>NW_025941414.1:0-481421 GCF_000764305.2 Hyalella azteca
AGCCGTGCGGCGAGCAGGCTCTCTTTAGCCCTAATTTATTTGGCTAGGCTCAGATTGTTAGGCCTCATACTCTGGCGGATTTAGCAAGTTTGGAGGCGAGCAAAGAAAGACTCGAGAGTCGCAGTCGAAGTGTATGGGGCCCCAAAATTTTTATACCTACATTTTTCGCTATCAATCACATTCCGCGAAACAACAGTGAATATAATTGTATACTAGAATTTGTGATACGGATTATATTTTATAGTATAATTCCATAATATAAATAAATATTCACCGAACTTCAGATTTATACAATAAACGTAATGAACTAGCTACCTATTCGGTTGAGCATCATAATTGTACATGCAGGCGTTATGCATTAATTGAATCTAGAATAATATCGTTCTGGTTTACAATTATTCCTATTGCAATCGGGAATAATTGTAATATTACCATTTCCATTGTCAACAATGACTTTTTTACGATAATATCATTTTCTCCGTGGCAACTGGCAACATGCAAACGCGACTCCGTAATTAGGTTTATTATTCACGCATCTCAATTTTGTACTGAAGATTAGAAAAGAAATAATTAATGGACTACAAGAAGGTACTCGTGTATTCCAGACGACGATTAGCTATTGGAAGCGTCAATTCTTCATTCCTCTTATGTCCTATGACAAAAAAATGAGTCGTTGACATGACCGTTTAAAGTAAACTAAGCGTAACAAGAGGAGTGTGTAACTTGGCTCATGGAGAGCGGCGAATCGCGACCCCACGCCGGCTCTAACCAGCAGCAACCTGGGAAACAACTCAGCTCCTGCGCCAACCTAACTAATTAGAAGAATAAGAGGCTATTCTCGCCTCTTACTCTAAACTTTGAGTAGAAAATTTTATTGACTCCTAATCGCACCCTCTATGTGATTTCCGCTTCACAAAATTCCTTATTATTCAATGCTTATTATAAGAATGTGAGAAATAGGCTAGAAGACAATCTGTTATCTGTACTGTTATAGCATTTTTAACTAATCAGAAGTTAGAACCACTACAGCTTCCAATTTAATGCTGCATATTACTCGTCCGGAGGAGTCTTTTTTGAACTTTTAGGGATCGTTGAAGATTTTGAAATAACCATTAGAACTAGGGTAATTTTTTACTCTCTTTCTAAAAATTACAGTCGCAACTTTGATAAATGGAATGTGTAAATTTTCGCAGTGATTTTTTTCTATACATTAAAAGATTACTTCTTTATTACTTTTAAAACTTATTTTTTTAGTTTGATAATAATTTCTGTTTTTTTTTCAGGTTCCCATGGCACATTTATCCTGGAGTGACATTAGCGTCAAGAAAGGCTTTTTTTCAAGCCTCAAGTCAAGGCGGAAGTAAAGGAGTTGGCATCTGAACGAACTCAGAATATCTTTGGAGCCGATAAGTTTCTCGTTACATAAAACATTTCATCACCACGAACAACCGATCGTAAGACTTCTATGCGTGAAAAAAATGACATCCATGAAGTGAGAAAAGGACACCATAATAATATACTCTTTTTTTTTTGGAGAGACCGATTATGACAAAACTTATTGAGGAATTACTGCGGCAATATCTGATACATGGTCTTCTCAGGAGTGTCGAATTTTTCTTAACAAAATTTGCACGAGGAAATTTTTTTAGGTGAGAGATAAATCTTGCTTACATAGTAAATTATGTGCGGCTTATAAAAAATCATTTACAATTAGGATTAAAAATAAGATACAAGCATTGAACTCGTGAAAATTATGAACGCGACTAATTTAGCTAACAGGGACGTCGGGTGGAGATGCACTGGAAAAAGTTTATCAGTTTGTGGAATTATCTTATTAAAATTAAGTAAACAACAATCCCTTCATTCGTTCAACCAATTTACGACTGTTCAACAACCTCTTTCAAAATCTCGAACGCGGAATCCACAATTTTGACGGCCAAGGCCTCCTCCATTAGCTGCGTGTTGTACTGCAGAGAGTGCATGAGTTGACCGTTGAGCGACTGGAAGTTGCTACTCCACAAGATGGGTAATAGGGTGGTCCTCAAAAAACTTTTTTTCTTGAAAATTAGTTCCTACCTCAAAAACGGGTTCCTCCAGAGGCCTAAATAATATCTCTAAAATATTTTTCAAATCGGTTAATATTTAGGGGTTGCTCAATGGTGTCAAAGTTTTACCCTTATGGCTCAGGGTCATTGGGTCCGTAGAGTGAACAAAGAAACGGGCCTAAACATTGGGGTTGTTCACAGGGGGTCTAAAATTCAAATATAGTTTTCCCATGTTCCTACATCACGCTCTGATTTCTTTATGGAGAGTTCTTAATGCGTAGAAATTTTGAAACTCCACTGAGCACTCCCACAAAACTCCAGAAACTCCCACTGGGCCTGAAATCGTCAACAGTGTGCCCGATATTTCTCCCATGACTGCCTGGAATGCTGCGCCGACGATAAGTTCATGAATGTTCCCGGTGTTTGATGCCATTCTATCGAAAAACCGCCAGCACACGATCCTCAATCCCCAACTCCCGCAGAAGCGCGACGACGGCATTGCTCCGCACCCTCCCCATACCGTTGGCGAGCTTGGGAATACCGAGGAGTTGTACGGCTCCTTTCCCGCTGACAAGGACAGGTAGATGGTCCACGTGCTTCTTGTTCGTGAGGTCCTGCATTAGCTTTTCTTCCCAATGCACCACCACTGTTTCGCTCATCTTTAAGTCCGCCTTAAGCTGTGAGGCGTACATGGCTCGGTGCTTTTGCCGATATCGGCGAATTATTGAGGAGCAGTTGATTGTTAACATCTTCTGGCTCGTGGCCGAAGTCTCGAGCTGCTTTGGTACGAAGGAACACAGCTCCTCTGTCGCTCACCTTGATTCGGTCAAGGGAAGCTGCCAAGCCTGGCGGAATCACGTTCTTTGCCCTCATCGGTGGAATAACGCTTGTCCCCACAACTTTCTGTTCTTGTTGCACATGGAATTCCTCTTTCTCCTCCGCTTTAGGGCTGCATCACGTGGAGGACGAGTCGCCTGGGTCCATGGCAGTAGAAGCCGATGTTGACGGCTGCTGTGCCCAATGACAGCGATCATCATGCCCTTGCCACCGTTTTCAGTTCCGCTCTTCCTTACAGGCAAGTTCGGCATCAATGCCTCCCATGTACCCCGGGCGGCCAGACTGCCGCTGCGCGACAAGGAAGGCAATGTATTCCTCAATCTTCATGATCAAGGGCGCATCCTTGTGGGCCACGTCAAAGACCCTCTCCAGTTTCTCCTTGAAGACGGACTCCCTCTTGGTCTCGGCCTTGGATTCCCTTGTGACGATTATTCTTGACTTGCTAGTATTCTTGCTTGATCTTTTCCAGCTTTGTTAAAATGTTATCAGGACGCATCGTTGGAATCCTTGCACGCTCCCAGAACTGGAGGACTTCAAAGATGACATCCTTGAAGGCGTCATCGTAAGTAGCGCCATTGCTATGATGGAAGTGGACAATGGCAAGAACTTCCTAACACGAAGGAAGCTTTGCTCCCGTCAACGTGGGAGAAGGAGACGCTGAATATCCCCTCTTCGCACGTGTGACAGTCGCCATTGCCTATCTCAACCTTCAACAATCCGTGGATGAACACGACTGACTGACTGTCAGAGATACACACTGCACAACACACTCTGAAATGGAATCAAGTCATTCAGGATGGAACTGGACAAAAAATTACTGTTCAAGCATGTTCAGACCTGTTTATTTGTTCACTCTACGTACCCAATGACCCTGAGGCATAGGGGTGAAACTTTGACACCATTGAGCGACCTCTAAATATTAACCGATTTGAAAAATATTTTCAGGATATTTTTTAGGCATCTAGACGAACCCGTTTTTGAGGTAGGAACTCATTTTTAAAGAAAAAAGATTTTTGAGGACCACCCTAAATTGGGTAACGCTTGCACCGCGGTCAGCTGGTCATAAAACAGAAGATCAACGTTTTCGCCGAAGTTAGAAAGGATATCTGTAACGTCCCTCATGTTACTGGTAGAATAAGTCGCAATTTTGGGAGGAGGAGAATCAATTCCCTTCGAGTCTATGAAGAATCGGGGATTCTTCCCTGTTCATTCAATGAGTATATTTAGTTCCATGCTATTCATGCGGTTCAACTCATTCACAAAATCCTGGTGGAATTTTTTTACATGACTCCAAAAATTGGAACATATGTCTCTGGGAACATCGGTCGTGAGCGTCAAGACTCCCAAAGCTGTACCGTATGCATTTGCAGCGTCATTGAAGTAGCGTCGTTGATCAACGCAGTGTCTGGAAGCAATCGTGTAACGATCCTGCATCAAAAAGGCATCTTGCAGAGCTTGAACTACACTCGCCTCCAACACTGAGCAGAAGCCTGAGTGAACCGTGACGCCTTCTTTCTTGCAACGTTCCACAAACTTGGTGGTGGAAATACCGTCTAAGATGCGCGGTAGACTTACAATTTTAGGAAGTGTTTTGGACGGATGTTCATAGACTTGGCTTAAAAGAGCATCCGGAAAAAAAGTGTCTAACCTCTTTGAACGGGCTTTTAGAAGGTCTGGATTTTCACTGAATGCGCGCTCTATTTCTTCAAAAATTACATTTTGCTTCGTTATATCGAGTATTTGCGCATACTGCTGGGACTCATCAATGGGGTTCCCCTCAATTACATCGTTCAAAAGCACCAAGACGTGTCGGATGATTCGCACGCAAGTGTAACCGTCAGCTATGCTGTGGTGGAAGCTCAACACAAAGTGGCAGACGTGAGGCAGTGTAATGACTTTGTTATCCGCGTTTTCCATTGTCGTTAGCCTAATATAGTCATCATGTTTTGGTGACTGAGGCAGAAAACGCACGGCCCACACTGGTCCATCATTCATGTTGTACTTGTAGCCTGCCATTTCTTCGAACACAGTTTTCACGTCCACATCCAGCAACGTCTGTGGATAGAAGTAGCATATATTTACACTGGCGATTAACTAGTCACTATAGTTTGAGCTTGCTACATAGGCGCGAATCCAACATCGCTGAAAACTACCACTATGTTTTCGGTCACCAAAACATATTTTAAGATGATCATTAGCATTACTTCAAACAGCACCAAAAGATCTGATAAGTTGGCTAATTCTCCAAACAAATGTAGAATAATACTCACCTGAGTACCAAACTGAGAACATTATAATATCACATACAATATAACAATAGACGAGCGGAGAAAAAAATTTGATTCATTTGATATTCATTGGCTGTTCATGAGAACGTAAAGCTAACTAGATATTGTTCCATTCACTAATTAAAATCTCTAAAATATATTTTCTTATTTTTTCAGAGCTGAGCCTCATTCGTTTAGACGGAACAAAAATTAACGTATCACACCCCGAATATGTCAACATTAATTTATATGCATAACAAGATAATTGTAAAAATTTATATCACCTTCTTCATAATTTAGTACCATATGAGTATGAGAATATTTACAATAGGCACAGGAAATGTTCATCATTTTTTATCCACTTTCGTCACTACACATTTTCTTTAAAGAAAATATTGTATGTTATGTATCTTTCTGACATTGTGTGGAATTGCTTAAATAGTATGTTTCTATAAGTAAACGTATGAATAAACTCCGTTTATAAAACTTTATAACAACCTGTAAGTCGATGTCTTGGTGGTGCTTCATCTCTTTCAGCCACAGCTGCCCATCGCGCTCGGCTGGCACCATGCGTAAGTTGATTGTCTTCCTGCATGCATGAAGAGTACGCTTGAAGCAAAAGCGCTCGCTTTATTATTAGTTGGTTGAAATTATAAAATTCTCTTTGACAAACTAGGATATACGATCAATCATGGACGGGATCTTGGACGGGATCAATGGGAAACAGGTTCATTTGTTGACCATATAAAGAACTTAATCTTAAAATTTTAGAATCTTTAAATTTGACCATATCTCAAAATTTGCTGAGAATTGATTTATGGTGTGCATATAAAGCAGTTACCCACCGGAGGAGGAGCGTGAACACTCTTCTGACATCGTCCTCGTTGGTTGGTCGAGATGTCGCAATGCGCACAACATAACTAATGCCGTAGTTGTGGTTGTCGTACAAGTAGGCTGAATGGTTCTCCAACTCTCCGAGTGGACGATACCATCCTCCATACAAGCCCATCTGTAAACATTTAAAAAATTTTGGGTAAACCAAATAAAGGTAATGAAAAATAGTAGATCGCGAACATCGGGCTGGTGAATTGGATGCCAATGAGTTTGAGTGGCAAAACTTCACGAAACCTTGAATGCATGTGTTTTGTACCGTTACCAGTAAACGTTTTCAAAACTTGATTGAACTTTTCCGATACATTAATCATTCACCGGCACTCATATACCGGATTTAAAATGGTAATATCTGATACTGAGTATCTGGTTACTCAAATAAAATATTACCCATTGGTCTTTCGTTTCATTTTATACCGTAAACGGCTGAAAATATATAATTTCGCCTATTCTACAAGTGCGCGAATGGATGACAGACTAATATCCAATAAAAACATACGGTACGTTTGTTTGTAGAATCCAATTTTCGATTTTTTGGTGTTGAAACTCGCGAATATTAACAACCCTCCGCATTTAGTCTATTGTTCCTTCGTTCGCTAAATAGCGTTGGTACGGAATGGCTGCACAACGTATTTTGATAGCGTAGAATATATTCAATTCACGCTGAGACAACCATCATATAATAATCCAATGGCAACCATTTTATATAATAGTGTTTTGTGACCAACATCACATGATCACTAGGTACTTGACAACCATCATAAAATCACTCTTAGAAAAATACCGCTAATTGCGAACCTCTTCCGATGCTCTGCAAGCCACTCACACACACTAAAGCTTAGGAACAGGATGGACTGCACGCTCACCAGTGTTACAAAACAATACATTTCCTGGGTACCCGCAGCATATCTTAGGTAGGCTTGTCACCGGATGACAATTGATAACGAGTTTTCAGGATCCAGTTATTACTGTAAAGCATTCGGCATGAGTTAGCACGCAGAAGAATAATCAATAATATCGGCAGATTAGTTTTTCGTTTCGTCTCATCATGTTACATGATACATAAAACTGTTGAAGAAAATCATAAGATTTCCCAAGCTCATCGACGACTTAGGCTGAACAACGGAAATCCCCCTTTGTCGTGACCTACACAAGCATATAGTTCTTTCCCAAAACAATCTAATAGTCACAAGTGCATTTCGTTCCAAAAAAAATGTTAAGCTTGCATATATTAATATTTTTTAACCGCAGGTGGCCATGCACATCAATAAACTTATTTTCGTAAAAGAAATATTAATATTATCGGATATCTATAAAACTTGTAAGAGAAGCCGCTCCAGAATTATTTCCAAATTTGATAGGCTGGAGCTGATGCCAGACACTAACCTTATCCTCAGGGGAGCAGCTGCGATGTGAGGGCCTCTCGCTTGATAAGTGGAAACCTTGACTGCCGGCTATGCTTCGGCATCACAAGCTTCGACATCAGGCAATGCCACGAAACTGTTCTCGTTCGCGCTCAAAAGTACTTACGAAAAAAATACTTAAGTAAGGTGATTTGCAAAAGCGTTGTTACTGTAATGCACATTAGACTTCGAAAGTTCATAGAAAAATGTCAATGATTTGTCTATCTTAACAGCAGCTTTGGGTACGGGTACCTTGGTTTGAGAGTATAAGAATCTGCTTCGCAATATAAAATAATAGCAGAGCAAATTCCAATGGTGCCTTTATGTCTGGGGCATGTAAATATTATTGGTAAATTGTTGAATCACTAAACTTTCGCTCTAACAACGCTTTTTTTTAAATTTTGCTATGATGACTCCAGACTCTAGAGCATTCATTTTTCATTCGTTACGGGTTGACCATACAAAATGATTACGTGTCATGATAGTAAAAGTTTGTAAACTATATAATGATTATATTAATGGATTAAAATTCTTGAAATTCACGTTCTCCCTAACATGGTGCTGCTCGTATTGATGGTATTTTCAACTGATTTCTAGCAAGAAATGGCATTGCATCGGGTTGGTATTAGCTTTAGCCTATAAGCTGAGGCTGTTTATTACTGCAGGAAGTATGAACAGGTTTTTAGCGGGAAGCTGCCGTAGATGCTGTATGTGGGAGACATAGTCTTTCAATACCTTCGATTCCTAAGCTACGACTAACGTAGAAGAATTTTCCGAACTTAGAAACAACTTCATATGCAGGTTGCGAAACTGCGCAACAGAAACGGCACTATGAATTTGAATTAATTGTTCCATCCTGAATAAATAATAGTTGCAACAGCGAGATTATGTTGAATATGAATAAATGACAGTTGTAACAGTGTGAAAAATATGTTGTTTTAGCGTGGCAATAGATTAATCGTTATTGAATAATCATGTAATCCATCTAGCATACACCAGAAACACCTTACTCAGCAATGCTTCGTTATCATAAGAAAGGATAAAAGATATCGTTTTATGCTATCTTATCAAAGCGAGTTTGGGTACGCAATAAAATAATGCACTTTTCATGCACTTCTAGATATTGTATATAGTATATATTTACGGCACTCTTTTAACATTATAATTTGCCTTTAAAAAAACATAGATTATTTATTTATGTTTTAGAATTCAGGGAACATATTGGACGGAATGTTCAACATCGCGAGCTGGGATAATCACCACATATTATATATATTCAAGAACCACGAACCTTGAACGACGCTCGTTGACCATCTGCCGACGCTGTAGCACAATGAGATTAACTGTAGCACATCGTGTATCTCACGCGTTGATGAACTGATTATCAGTTTATATCAGTTATCAGTGATATTATATGTTTATCAGTGAAAAAATGTTTAGTTACCGTCAAGTCATTCATATATTACTCTTCTATTGAGTTAATAATTTTTGTACAGGCGCCCAAACCCGAGGCAAGTAGAGTCACATCACTTTTAAGCGATCGCAACGCTGACGTTCTCTTATTATTTTTCTAGCTTACTGCTGTCTACACGCAACAAGGACAAGTATAGGGGCGCTCGGGTAAGATGGAATAATTAAGTTTATCTAGAACATAGAAGAAGTTCAAACTAAATTACCCAAAGATCGTAAGTTAAACGAGCATTAAGAATTCATTTGAGTTGAAGGCCTCAATGATAGAAATGTATATTACTTTAGAGAGAAGAAATGTGCCATCTGATTCGTTCATATTACTCTAGTCAAAAATAAAAGAACAAGTCTTTGGAAACGCTAGCGATGACACAGATATATTTTCATGACAGTAATGTGGACTATACGTTTCAGGATTTTCAAATTTTATCTAACATAAATTTCTCAGTCTTCTTTCAAGGAATAATACAGTTTTCGCCTTGCATTTATTTAACTAATTTATTCAGCTGAGGTAACAAAGACACGCACAAAAAAATATAGTTGTACGAACTAGCTTTATCAGCACGCCTAAGATTGCAGAGACAGAATATTCTTTTCGTTTTCATTGCAAAAATTATAGTCCTCTGGCTAGTCTGCGTGTAAATTGAGACGATTGCGGACGCATCAAATTTTTCATGTATGGCCATGAGAGAAAATTATGCATCTCGTCAACCCCTCCAGCCCATTCACTGTTAAAATAAGTTTGAAAAAAGAACTGTGGACGGCTACGAAAAAGAGATGGCCTCAGCTCTATCGTGTTTCTTCTAAATGGGCAGCAATATTGTTTTAACTGTCTCACTTCGCTCGCAGTCATCCTCAGCTATATAAAAATACAATCGCTTTCATCACAGCTTGGACACTTAACGTCTCGGACAAATTTAAGGCCGGACTTGTGGCCGGTCTCGCGGTCGGTCAAACGGCCGGTCTCCAAATTCAAAGATCAAGGAATATCTCCCAAACTAATGAAAGCAGCTCGAATGAAACTTGGTACACGTACTCATTAGGACCTAACGGTGATGTTTAGCTCGTGAAAATTTTTGAAATTTAGCCTTCATTCGTGAGTTATGTGGCGATAAGGGCCGAAAGTCGCAATGACCAAGGAATTTCTTCTGAACTACTGAACAGATTTGAACGGTATATTGAATATGCATTCCTAACTAACAACCGGTGATGTTTAGCTAGAATTTTTTTCGATATTGCCTTCGCTCACGAGCTTTTTTCCATTCCAGCTTCATTCGTGATTTAAACAGCATAATGCATTTCAAGAATGTTTTCTTAGTGAAAAATAAAATATTCGGGTTAAGAACACTGGTAGTAGGGGTGAAATATATCCATTACATGACTGAAGTATTTCTACAATTTTTGGTCCCTGTCAGAAATGTCAACAGAAAATACCGGGAAATATACAATTCATCTTAAAATAAAATGCTTAAAAAAACTTAAAAAAAAAACACGTTATTCTTGTGGACTTAAAAAGTGGAAAATAAATTATGGTTCGCCGCAAAAAAACGTGGGTCGGGCTGTACGTTCACCATCAAATTTCCAAAATTTAAGTGTTGTGTGCTTTTCGCTTTAATCATAAATCTGCCCGACACACGTTTTTTTGGGGCGAACCATAATTTATTTTCTACTTTTTAAGTTCACAAGAATAACGTGTTTTTTTTAAGTTTTTTTAAGTATTTTATTTTCTACTTTTTAGTCCACAAGAAAAACGTGGTTTTTTAAAAAGTTTTTTCAAGTATTTTATTTTCTACTTTTTAGTCCACAAGAAAAACGATTAAGACTTGATTAAGTATGACTTGACGTACGTATCAATGATACGCAGCGTTAGCGCCTGCTCGTCTATAACGTGAGCGCCCGCACGTCATATTATATATATACTATATATATACTTTACTCAATTAAACTAATTTAGGTCTCTAATTGCTAGTTTTTATGATTGTATCTGAAATTGTTAGGCGAAAATAGCCTGCATGCCGAAATTCAGATCTGTAGAACAATCAGAAGTGGGCGAATTTTTGTTGTCAATGTTAACGACAAACAAACAAACAAACAAACAAACAAACGCGAAGCTAAGCTAAGATAAAAAAATACTTAAAAAAAAAAACTTTTTAAAAAACCACGTTTTTCTTGTGGACTAAAAAATAGAAAATAAATTAGGGCTCGCCCCAAAAAACGTGTGTCGGGCAGATTTATGATTAAAGCGAAAAGCACACAACACACGAATTTTGGAAATTTGATGGTGAACGTACAGCCCGACCAACGTTTTTTGGGGCGAGCCCTAATTTATTTTCTATTTTTTAGTCCACAAGAAAAACGTGTTTTTTTTTTAAAGTTTTTTTTTAAGTATTTTATTTTCTCCTTTTTAGTCCGTTGCTACACATGAAAAACGTTGTTGCGAGCCAATTTACTTGACTTATAGAGCAATCAGAAGTGGGCTAATTTTTGTTGTCAATGTTAACAACAAACAAACAAACAAACAAACAAACAAACAAACGCGAAGCTAAGCTAAAAAAAAACGTGTTAAAAAACGTGTTAAAAAGTCATGCCGGCCATTTGGCTCAAAAAGAGCCACTGGAATTTCTTAAGAAGCCAAGAAAGTGAAATTTTTTCTCATCATTAATATAATTAATTTTCATTAGTCACTGAATTTGGAGACCGGCCGCGGGTCCGGCCGTAAATTTGTCCGAAGCGTCTTGTCAGTTGTCTCGTGCATCGCAAAAGTCTAGGACAAATTTACGGCCGGACTTAAGGCCGGTCTCGCGGCAAACCTCCAAATTCAGTGAACAAGGAATATCTTCCAAACTAATGAACGTGGCTCGATGAAAAGTGAAGCACGTATTCATTAGGACCTAACGACGATGTTTAGTACGCGAAATTTTTTGTTTCACCTTCATTCGTGAGTTACATTATATGACAATACGTGCAGAAATTCGCAGTGAGCAAGACATTTCTTCTAAACTACGGGACAGATTTGAATGAAACTTTGAATATACAAATCTAACCTCCCAACGGTGATGTTTAGCTCATGACAATTTTTTAGATTATACCTTTGTTCGCGAGTTGTACGGATATACGGAGGAACGACCGGCATTTCTCAGGCCGATTTTTAAGGGGAGCGTCTGGGTCCCAGAAAAACTTTTTTATTTATGGACGGAACACTTTGAAACTTGGTAACAGAGATTTAGCTCCAGTATCGTCTGGTCTTGCATCCTTGCAACCTTGAATGCCGATTTCGAGGCGCCCAGGACTTTGTCGGGCTCCACTGAACAATCACACTTAATTATTGTCACTGGAAAACTATCTCCTCCTACAGTTTTGAACCTACAACAATGAGAGATACATATACCATTCGATTCGCAAATAAAAGATCTAGAGAGTAGTCATAGCTTTTTTTCAATTTCGTTCTAGTTCCGAAAATATTTCGAGAAAAGGGGGAAATCGGAAAATTTTCGAAAATTTCACAAAAAATGCCTCCACACCTGCAAAAATTTGAATTTCGAAAAAAGCTACGACGAATCGATAGATATGGTCCTTACGCATCAAATGATATGCGTCTCGATGTTGTAGCTTGAAAATCCTAGGAGGAGATAGTTTTCTACAGTATCTCCTTTTTGGCCGTTTTCTAAGAATTTCACGTTTTCCTTCATTTCTCGTGAAATTTACACGAACAAAAAAGTCTTAGAATTATGTTTTACATATCTGTATATGTAAAATATACAGATATAAAAAAATATAAAAAAGAGACCGGGGAATCACAACAACAACTTGGTCTTACGAGACCCTAACATTGAAAGTGACCATATGATCCATTTAGTCTTTTGAGCGCAAAATATGAATGATATTATATAGCTAGCATAGTTCATAATCATTTTATACATTACTTCTGCTAGCAACATTAAGAAGTCCAAGAAATTTAAAACAAACTCCAGTATTTCAGCAAAAATACATTATTCGAAATTAAATTTTGCCTAGAAATTTCGTGTATTCCTAACACCCACGAGCCTTTTGTTCAAAGCCATTGCAATCAGTGTATAAGTCTTGAAATATTCAATTGATACTAACTTCATTAACTTCATGAGGTTCCTTGTTTTTATGGACTTGTCCAGGTACAAGAGGGTTGTCCGAGCAGAGTCGACCTGACGACCTGCTCTTCCAGATATTAAATGGAAGGCGCATATTGCCTATTCGGGGTTTTTCTGGTGTCTGACATGATTATCCAGGTGTCGGTTAGGAAGTTCAGCGGATTTCAGGTTTGCCTCAACGAGAAGCCGCGGCGAGGTCAACGATGCACTATAATATCAGGACTGGCCACGTTGTGAGTACAGGTACAGGTTGAAACGCCTGGGCCAAGGTTGTGAGGCCAATGTCCAGTCGAAGAGGCCAGGGTCCAGATTGAGAGGCCAGGATCCAGATTGAGAGGCCAGGGTCCAGACTGAGAGGCAAGGGTCCAGACTGAGAGGCCAGGGTCCAGACTGAGAGGCAAGGGTCCAGACTGAGAGGCCAGGGTCCAGGTTGAGAGGCTGAAAAACGGAATTTTTTGAATGTTATAACTAACCCCATTCTACCTATGTAAATAGGCCAATGAAGTTAGGGACAGTTCAACATGTGGATGACACCATGGATTCCCAACAAGATCAGCGCTGTACTGCGTAGTTGGCGGCAAAGAGTAGAGTTGCACCACCGAAACAAAGCAGGGACGCTTACCAAACACGTTCAAAACAACTAGCGCCAATTCTTTATCATGACAATAATATTACAGAGCATGTTTGAAAGGCGACCGTACTGTACACCTGTGCGTGAAAGGGTAAGATTTTGGAATAGAACAGCCTGCCAGAGAAATTATTTTTACATCTACCACTTCAATCATAAAAAACATAGACCTCGATCTTGATATTTATTATGCTGCAATTTTAAAAGCGAAAGGTTAAACACAAATGTGTATTTCACAAATATGACCCCATTTAGTGAACCAATATATTTTTTTACAGTTTTAATTGGTTCAGCACTAGAAATTCAAGACGGCTCGGACAAATTTATGGCCGAACTCGTGGCCGGTCTTACGGCCAAATTCATTGTCCAAGGAATATCTCCCAAACTAATGAACGCAGCTCGATAAAACTTGGATCACGTATTCATTAGGACCTAACGGTGATCCTTAGCCCATGAAAAAATTTTAAATTTCACTTTCATTCGGGAGTTAAATGGCGATACAGGCCGAAATTCGCAGTGATGAAAGAATTTTTTCCAAACTACTGAATAAATTCAAACGAAATTTTGAATATAAATTCTTAACTGACAAACGGTGATTTTTAGCTCGTGAAAATTTATTCGAGTCGGAGTCATGTTCTGCACGTGTTGTATACAAACAAACGTACGAAAACATCGGACTTCGACTTCGCGGTTTGCCGCCCCCCTACTGCCCCTTTTTTCCTCACCGCCCCCTCCAGATTTCCACCGCCCATGGGGGGGGGGCGATATCGCCCACTATGGGAACCATTGAATTATTATAGCTCTAGGACATACCGACCCTATCTATCGAGGATGTGATAGCAAGATGCTCGTGGCTAGTTTAAATGTAGCTCAAGGACATTTCAACCCTATATATCGAGGAAGTGAAAGCAAGATGCTCGGGCCAGTTGAGTCTCTTCCTTAGTTGCGTTCGGTTCCGAAATTTTGTTAGTCAATCTCAGCAATTATTTATTTACCATTGATAATTTCCGTTTCCCTGGTCGGACAAAGATTTTGTCACTTGGTAGATTATTAGACACTTGGGTTAAGATTAGATAGCTACGTTTCATTTGTCCAAATTTGTTTGTTTGAGGCACAGATTTGTGTAAAATTCTTATCTTTCATAAGATAATTTCCGTTAGAAGAAAATTATCATTTAGGTTTTAGTTATTCATGATTCAATTTGGCCCGCTGCAATTCCCAACATTTTTGACAATTCTGTACGGGCAACCTTCCTCATTTCCAAATTTGAAGATTGAAGCTAATGTAGCGTCTACGTGCAAGATACCGAATTAATAAAATAGGAATATTTAAAATAAAATTTAAACATGAAAATTAGATTTGTCTGAATGTAAACGTCACCACCCTGAACAATAGTTGACTTCATTCCAACTGCTATTATTATTGTTCATTGCATGAGACAGAACTTCTTATTAGAGTAAGTACTCAAGTGTAGGAACTGCCAACCCGTATACTACTTACACTTTTGTTCGATAGCTCAAATGATTTGGATTGTTTATTATTGTTTTCTGTGCATTTATATATGTATAACTTTTAGCGATCTGTTATTTATACAGGGTTCAATACGTAGACTGAAGAAATTGGAGAAGCGCATTTATTTTCCCCAAATTAAGTTGAAGGTGCTTTACTGGGCAGGGTGGCCCAGTGGTTAAAAGTTCAGAGTACCAGGATTAGCGCAGAGAGGCGCGGGTTCGATCCCAGCTCTGTGTGCCAGTTTCTGGTCAGAATCGGCAAGGAGGCCGGGCGGTTGAGCACAGCAGAATTGTAGCAGTGAGTTGCGAGTTCGAGACCGCAAAATGCTGTGAATGTTCTGCGATGTTAAGAATCGGCGACAGGCCTATGGCCTAATAAACGCTGGAACCGCCATTATTATTATTACTAACTCCACCGGGCAGCAGCTCGGGCCAATTGACTTTAAGCAAAATTTTGCTGTGTTCTCCAGAACTCAAATCCCATTGATCAAATTCATTTTTAAGGCGTTTTGTTTCCACTACTATTTAGGTGGAATTTAATCATGTTTTCCACTTGAAAGGAAGATCGCGCCATGATGGTAAGGATAAATCACACGACTCGCTCTTGGTCTATTACATTTAAACAAAAATTTCCGAAGTGTTCCGTACGGTGAATAAAAGCCTTTCATGTGGCATCATGTGGTAGGACTCAATAATGCGAATAATAATGGGGAAGATTATAGGATCGGAATACACAGTATGTATGAGTGTTGATTTATTTCGACGACAGGTGCTTTAAATTTCTGAGTTGCAAGTCTCCTGGAATATCATAAGCAATGCAGGAAATAAAATTTCAATAATCACTTCATCCTAGACAGTATAGCATGCATAAATTTAAGAAAAAATTTTGTGACTAGAACAGAAATCTAACTAGGTCAACTTCAAAATCAACTAGGTCAGTTCGCACAGAATTGCGTTTATTATTTTTATTCTTTTAACTATTATTATTCAACTATTATTTTTTATTCTTTTAAGTATTATTAGTACTGTATTAGTAGATGCTTGCGGAAATGACCACCATGAAGGAAGGATGGTTACGTAAAGCAGGATATTCAGAGCAGTTTATGACTCTATTGTACGCTGAGCACAACTTCGGCATCAGCTACGTTCTTCGAATTGCAACATCCCGTCGAGTCGATGAATGCGATGTCAAGGAAGTCTTCACGCACCTCCTCAGGTGTGTGTTGGTGGTGCAACATTGTGTGGTAGTATAAAAAATATAACTCAGTACTCACTGCAGTGAGTGACAGCGCATTTTCTCGTCGACGAAAACGTGAAGTCACGGACGGACGGACGGACAGACAGACGGACGGACATGACGAGTACAATAGGGAATTTTTTCCATGAATGAGAAAATGCTCTAAAAACTCCTCCACATATCGCTGCTGGTATATGAGGTGATTGTTGCATTCCTTCTGATGATTAGAAATTTTTAATATTTTTCTAGTTGTCCAATATCTGAATAATTTCACGGTTCATGTTCGCCTTTCTTTTACAAATACCTTCAGTTAGGCTGAAACAAACTAACTCTTTTATAGTATGAGGGATTCATTTTACATGATGCGTGTTGAATTATCTTTCACAATTATCGCAATTATCTTACGTTTTTCAGAAGGTATATCATGAAATACGCGCCATAAAACTAATAAACAAAATTGTTATATGCCTATTTTTTGGCCTACAATTGTTTAACTCTTTACATATTAATTTATTTTTGACTTCAAGGCTAATTTATCAGCCCAAGAAATATGATGCAATATCACATAAGGAAATTAATTTCATCATTTTATGGAGTAAGCAATAATGTAACGGCTTTCATCGCCGTTAGAAATGCAGTAATCTTCAAGTGTTGTCATTCGATTAAGTGATCCATAAGTTCTAAACTCAAAAACGTTGAGATTCTACTCACTTTATTTCGACAGAAATAGACAGGCGATGAATATAGCAATATGAACATCTTTACATCATAGCTACAAAAAGTTGGTGTTGATGAAAAAATTCACTGTTTGCTTAATGTACAGGAAGACGATCAATTTGAGAATGTTGCCTGGAATGAGAGACGGCCAGCTCTGGATGAGGACAATGCAACATGAGGCACTCGATTTTCAGGTTTGGCTGCTGGAACATAATTTATTCTATTTTTTTTTTCATTGTAGACTGCTTCAGTTGCTCAGAAAGAAAAATTAAGAAATCTGGTCAACACTAGGGACATTCGGTACTGTAATGTACTCAAATGTATTGCACGAATGAAATTTTTTGGCGCACTTTTTCCAGACGCTCACTGATGCAGATGTCAACGATGTATACCAAGGCATGGCGAGCTACAGGTACAACTTGGATGTTGGGCCGGCATGGGCTGTGCGATTCCTTCCTCTTTCGCCAAAAAATGAGGACTATATCAAGCGAACAACCATGGAAAACGCGGATAAAAAACTCAAAACACTGCCTCACGTTTGTCACATTGTGATGAGCTTCCACCACGGCATAACCGACGGCTACACTTGCGTGCGAATCATACGACACATCTTGATGCTTTTAAACGATGTAATTTCGGAGACCCCCATTGATGATAGCCAGCAGTATGCTCAAATGCTCGACATAAAGAGGCAAGATTTAATTTCACAAGAATTGGAGAATGCATTCAAGGCTGACCCAAAGCTGATGGACGCTCGGGTAGAGTCTCTGATGAAGTCATTTCCCGAGGCCTTGCTTAGCAGAGCGTACCCACAGCCTTCGAAAACGCCACCAAAAATAGTATGCCTTTCTCGCATTCTTGACAGTAGGAGTACGGCAAACTTTATTAGCCGTTGCAAGAAAGAAGGCATTACAGTTCACACAGGATTCAGCTCGGTGATCGAGGCCAGCATCGTCCAAGCTCTGCTGGACGCTAACTTTCTGCAGGATGAATACACCATTGGAGGACTTCACTGTATCGACCAGCGAAGCTACTTTAACGATGTTGAAAACGCGTATGGTTGCGCCTTTGGTACAATGGATGTCACCACTGATGTATCCACGAATATTGTTGCAAACTTCTGGAGTCACGCTAAGCAGTACCACGCCAAATTTAAAGACCAACAGAAACGAATGAACAGCATGGAACCTGAATTGATAAATAAGCTGACCGGAAAAAACCCATTTGTGTTCATTGACTCTCAAGGCATGGATTCACCTCCTCCCAAGGTTTCCACCTACGCAACCTCAAACATGAGAGACGTCACTGAGATTTTAAGTAACTGTGGGCAGAATGTAGATCTCCTCTACTACGACTGGATGCCAGCGTCACAGGAGCTGGGGATTGAATTGATAAGCTGCATCCACACTTTCAATGGACAACTCCTGTACAACGTGAATTATAACACTCAACTCGTGGACCAAGCACTCGCTCGTAAAATTGCTGATTCAATATTCGAAATTTTTATGAATGTCGTTAAGCAGACTGGCGAGCCAACGATTTCAAAGTTCATAAACGAAATTCAAGAGTAGCGGAAAACTACTGAAGCAGCCTCTGCGTTACCGAGCCTCTGCCGCTCTGCGTTACCGAAAAGTTCTGCTTGAATTTTGTTCATTGATTTCATTCAGCTGATTTTTACGTTTGCTAGTTATACATGGTGCATTATTCATATGTGAAATATTGATTCAATGTTGTCATACAGAATAACGTGAATATTTGACCTATTCAAGTTATTCATGGCCACTATTTTAGAAAAATCACGAAGAAATGCATCATTTCAAAGAAATTGATTACACATGCACACTTGGGAACATAAAAAAATGTTCAGGTATGAATGAAGTTTATCATTTACAGTAAATATTAACGCGCTATAGTACATACATTATGTATAGGTTTGTGGTAGTGCGGCATGATTTGTAACCGCAATCGGACCATCCGACTACCGGACGAAAATGAATTTATCCATATTTTGTTTGGATTAAGCAAAACGATATATATGTCAACATGCTGCTGAAATAATGCTAAGTTGTGAAAATAAGGAAGAAAAGTGCAATGACTAAAGGGAAGAGACGTTGACTAACGCCTTCCTAGATAATCTTAGTTCTAACTAATTTCAATCGAACAAGGAACCTACTTCCTGCTTCAATTAACTATAAATACGGGTAGATCTTGATCTCCATATTTCATAATTCATTTCAAGTTTTATTTTTATAATTATATTAATATATCAGTCTTGCGAACCTGAAAAAATTTTGCTTAAGTTAAAAGAAAAAATCCAAATGAATAGTGAAATCCTTTATATAGCATCAACAAGGGATAAATCAGTGGGCTTCAAAAAGATCGTGGAAAAACAACCGTTTGAAAAAATATCAAGTTAATAAGGTTTCCATACATATGCTCTATCTAGGTCGATAAAATTCTGCGAACGCAGATACTAACCAGAAAGTCCATCTTTGCAAAAGTAATCGAGAGTAACGTGATTTTAACCATTTAGGGCTTTTTTTTTATTGCTTTAATTGGTGGAAACTGCTTACCTTTCTATGATTTTTTTTTTCAGTTTGGAAATAAAACGAAGTCGGATGGAGCTTATTTGGTAGCCTCTGCAGGAGTCACCTTTGGTCTTATTTCTTTCGCTACTTGAACAATTAATCCATTTGTCGGTTGCTGATTTATTTGAGCCACTGTCACCATAAACATGTTCCAGTGAGTAAAAAATTGGCAGGTCTTCCACCCAAGCTTTACCATGAATTTAATGTTGGACCTGGCCTCGATTTCAGCAGATGCCACGTTGCATGAACGGTCGTTGCTTTTGAAGCAGCGCCCCGCGTTTGTAACATTAATTTAAGGGTTCATGTGTGAACACGTTATAAAAAATTGATACAAGATCGCTCTGCTGCATCGAAGCCATATTATTTTCATAGAATTTTCAGTTATGTACATTTTCAATCAGCTACTTGAAGCCCCCTCGTATTAAAATTCTACGCACAACTTGAGTTTCATTAATAAAAATTAACACAGAGTTCCGAATATGCATAAAATTAGGCTGGAGAAGTTGTCTTCGTTCTTTGAAATTAATATGAAGGTTAATATTAGATTTGCCTGAAATATAACCGAGTTAACAAAATCTCTTTCTGGAATTTTAATACAGTCGGATCTCCGATACATTTTAACACTCCAGATTTCAGAGTATGCAATCTGCTCAATTCACCGAGGAAATGTAAATGAAATATTTTGAATGAAAATCTGAAAAAGAAATCTTAGGTTTAGTTTAAATCAAATCTTTATTAATAATTTAACCGGAGATTTTAAACAAATCGTGAATCCATCGCGATGCAAGCCAATGAAGGCACAAAGATTGAAAGAACGACTTTCTGATAAGACCTAAAATCAATCCATGATCATTACTATAGATACTTGTTAAAATAGAAACGGAGAATAAATGAGAAATGTTTACATAAAATATTTCAAGTCAGATGAAGTTACCTCCATATGATATATAACGATAATAAGAATCATTGCCATTTATGCTTTGGGAATTATCGATACAACGTTAAGAAATAAACGGGATGCGAAAAATACCGAACTCACTGCCGGAATACAAGCTGAGTTAAACTGATTTGAAAATTCCATTGACCGGCAGAAGAAGCTGTTGCGTCCTGCTGTTTCCATCTCCAGCATGTAAATCTCACATCTGCAAACCTAAATCAGATAGGATTACCGTAGGTTAACTTTGATTTTTTGAGCAAAATCAAGGTAACGGTAATTCAAGCATGGTATTAATTTCTTTAACTAATACCTTGATATATTAGGAACTTTACAAAATTTTCTGTTTTCAATGGGGATATTTATATTCATGTTATTTTCTTTATATTCAATTCATCTTAATTAGTGTTTGCCGTAGGTTAGAAATCGAAGGATATGCTAAAAAATACGGGTACAAGGGATATGGTTACAAAAAAATGAAGTGCGTGTGGTGACAATTACTCTGTGTGGGCTAAAAATATGTCTAAACTTCTAAAATTGGTTGTAAACCTTTGAATAGAAACCCAGTGCGATGGTTGAACTACTCAACTAATGAACTACTACCGGTAGTTAAATAGTTCAACCATGCCCAGTGCAACCAAGAAACCTCGATCTGTCTTTCCGTATTTTAGGAACAGGTTGTTGAATATTCAGAATATTGTGTTATTGCGATATTAGGAAGTGCTGCCTTGGACGAGTCTCCAGAGCTCCCTCAGCTCCAAAAGAAGAAGAAGATATTAGGAAGTGAGTTCAACAATGCTCTAAATAATGAAATTTTTATATTGTTGTCAAATGCACGTGTTTAATTGGAAGCAATAATTTTTTTTACAGGTAAAATTGAACTACGGTAGAAAGTCCTCTGAGATTGCTTCAACAACATTCAAATTTCAACATGTCAGCTTCAATAAGAGTATTGGGTCCACTATCTCACTCGTCATTTTCTGCTGCTTTAGATGGCCAAAAAATTCTCCTCTCTGCTGATGGACTGCACAGGTTTGTACATATGCTTGTTCAATTATTTTAGAACAAGGTATAAGACTCTCTGAATCTACATTTTATAGTTTTTTTTGTAGCATCAATCTTGAATTCAGGTAGCCTACCTACAGAACAAGACCAACTGAGTGGCTCTGAGTCTAAGTTTGGCAAATGAGTTGGAAGCTCAAAAATTGCTTTTGATGGCTTACAAAATGGATTCATGGCTCAAAAAATTTGAATTACGGCATAGAGAATTAAAAGTTTATGGCTCCAAAAATTATTTCTGGCTTGGAAGCCTTGGGAAATAGAGATTCATGGCTCAATAAAATTTACTTGCGGCTCAAAAATGTAAAAGTTCATAGCTAGCTCTAAAAATTCAGTTAGCCTATAGCATTAGTTTGGACAGTGGCTTTGGAGAGTAGGTAGATCACTGGCTGGATTTATTCCACATTAGATTCAAATGATGAATCTGCTCAATTTTCTAGAAGAATTTTCTTTCTCTTCTAGTTCAGGCCTCCCACTTCCCAGCCTAGCATTTTTTGTCAAATTCATTGAAGATTGGAAAAATCCAATTTATAGGAAATAGATATTGTATTATTTGTAAGTTTGTGAGACAAACTTCATATAATTTTTTTAAATATATAATCATCTTAATGCTCTACCCCAGGCATGGAATATATCTGCTTGGTGAGCCGCGACTGAATTTTTTGAGCCGTGGTTTTATGGATTTGCCAGCCGTGATTCCATTTCTTCGAGCTGTGATTCTATTTCACCAAGCCGTGAATTCCATATCTTGGCCATGAAAAGCCCTTTACAAGGCACGAATTTATTTACAAAGTCCATGCACGGGTTACCCAAATCTCTAATTTTACCCTAAAACAGTCAAATGGCAATAATAAAATTTGTCTTTACTGTAAGTTGAGCACATGTTAATGCAGTCTGACCACTTTGACATGACCACAACTATGCACGATCTTCAACAAAGCGTTTAGTTGATTTGTTTACATTACGATGTTTATGTTTTTTCTGCAGGATATTTTGGCAGGAACGGTAAAGCAATGCGGATTGCGGAAGTTGAAAATTTTATGAAGTGACATGTTACCGCGATTTTTCAATCAAACAAAAATTTATGACATTTGAGCCGCGAGATTTCATACCTACTGAAATTATATGATATTAGAGCCGCGATATTTCAGACAAAAATAGGACTTTTCCTGCCCTGCTCTACCCTAGATTAGAAAATTCCAACCTTGTAATCAAATTTTAATTGCTCCAAAGTCATATATTTAAAATTGTTTTTTTAATTTAAATTTGCTCAAGTGAGGAAAAAAAAT
This sequence comes from Hyalella azteca, assembly GCF_000764305.2. NCBI lineage: Eukaryota > Metazoa > Arthropoda > Malacostraca > Amphipoda > Hyalellidae > Hyalella > Hyalella azteca. The sequence continues at coordinate 22,998 of NW_025941414.1, forward strand.
TAAGTACTTTCTTAACTGCAACTAGATTTTTCAAGCTAGGATTTTAAGGAATTTGCAAGCTGCCAAGTTGTTATTGTATTTATTTGCAAGCCATGATTTAATTTCTTTGAACCATAAATACCATATCCAGGGGTCCAAGCTATTTTTGAGCCACAAACTTTATTGTAAAGTTCTGTGCATCTCTGTGCATATGTTGCCCAAAGCCTCAAAATTTCTAATTTAAGCCTAGAAACAATAACAAGAACATTTGTCTTCAGTTTAGAGGCAACTGAACTGTCTGAACAGGTGATAATTTTTAAATAAAAAATGCATTTATAAAAAAAAAAAATAAATATTTTTAAATAAAAAATGCATTTATCCTGCTGTCTGTTGTGACCGTTTGTAACTATGCAATCATCAAAAAAGCCTTTTGGGTTCATTCATTTTATAGGATATTTGGCAGGAGCGTGGTACTGGAGTGTTGACTGTGGTCTGTGGAAGTTAGAAATTTTGTTAAGTGACATATTTGTGAACTGCAATTTCTTCAATCAAACAAAAATACATAACATTGCAGCAGCAAGATTTCATACCCACTAAAATTATGTGATATTAGAGCCCATATGTTTCAGAAAAAATAGGTATTTTCCAACTAAATTTTTTACGCCCTATTATGCACTTTTGATGTCAAATGGCAAAATTAGATAGGAGGTTACTTTTTAGCAGTAATCTTGTAGATCCAAAAATGGTGAGAACTTTAGCTTAAGTTCTGGCTTGAAGAATAGGTATATTCCAGGGCCCAAGCCTGTTAGCATAGTATTAAACACGAGAGTTTTTTCTTGCCCTTCTGTGTAATTAGGATATTTATATTAAACACCAATTTATTAGATAGAAAATTGAACAAAATTTTTTAATGCCATTAATGACACATATATATAGGTAGATTGCCATCTTTGGAAAGCCTACCAGAATATATTCACTATCAATGCACCAAGAAACTGACATGTATAATGATAAACTTGTGTCTTAAAAAATTCAGTTGCTGATTGGAGAGTAGATCTTTTTCCTGATTGTACGATATGCTCATTGGAAAACTGCCTTTTTTGAATGAATTTTATTGGAATATGTCAAGTTATTTTTATTTATATGACACTTGAAATTCACAATCTTGACTAAAAACCTGATATTTTTTATTATTGTTAAAGTTCATTGCTAATCTGCTATTTGATTTACAGAGACTGGAGAGGCTTGGCTGAATATGCTCGCCTTGATGTACCATCGATTGGGGCCTCGTCTCGCATATCCTTCACCTCACACTGTCTCCACTTGTGGGGCCAGGCTGGAGGAACACTGCACAACTTGACATCTGCTCTTGTGGCCATGGATCGGCATGATGTCATACACGACACTATGCATCTAATTGGTAGATTTTCTACTTTTCATATGCTGGAAAATTAAGTAAAATATTTGCTTTTTGAACAAATTAAACTTCTATTGGCATTGAAGGTACCAAGTGGTAGATTGTCATATAACAAATTTATCTAATATGTACGTACCCATATGATAAGATTGTAGGATTAGAATTCCTGCCAAAGAATCTGTAAAAATTAATGGTTTAAAATTTTAGCATTGTTCCTTGCATTCATTTAAATAACATTTTTCCAAAGCAATTGTAATTCATTTCTGTTTTAAAGAAAAATTATCACAAAGTTATTGTTGAAATTCACAATTTCTCTGGATTTGCATCTGAGAAATTTTCTATTTAGATATTAAAATTGCTACCTACCACTAAATTTCATGTAATTATCCACCTTTTACAAATATCATTGTTGACTTCATTTTTTCAGCTAATGACGTCGAACGCATCAATCGAGAGGGATTTCCTGCCTTGCATCCATCATTGCAGCAACAGGAGAGCATCCATTCATTTGTGGATGATAACATCCTCACCGTCCGTGAGTTAGTCTGTCATGCATCCATTCATTTGAGGATGATAACATCCTCACTGTCCGTGAGTTAGTCTCTCATGCATCCATTCATTTGAGGATGATAACATCCTCACCGTCCGTGAGTTAGTCTGTCATGCATCCATTCATTTGAGGATGATAACATCCTCACTGTCCGTGAGTNATGTGTCATGCATCCTTTCATTTGAAGATGATATATCCTCACTGTCTGTGAGATGATGTGTCATGCATCCTTTCATTTGAAGATGACAGCATCCTTACTGTTGTGAGTTTGTTAGCCATGCATCTAATGTTTTCAAGAAGGGTTGCAAGCCCATCCATTGTGTTCCAAGTTGTCATGGTTGAAGTGTGTTTGATCTGTTTGTCAATTTGAGTAAAGTGCATCTTGATACATGATTATATCAATCAAACTAGAAGTATCAATATAAATAAAAAATATCAATAGGCACAAAATATAAGCCCCTGTATCTCATTTTCCATAAATAATCTCTTAAATTTTTACGTTCTTAATTTGTTAGCTGTTTTTATATGCATATTTGATAATGTTTGCTAACAATGCTCAGCTTGTTGGATTTTATGTGTCGAATTTCATTGATTTTTTAACTTGAATCATTTGATTTACTGCTACGTACCTGATTTTGGGGCTGATGACATTTTTGTCCTAGGAAGAGACAATTCCGTTAGTGTTGGATATAAAATAACATCTGAAAACTATTTTGATCATGGAAGAAATTAATGTATAATATGCATTACTTGTGGAAGTTTAAACGTAATGTTGATACCTTCTCGGTTATTTTTGTGATTATTAAATTGGAATTGTGGATAAAAATTAATATAGACTCTGTAAACCTGCACCTCAGATGACCAAGAAAGCCTTGAAAGAGGAGGAGGCCTAATGCACTACGATGCCCTGGTCTTGCATGCAGACGAAGACTTGCCATTTGTCCACACTCTTCTTGAGAAATTAGAAGGGGAGTACGGACTTAGAGTGAGTTATATGACAGGTGATGTATAATAGTTGTGGGTCTTAATTGAAGTGAGTCTTGTGTGATAAGGGACATGCTTTTATCTTCTTCAGCTACATTTAGCTAGTAGTTTGCGTAGATGCGTGACCTAAATGTAGGAGCAAAATTACAGCAGCAAAAGATTGGACTAATCCATTCACCATCTATATCCGTTGATAAATGTTCCCATTCAATACACAAAGAAACTTAAATTTTTTATTATATGTCTGGGTAAGGAATAATGAATTGTTCATGTTTTCAAACTAGTTTTAAATTATACTTGCACGTTTTTAATATTCACGAGCTCGCGTTTGGATAAGTATTCTCTGGTTTATAGAATATCTATGTATACTTTTTAATAACACGTCAATAGTATTACAAATTTTCAATTTCAATTGAAATTGACCGGCAGTGTGTGCAACCTAGCTAAATTTTTTTATATATTTTCTCAGCTGTGTGTGAAGGACCGCGACCTGATAGGAGGCCTGCAGTTTGAGAGCTCGAGTGTGGTGCGTCTGATCACCGAACGCTGCTCCCGCGTCGTGGTTATCTTCAGTAACAAATTCCTTGCCTCGCCACAGAACCAATACTTCCTGCACTTCGCACACGCTCTTAGCTTAGGTGAGATGCTCTTATCTTCAGTAACAACTTCCTTGCGTCGCCACAGAACCAATACTTCCTACACTTCGCAATCTTAATACACTTCATGCACCCTTAGCCTTGGTGAGGTTCTCCTAATATTTATGTTGGTGAGGGAAAGTTGTGATTTATGGGTTTTATAAATGCCTTGAAAATTTATGAGGTTCTCATGATTAATCTTTTGGTAGGACATGACGAAAAGACAATCTTAAGGCAGACAAAACGTTAATGTCAACTTTTCTGACTCAGTTGTGTAGAGATACTATTCTACTTCCGTTATTAAGTGTCACCGCCAGTAGTGAGGTGTTTTCATTTAACAATTTGGTCGATTCGTCAAAAATGTACACATTTGTTCACAGGAGTTTAATGGATTTTGTTCATTTTAGAAGCCGCATTTGCCATTCTTTAGGATGAGGTCGTTTGATTCTTCATGTCAAATGATAAAAATATTGCAGTCGAATTATTTGATCTAATTTGATTCGTTTTATTTCTTACTGCTTACTAAGAGAAGTTTTGGTGAGTATTTCTAATTATTCCCGATAGATCGGGTAACAAACCATTAGGCTTTAACTAGGTGATAAGAAGTACAATCTCTTGCCGTGTTATATCATAAATTCTTCTCAGCATAGGATGCCTTTGTTGTGATTTATTTCATCGCTAAGGAAGGCCAGTTCTTCTTTGTCATGTAAATTAGGCCAAACTGAGCAGTGATTTTTACAGCCGACAATTTAACAAAAAATTTTTCCTAATTTAGCTGAAGTGATGGTTTTTGATGTCAGTGTTATGGAAAGCCACCGAGCCTTCTCATACTCTGACTTTTTGAGGTACATATGTTCTATATATAATAAATATTTTTTTACCTTGAACTCCAGAAAAAAAAATTGAAGATCGCACGCAGTAGGCTTGAATTCAATGTCTTTCTCAAACTTTATTATCAAATAATGAACTTTAATTGAAGAAAGGAAAGGCCTTTCTCATATTTCATTATTAAATATGAGAGAGAGAGAGAGGCTTTGCTCCAGCCAATGTAAATTTCATGATTGAATAATTGGCTGAATTGAATATCTTTTTTTGAAATGTGCCTAATTTTTAAAAGGTTCCAAGGTTTTCTGGGATATATTAAATTACACTCGACTAATAATATAATACTAATAATCGTATACAAAATGATCCCTTAATTAGAACCGAAGTGACAATGAAGGGAAACCTCATAAAATAATTTTATAGACAATTCGTAAAATACACTAACTATAAATAAAATGTTTTCAGACCAACGCAAGCGCATCTTGATCCCATGCATGCTGGAGCCGTGCGAGCGGCCGGCCGTGATAAGGTTCTGCCACAGCCTCGACTACTTCCGCGCCCACGGATACTGGGACTACTGGAAGAAGCTGCGAGACTCAATAGTGCACAAGTTAGAATACTTGATAAACTTAGTGCTGAGATTTCAATTTAAAATTAAAGCTTAAAAATTCTACATTAAAGCTTAAAAATTCTATATTAAAATAAATTCAGTCCATGGTTCTTTATTTTAAATAAACATTTCATGAGTTAGAATACTTGATAAACTTAGCACTCAGTTTTGCATTTGAAATGGAGCTTCAAAATTCCATAGCACACTAATTAGAATACTTGATAAACTTAGTGCTGAGTTTTCAATTTGAAATGAAGCTTTAAAATTCCATAGAACACAAGTTAGAATAATTGATAAATTTAGCGCTGAGTTTTTGATTTGATATGGAGCTTTAAAATTCTATATTAAAATAAATTCAGTCGATGATTTTTTATTTTAAATAAACATTTCACAAGTTAGAATACTTGACAAACTTGGCGCTGATTTTTTGATTTGAAATGGAGCTTTAAAATTCCATAGCATACAAGTTAGAATACTTGATAAACTTAGTGCTGAGTTTTTAAATTGAAAAATAGCTTTAAAATTCCATAGCACACAAGTTATAATACTTGATAAATTTAGTGCTGTGTTTTCAATTTGAAATGAAGCTTTAAAATTCCGTATTAAAATTAGTTAATTAGATGGTTTTTGATTTTAAATAAATATTTCATAAGTTAGAATACTTGATAAACTTAGCGCTGAGTTTTCAATTTGAAATGAAGCTTTAAAATTCCGTAGTAAAATTAATTCATTTAATGGCTTTTGACTTTAAATATACATTTCTCAGCAATTATTCTGTTGTTGGGGACTAATCCCCAACACCAAACTGATCTGATTAAATGTAATGCCTTTGGAGTCACTTTTTTCATGCTGATTTGGTTTTCTTTAGTTTCTGCATAGTATACTTCAGTGAAGTATATGCAATTTTATACATGATAGAAGTCTCCCAGGCCCATCCTAATGAATACAACGCACACTTTGTTATATTCTGTTCTACTTGGATATGTTCTTGGATCAAGTTGAATGTGATTTTCATTTAGACTACCTTCACTCAAAGCATAGTGTTTAAATTGCTTGTTAGACTGGATCATTTCTTTTATTTAAAACTCATAGTTAATATTGATGAAGTTCATGCTAATCCCTACAGGCATTAGAATCTATTTGTTGTCAAAAAATTCCATGTTCTTTTTAGAATATTACACAAAAAATTAAATACTGAAATACTCGTGTACTTTACAGACCAGCACGCTCCATAGATGCGCCCATGGCCAGGATCACGGAGCTGCCTGCAGATGATTTTCCTTCTCGTCTGCATAGTTCTGTTCCTCAGCCTCACGTTCTCGCGCTGCCTCCTTCTGCAGGTGAGTTTAACCCATAGTTGAACTAGTATAAGGTTGACCCATGAGATGCTCATTTTCGCGGATGTAGCCTGTTCGTCTGTGACGTCACTAATCTCAGTGACATCACAAGCATTAATCAATCACCGAAATGCGATCAAGCCAGTCAACCAATCGTTATGGGAATGACGGGATTGTTTACGTTCCTCGATCTCAGTGACGTAACAAGAAAGCTGAACTGAAAGACGGATGTCCTCGTGGATCAACCTTGTATAGTTCAACCATGAGTTAAATCTCCTGTAGTCTTCGTGTCAAATGAACCGCTTTTCCGACGCTATGCCTAGAAAGTAAAAGGCAAATACCGGAAACGAAGACAACTGGAGGGTTAATATAGAAGTGAGACTTGAGGATCTGTCCTAGGTTCAAGTGAAAATATAATGAGTGATTTTAATTATCAGTTTCTTAATTAATTTCCATTTTATTTTTGCTTACGTAGTTCACAACAAGAGGATGCATTTTAGAATTAGAGTTGAGAGCAACTGGGTAAAATTAGAGTATTTACTATAAAATCGGAGTACGTATTTGCTGTAAAATTGGAGTATTTACCGTGACATTGGAGTATTGACTAAAATTTGAGTATTGACTGTAAAATTAGAGTATTTACTGTATAATTGGAGTATCTATGGTTACTTATTTATTCATTCAACACCTCAAAAGAGACTAGTTGCTTATCATTTTTTGGTAAGAAACGTACCGTATGGATCGTTTGACGTCAAGTGGATCAATCTCAGACATTGCCGCTTTGTCCATTTTTGATTTTCGTGAAATGTTGACTGTTGCTCCAATTGCTCCAATATATTTCGAACTAGATTTTCTTATCAGCCGCAGGTGCATTATGTGTAGTGGCATATGCCATATTGTGGATGTAATATAATTGCGATGATCCTTAATGGAAATGTCCTCTCACGGAGGCTTCTGCGCCTCTTTTTTGTTAGAAGTACGGGTTTCGTTTTCCGTTTCATTGTTCTTGAGCCGCCCAACACAGAGCTAGAGATGTGTGACTGCAGGTTTCAGTTTTGGGGTTGGTTGGTAGTATTGTACTTCTTTCTTGTATATTTTGTGTAAACGGCTGACGTTTCGTGTAAACATCATCTGATATGAGAGTCACCTGGTGCTTTGCTGCATCACTTCGTATTTAGTCTCGCCGAAATGCTGCAGCAGCTCTTTATTCACTAGCTTTAGCGCTCTGACAAATTGTACGCTCATTTTATTTTTATATGGAAGCCAGAACTGATGAATAACGATGCTACTTCCTTCTAACTAGAATTTCAAAACATCAAATATAATGAGTTTACCTGATCAGCCGTTTAAATTTTTGTTTCGTTTATCTACCGCCGTGCCTCATTGTTGAATTATCTCCAATTATCTCTAACACTTTGAAAGTTTTCCAATCATTGGAATGGTTTGTGTGATCTCCCAAGGATAATTTGTATCTATTTCGTGTATAAATTATCGTTTTCTCCATCAATTATAAGCAAAATTGAATACCTTGAAATTTCAGATAATCAAGCTGCTAGTTTAGAGATCAACGGGCAACCGCGAACCAGCGACAAAAATCCAGCTACTCACGACAAGCCTCAGAAGAACGCAGTCCGGATGCTCCACCAGGGCCTCCTGAAGTGGAGGAGACGAGACAGGAAGCCGTCCAGTGAAGATGAGGTGCGATTTGGGTCCAATTTCGGAACAACAAATGCCATCATAAGTGTATTGTTGGAACTCTATCCCCGAAATGAAAATAATTTGTGTTCAGATAGAACTTCAAGATAGCAAACTTATGATCATTTAATGTGTATTTTAATTTGAATTGTAGAAAGAAGTGTGTATGATTAATAGATTCATCACTCGTGTGGGAATTGAATCAGTGCCTGCAAGCGTGGATACAAAGGTTGATGTTTTATTTGCTTAATTTTCCTGCTACCATCACCGAGGTAAAACCCACTCATTGGTTAGGCATTATGGTAGTTCCTATTTGCTAGATTTTTTTAAAATAGGTCATGCTGTGCCACGTATATTTGTTGAATTCTAATGGTGTCTGATTTATGCAGGTTCCATATACGACCGTATCCAGTCCTGTTACATCTAAATCTGCCATGGAAGATTTGTTGGACGAGTCCCTGAAACATCCAAACGGGTTATGTAAAAATAACAATGGACCCATCGCCTCCTCCAGCACCATCACCGATGTGTCATTCATCTCCATAGATTCTCATGAGGAATCAAACGAAGTAGAAAAGTTTAGTACTAAACACACACATGATGATAAAGGTGGTGATAATATAATCGTGTTCGATTCTCCCTTGAATTCTGCTACACAGACTTGCTTGTCCAATTCAGCGAGAAATCTACCCGATATGTCAGTGAGCGCAACAAATTCGTCAAGTAATCATCCAAATGTGTCCACGAATTCGGCGCACACTTCGTCTTCTCTGCAACGACTTCTTCCTGATGTTCCATCCAACTATGTTCCTTCGCAGGAAATTTCTCCTGTTTCTACCGACATTAGGAAGAAGAAGTCTAAGGGCAATCTTGTTTCAAAAATTTTCCGGAATGCCAAAAAGAGAGTGAAGGTTTCTTCTTGAAATGCTTCGTTTGATTAGTTTATGTACGATGGGGGATGATGATATTAGTATTTTGAACTTTTTCTTTAGAGGGACTTCATAGATTTATTTGTCAGGTATCCCAGCCGTAGTGGCTGTAATGTCACATAAAGTTCTCGATCCGGCAATAACAAAGCTAACGAGGATGAAGAATAACAACACAATGAATGTTTAACACGATCTTTATTAGAAAAATCCGACACAGACCTAAGCACAGAAATTGAACGGAGTTATCGTCTATAGTACGTTATAACACTGAAATAAATCAGACAGACTGGTCACTCTCTGGTAAAATACGCTCTTTTCCAAAAATAATAGAACTACCTAACTTAAATTTCCCCAGACTGGTACATCACCGGGTTTAGGACGGAGACCCCGGACACAGGGCTGGTTGACTTCTCTACAACTTGTTCCGCCGTAGTTATTGTTAATTGACGGCCTCGCAGGATCTTCGTGACTCCGTGGCTTAGAGTCCCCTTTTACTATGGCGAGTGTTGATGGAAGATTTACTGAAGGGTGTCGTGTCGTCATCGATTCTAACGCATCCGCTGTTGTATTCTCCGCAGTCTTCGCTCCAGCGCATATTGGTGTTCGCGGGTATCTTCAGAATCCTGTCCTCGGTCATGCGCTGCTGGTCAACAATCTTTCTTACAACGGCGAGAGCTGACAGAAGATTCTCCGCAGAATGTCGTGTCGTCATTCACTTTCATTATGTTTTCTCTTTGGCAGTTACGTCTCGCACATCAACACTACACTGACCACCAACTTGGTCACGACGTCCAAGTACAGACGACTACCTATGCCACGGCCGTTTAATTGGCTTGTTTGCTCGCTCGCTCAAGACCCACTGCCTGGCTCTAACAGCCTTATGACGCACGTCCAGATACTTAAATACCCTCAATCCGCAATGTATCGTCGCTTTGATTCCACCCTAAACAATAACAGAGTTTTCCCCATGAATAGGAACAACTGCTTCGCCCTCTATCTTGCTATTCGCATTCTCCCCCAAATCACACCCTAATAAACATTCGTAATTCCTACTTTATCGCGTTCCAAAACTTAAGATGATCAGTTTTTAAAATTTGATTCACACATCTTCGTTTGTATATTTTCTTTGAATTTACGAATTTTCTGACTCTTACTAGATAAGATATATTATGATAATTTGCTGGCATTGCTAACGTATAGGATTTGATTAATTATTTTTGGGGCAATGTTTATGTGATAACTGAAGACATAAATCACCAACTAGTCGCTTGCAGGTGACTCCTGTAAACATTATCTTAGATATGAATATATATTTCACTGATATATAATGAACTATTGAGATTAATTTTTTAGTGTCTTGAATCTAGTTTAGTGGGGTACGTGTTTAAAGCATAATTGACTGTAAAGTTCGTAAATTATATTAGATGTATAATCTATATTTCTGGACGCTTGCTTAAAGGCGTCCCTAGATTAACAGCACCTATTACTGCTCACAAAACACGCCAAGAATTCATATTTAACTGCGAAAAATGTTGACCGTTATTATCACTGTTGCATGTTCTCTAGAGAAGCCAATCTTTCTTAAGGGTACTTTCTTGAGCAGGATATAAAATATTAAATGAGGGCCTTTGAGGAGCCATTTATCAGAAGAATTTGTTAATTTAATTATGCGCTGCTCCTGACAGTTTAGTGTTCATATCAAAACTATTCGGTTTTAATATTTTAATGAAGGAATTCAACAATAATTATGTTTTATCCTAATGTTAAAAAGTTTAGTAAATACTACTACTTTTTGCGATATTTTGGCCCGAATAATCTGAATAAATAAATGTTTATTGAAATTTCTATACTCAACAATTATCACAATTGTTGCAAATCCAAGTTTGAAACTTTTGACTCGACGATCTCTAAAATATCGAAAAATTGGATCGAAGTTAATTAATGGAAATTGATACTGGGATGTCTTCTTTGATTGGTATGACTATAGCGTGCAGCTCTCCTGTCATTATTTTTCTATGTATTCACTGAGCAAACAAGTAACGTTCATTGCTCGCTAATTCATTTTCTGTTTACATTACCATGCAAGCCACCTGTGTACTTATTCGTATTGTTCGTTAGGCTCAGCGGACCCATGGTTGAACTAGTATAAGGTTGACCCATCAGAAGCTCATTTTTGCGGATGTAGTTCGTTGTTCGCCTGTGACCTCGCTGATCTCAGTGACGTCACAGGCATTAACCATTCCCCGAAATGTGATCAAACCAGTCAACCAATCCGTCATGGGAATGACGGGTTTGATTACGTTTCTTGATCTCAGTGACGTAACAAGAAAGCTGAACTGAAAGACGGAACTTCTCGTGGGTCAACCTTATAAGATGCTTGTCAACCTTTGAGATGCTAACGCTGCTTCTTTCGAGCCAGCTCCAGCGGGCTGGACAGTTGAGACCTTCCGCCGCTTGTGGGTGATGATTAATTTGAGATATTAAATAACTGAGACCTTCCGCCTCGCTGGCGATGCTACATTTTGACCTCCGGTGCCAAATAGCTTGATAGCTGAAGCGCTAGCAAACTATTATACTACTACTACTATATAGTTCAACCATGCCGTGGACCTCTTCACTTGTTCCTTGTCAAGCCGGTTTTTCGCAACCTGTTGTTTCGGTTGAGCGAATCTGATATTGACTAATATAATTAAGTTTAACCTAACCATGTGGAAGGTTATGTATTCGCGGAGGTGATTAGAATTCAGTATTCAAGTTTTTATACATTAGGCTCTAACTTTCTGCATTTTCATATATATTTTTGTATCTTATATGTGGGTCCTGACTCTTTTTGTAGTGTTTTGTCTTCAAAGCTATACTTTACCTAATTTCAATGAAAACTTTTGCTGCTCACCTTTTCTCATTTGACGAACCTGGCGATCTACCTCCCCTGAAATCCTATTTCTATAACATCACGTGACGTGATTAAACCAAATCGCTTAGACGAGTGCAAATATTCAGTTTTCAACTATCACTTCCATCAGTTTGGCTGCTATTGCAACTATGTATTTCGCTCTTCTGTAACAGTACATTTGTTGTTTTCCAACCAGTCCGGATTCATAGAAATAAAATAAAAGAGTTTACCCTGAGACTAGAAACTGCATTAATAACTTTCTGAAGTTGTTACTTAGTTATTTTTTCAAATTATGGGACGAGATAAATGCCCTGTATTTATCCCGTTCAAACTATTTTTTTATTGCAACTATTAAAACTACTTATTTAGAAATATCTTGTTAAATTCCTGAAAAAATTGCGATATTTGTGTTTCAGGTGTTCTGCACCTGAAATTGAAAACGTTCAAGTGCACGTTGTTGATTTGAAGTTTATTGGGATTATTTCAAGTAAAGCTTACTGTAATGTGCATGAATTTATGATGTAAAAAATGCGTAGTCTTTTACTACTAATCGTGTTAGGTTCCCCGGCGGGTTGCCTGCATGTATGTCTCACCTCGTAACTCTCCCGTAATGTTGCTGCTGAGATTATTATTATTTTAATTCGAGAGCCAAATAAATTTTTGTGGAAATGTTCACTCTTTCTTGAAAGTTCTTGGGTTTGGGTGAACTAATGAAATTTTTGAAATGATATTTTCTTTTAGCAGAGTAGGATAATTTAAAATCAAGGTCAGCATGCCGGAAATTTTTATTCATTATATTTCGTGCCATTAATCTCTTTGATTTGCTATAATTAAATTTGTGCTGCTAAAAATTTTTAGTATAAAAATTATGAAATTTCACAGCTCTGGAAATGAATTAAAATTGAAATAGTCTAGACCCTATAAAACTTTTTCGGAGCAACGTTTCGGGCGGTAATTTACCAGAATTTAGTGTGATAAATATTTTTGTTTTTGTCATTTAGGGCCGGAAAGGAAAGGCTTTGCAGATCGCTCGTTAATTAATGACCTGTGCTGCAGCTTGTTTTTCTCTGCGATGAAAAAGTTATATTTGACTTTTTGTCTTTCATCAGGTTCTAGTTGTAGTCTGCTAAAAACATTGCTTATTGTTGAGGAATAACTTGACTGAAGCACAAATGAGATAAAATTGAAAATAAAACACATGATCTAGAGTTTATTTTTTCTTTTATCACGTAAACAGCTGTCCAGCGTAACATAAGCTATATTTATTGCGCAGAAATCCAGCTTTATTCACCAAAGAAAGGAATGCTTTCTTGCATTGGAGATAATTACAAATATTACGAATTTTTACCCAAATTCAATACCATAGCCATCCAAGCTGGCATTAAAGCTTTGAATTGACAACAAAATAATACTAAAGTTGACGCGCAGAAACGCTAAAAAAACGGCCATCACACGAGAGCGGAAGATGTCGCGATATCAGTAGCCTTCAATGCTTTGCTCGAGAATACAGATTCATTAAGAAAATATCTCAGATTGAAGTAGTGTTCAGTATGAGTTCAAGTAATTTCGATAATATACATAGACTAATGATCTTTGCTTAGATTACGTACACGTAATTGAAGATGATACTTTGAACAATTGATACGCGCGAAATTAAAGCAGCACTAAGGATTTGTAAGTTTGTTAGCCTGTATTTAGTGAAAAACACTCTTCAAGAGCAGAATTTTTCCTAGGCGCAGTCGAGGTCAAGCATATATGAGACGCATCTAGCATATATGAGAATAATAAAATATTCACCATTAAACGTCACGAAGGAAGTAAATTTTTTCGATTTTAGAGAAGCAGTTGGCATTGAGTCAAGATAAATTACAATTTTTATGCAGAGATTCTTGGATGTTTATCGGGAGACACTGCAGACCATATTTTCTCAGTGAAAACCTAATTTTGAAAGTGTGCAGATCACTAGAAAATTTTTCATTCACAGCTAGTCAATGTTTTCTTTGCTGCATAATTGTACGCAAATAAAAACCCAATAGGTGTTACTGGAACTGCTCTAGATATTGCACCAAAGTTTGCATATATACATTGAGAGCCTTGCGCTTAGTTAAACTACATATTAATTATAAGCTTCCATATTTTGGCTCTAGGTATACACCTTTTGATAAAAGATGAAAAGCTATGAAATAATGTATTATATGCAAGTACTGCCAATTACGTGGAAGATATTCATTCTATTTAATATAGAGAAGGAAAAAGAGAGATGTAGGTTACACTTTTTTATATCCGCCCTGAAATAGTAAGTGAAATGTTAGAACTAAACCCCGTAGACTTTCAAATCGCATACAGCTTGAAATGAAGAAATAAAGTAATCAGGGGCCATACTTTCAAAACTCGCTAAGTGAACGTAAGTACTTACGCTCTATTTTCTTGTCTATGATTGGTGGATTTTGCTCGAAAGGCCGTCAATGATTGGCTGATGAACTTACGATCTCTTAACTTTTTTTGAAAGTATGACCCCCAGATTTGGAGAGAGGTCAGGGTCAAAAATCGATTTCATGAACTCCCTTAGAAAATATGGATAAGGAAGGAACACAAACAATGAAATAGGATGAATCGTACTAACATATTTATGAACTGAATGCAATAATTAATTAAATGGTCCTGAATGCATGTGCCGGTCCAATTGCACGGTAATTTGCAACTATCGTCATTAAAAAAAATACTCGTCTAGAACCAATGCTCGAAATTCCTACAGGAATACACAAAAAAGGTATTTTCCTTTCTGTCATAGAAGAGGCTGCGTTAGTGAACCAGAAGCTAGTGCAATCAATTCCTTAATTTAACTTGTTTTGTTAGTAGAAATAGAACCGAATTATTGACACCTAATGAACTACAACTAAATTATTGAGTTCTGATCATGGAAGACAAACTGGAATACGAAACTAATATTTTGTAAACATTCACAAAGTATTTAATTTTTTTGAAGTAATACTCTCTCGTTAACAACTATAAATGCAGTATAAATTTATCTAAGTATTTTTGTAAGCAAAATCGAATTAACCAAATTCAGTCTACTTAATGAGAGGAAAATTTGTCTGCGTGAGATACTTGCATGTAACTTGAAAGAAACCTGCAATTAGGTTTGTATGTGTAAATTGTGAATTGATGAGGTGATGGAAAATCTTCACAAATCTAATAGGATACTAGAGCGTGTAAAGAGTCTCAGAACTAGGTTGCTGCTCAATTAATTTTTGGGAAAATTTTGGAATGGTTTGAACCTAAAAATTAAACTAATACATATTTCCAATGCAATATCGGAAGCTACATCTGTTCATGATTGCCTGTTTTCCAAAACGAATTTCATACATCTACTTTATATGGCGACGAAATTCTACAAAAAATATTGAATTTCATCGCAGAATTATTTGGGTTACGGATGAACAAAAGGTAAACGCGGTGATGAGCTCCAGCTAAAAATAACATAAAAATAATATTTATTTCTAGAAGTTGTACAATAATACTTACTTAGGCGCATTAACCTACATTCAATAGGCGTATATTAGGCGTTTTTTGTAGACGTGCCGGACTTGTGAAAGGCATCACAGGTGCACGAAAGCGTTACGTATATGAGTTATATATGAGCTGAATCTTATACATAAGATTCAGCAAAAAATAAACGAACCAAATGCACCGAACCTCCATACGATATATCATAGTATGTAAATAAAATCGCTCGCGGCTGTGGCATCAATTTTGTGCAATACTGGCTCTAAAATTGGCTTCAAGTAGAAAGCAAGCGCGTCCCGTCCGTTTCATCTAATGCTTATGCTATCCATTAAATGATTCACCATCCTGAATTAACAAGTAGAAGATTTGATGAGGAATGTTATCAACAATCATGAATCGCATTCAAAATGGAATTGATTATCTCGAACTATGCTTACTCTAGCACAGGTTCTGACGATAGTTCAACTGAAACGAATTAGCAATGAACTGCTGAAATGAGCAATGAATGTTTAGTGATGAATGAGGAAAGGCTTCAATCCTACAATTAAAGAGAATGAATTGAAAAAAAAATGCTGTGCCGTTCCTCAATATATAACAAACAAGTGAAAACATTGCTTTTACAAGGTTTTGTCTAATCTTTACTACAAGTGTATAAATAATAGTTTCGTGAATTTACTTATAGATAAATAGGAACAAAGATTATTTGAACGACTCTATAGCAAGAAGAACCTGACTCTAGTCGGATTCATTCAACCAAAAATTTGCAATATTATTGACCCAAGATACTCTTAGAAAGGCGATTCTATTTTCCCTGTATTGACGAACGTTAAAAAGTTTCAGCCTAGTTAGATTCATTGAACCAAAATTCTGCAATGTTATTGATACGAGATAGTATAAGGCTTATAAAATTGGTATAAATGATGGATGATGAAGAGTATATGTGTAGCGTTTTAGATTGTTTCAAAGCAAGTAATTAATAACCGCATCAACAAAGTAACAAAGAAAATAACTTACACGACAAAAAATTTACCCTAAATTTTCGATACAGCAAAATATTCAATCCATATGAAGCAATTATTTAAGTTCAGCAAATAATAAACAAATAATTGAGTTTGACATGCAACCGGCAATCACTTCCAGGCAATAATCAAGGGTACTGTTCAGCTTGGAAAATATAATTGAAAATTTTAATTTAATTAAACTTTTTATATATGATTAATTTTTTAAAATTTGATTAATTTTTAAAATTTGATCTAATTTTAAAAAATTGATTACATTTGAAAAATTTAATTTGATCTGCCTAATTTTTTAAAGCTCAACATGGATTTTTTATTATTACGCAATACACATATATTAAAATAGTACCCAAATTTATTGCAGTCTATTTTCAGTTTGAAAATTCTGAAAATCTTCTCTTTAAAATACACAAGACGATTTTGTTTTTTAGATTCTTTTCCAGAACATCGTTTCCTTAAAGAAGATTCTGCTGAGCCCAAATGACTCAATTAACATCAAACTGCCATACTTCAGTTCCTCATCTACCTAATTTACAGCCAATTTGAGAACATCAATCCGATAATGGGCCCCTGTATTTTGTCACTTCGTAATTTATTTATTATATCAACTATATTGCTTTATCCAGTGCTTTCTCTGAATATTTAATTCCATTACCAATTATGAGATACCAATTTCAACATTGAGAGAAAACCCAAACAGCAAAAAGTATTAGTCTTGATCAGACCGTTACGACAAATATGTACGTCTTCGGGCCCCAATCTTAAAAGCTTGCCCAATAAGTCGCTGCATCTTTATTTAAATGCATCCAAAAGTTATACTATAAGCAATATTTAAAGCTGTGGTTTTGTACAATGTCAGATTTAATTTTATTTGGAGGAGATGTGCAAAGTTGGAAATTATCATCTATGCAAAAACAGTGCCATGTTCTTTCTTTTAAACATAGTTAATCAAAGAATATGTTGAATTACGTTCAAAGTTTCAAAGAATATGTTGAATTAAGTTGACAGGCTTGTGATTTAGTCCGACGTTCCTGCGTAGATTCGCCAGTGTCCTAGCTGTTGAACTTCTATTGAATAAATTTTCCCAAATTATTTCACAGTATTTAACAGAACATAAACATAGTTTTAAACAATGCTAGTTTTATTTTTCTACGTTATTCAATTCAATACGTTTTAAAGTGGGCCTCATCAAGTGTTTTAAACTCTATTTAAATAAAATTCTCCAGCTTTTTACATATTAAATAACATATTAACAAAGTTCTGTACACATTTTATTTTTTACTGAAATTTATAAGCTGATCGGGAGGCCGGTTTTTGAGTAGCCCCATCTGTGTCATGGTCTTAATGAAGACTGTGTGGTCGCTCAGCAACGTCGCCGTGTGTACGTCCTTCTTGAGCTCCTCCATGTCGCGCTTTAATTTCGCGCGTCTGTTCTGGAACCACGTGATTACCTGCAAGTTATACAAATGTGTTGATATACAATAATAATATTTAGATATATGGCGTGTTGGTTTTGGAACCACGTGATTACCACCTGCAAGTTATACAAATGTGTTGATATACAACAATAATATTTCTATACATGGCGCGTTGGTTCTGGAACCACGTGATTACCAGCAAGTTATACAAATGTGTTGATATACAACAATAATATTTCTATACATGACGCGTTAGTTCTGGAACCACGTGATTACCGGCAAGTTATACAAATGTGTTGATATACAACAATAATATTTATATACATGGCCCGTTGGTTCTGGAACCACGTGATTAACTGTAAGTTATACAAATGTGTTGATATATAATAATAATATTTCTATGCATGGCGCGTTAGTTTTGGAACTACGTGATTACCTGTATAGGCAATATGAATGTATAGATATAGAACAAAATAAATGAGGAGATATAGAATAATACAAAATTTTTACAATCTTTAAAATTTGTTAGCAATTTTTGAACACACACGCAGCCTGTACCGTCAAAAGTCTAAAATTATCCCGCAATAAAACATAATATGAATGATGTTCTAACCTGAGCGTTACTGAGCCCGAGCGTCTGAGAGAGTTCGTCTCGATCAGCCGGAGATAAATATTTCTGGTAGAGGAAACGTTTCTCTAGCTCGAACAACTGGTGGTTGTTGAAGGCGGTTCTGCTCTTACGCTTCTTTTTCGGTGGCTGCTTGCTGCTGAACAGGTTCAGATGACTCGCTGAACCGTCTGAAATGTAAAATAGATTTAATGTAAAATTTTTTGGTGGCTGCTTGCTGCTGAAGAAGTTCCGGTGACTCGCTGAACCGTCTGAAATGTAGAATAAATTTATTAATTTGTGTGAAATTAACATGAATTCAAGTGAAATATTTTATTATGGTTGAAAAGATTTGGTGCATCAAGTTCTTTATGATATTGTTGTAATGAGAGAGGAATTAATTTATTGTAAGAGCTGAAATGAATGGAATTATGATGAATTAACTGATTTTATTACGATAAATTTATTATTTATCTAACTAGTATCGTTTTTTCCAAATTGGCAAAGTGGTATTCCTAAATGTACAATAGAATCTCGTACATAACATATATTGCATAAAGTCAGACACCCCATAAAATAAGAAACGGATGTCGAGATACACTACACGGACGCGTGGCTCCAAAGCCAGTCCAAAAATACGACCGGGGACCGGCCGCTGGTGGACCATCTTCATCATTTGGTGTCGTGGAGGAGGCTGCGTCAGGCGCTGAAAGATTTAACATAGCAAAGCTGCCACGCGAGTGTCATTTGTCCGTCGCCGCTGCGCAGTGTTCGGCTAGCGCGGCATGCGCGCCGTAATTCAAGCTACGTGAGAAAAGTTTAGTGGTCGCTCTGCGTCAGCAAAGTTCGCGGTGAAATTTTTCAAATTTTTGAGATAATTTGATGTAGGGATTGTTAAAATTTAAATACTGTTTGGCTGGAAGATATCAATATTTGTCAATTATACGCTATTAAAATAAAGTAAACGTTCCTAATTGTAACGCTTGATGAGAAGAAGATAATTAAAAAACACCTAAGTACAGAATAAAATTAAAATAAGATTACGTTTATATAAGATTGTTGGACCACTTTTTGTTCATTATTTAATCTGCCCATGATCGCTCTGTTCATAATCGAATGAAAAAAATCAATAACATGGTGACTTCAATTTAATCGCCTGTCATAGATATTCAACAAGAAACAATTTTATGATTCGAATACTCAAAATACGTTTCTAGCAGAAAATGTGATAACAGAGCGACGTGTTCTCAACAGAACAAAAGCTGGTGCACACATCGGTCGGGCAGTCGGAGATACCAGCGCCGGCTTGTCCATTTCATGCGGTGCTACGCAGACAACGAAGGCTCTGTCCTGTCAGTCTCGCCCGGCACCCGACAACGCGAGCTCACGCGGCGAACGAAAATGGACTCCAAACGCTTCGTGATACCGAACAGTTATTTACATCTTTCCGACGAATTATTGATACTGACGAATTATTGATACCGACGAATTATTGATTCCGACGAATTATTGATACCGGCGAATTATTGATACCGACAAATTATTAACGCCATTATTAGTGTTTTTGGTTTGGAATAAATATTTGAATAGGAAAATGATCTTGGAATGTTAGAAAATTGTTATACTCAGGATACTCTGAATGCTTAGGATAATGCAGCTTTCAAAATAGTAGTTTACGAAAATAAGATTTATGATTTTATATGGAGCTCAATTGCACACCAACGATGATGAAATCATAGATAGAAACATATCGATACATTTCGATTCAGAAATAATATCGATTTCAATTGAAAATAAGTACGCTTTACAGTTTATTGCCTGGTGGCAGATAAAACCGAGGCAGATTTTTACGAGCTATCAAAAGTGTGTTAGAGCAACCGATCACATTGTCATGAATGTCTGAGTATAACTCAAAATATGACCAAACTTTTGGTGAGAAAGTTGAGCAGCCTTTTACTAGGTATAGTATTTTGATCAGTAATACCGCATTGACTTCTCAATCAACCAGTGAAACATCAAATTGCAACTATTTACAGACCTTAGACCATGTATACGATGAACTGACTCCTCATGGGACAATGAAACTCATTTTTGGGTTTCTTAATTTGGATATAAATCAATAAATTTTCATTACAACGAATAATATTGCTTGTCAATATTAATATTTTGTTCGTTTACTGTTCACCCGTAATAATGTATTTCGGTGACTTTCATGTTGAACTTACAATTACTTCCTCTATTGCGAGTAAGATCGCAATTAATACATTATCTTACAACCGACATTTAAAAAATAATTAAATGAATCAATATCAAAGTTTTTACGAGCATGATGTTCAGGAATATATGTACACGTGTTGTATTTGCATGATAATACGAATGAAACTTGGTCGTGAAAATCGATTTTTTGAAAAACGATCTGCACCACAAATATATGATTGAAGAATACCGATGACACGACTGCTGAGTAAAATAAATAGAAGCGAAAGTAAAATTACGATATCGTGTATTTATTTAGAGTTCGTTCAGCATCTCGACAAGATAAGTCATCATCCCACGACGTCTAGTGAGCTATGTGTTAAATGTTTGGTAACAGGGACACTTTTCGGGTCGGGAAATCAATTGCATTGATGTTTATGCACTATCGCCGACATTGAAAGGTATTAGCTCGTAATAAAACTGTCAGTGGCACAATAAACTTCTTCGTTTTGACGAAAGCGGTTTGAAGATGTCACCACTTGTTCAACATTTGTTGGAACAATTTTTGGGACATTATTTTCATCGATGGGAGAAGATAATTTTTCTTACTTATAGGTTGTACCGAGAATATATTTTCCTTAGGCTACAGCCAGTAAAGCTGTTGGAATAGAAAGATTGAATAGAAAGATTATTAATAGAGCATTTAGACACGCAATTAATACGGTGGGAAAATTAAATGTTTTTATTTCGAAAATCCATGATGCATTTAAGCCGCAAAATGTGTATGTTATCCAGATTAAATTTTAAATAACAGTTTTTCACAGTTAAGCACGTAAATGACACCTCAAAAACAAAAAAATTTCGTATGATCGGCATGTAAGACATCATATTCTTTTTCATGCAGAAATTGCTCAGCTATGAAATTTAATTGTAAGCTAAATTTCAGAGTAAAACTTCAATAAGATTCATTTCGTCAGTACAGGAAGCGAAGCAACCCATTGTAGATGTTATTTGTGTATCAAATGCAGTATACTGTATTTCATACAGAAAGACTTTTATTTTGCTATTGGCAGTTACGTGTTCGTTTTGTCGTCACTTGAGACATATTGTTCTCACATTTCAATTTATTTTTGTTTATTGACATCCAACGGAAATCTGCCAAGCAATAACTTGGCTGGTATAAGGATAGACAGCAGACTGTCCAAACTGTCCGTTTACCAAAAAGCTTTCAACTGAAGCAAAGGTTCGAAGTTTTGCACCGAAATGAAAGATGGTAAGAAAGAATCATTTGTTACTTTTGAAGCATGTACGATTGCGATGGATGCATGAGGACTCGGTGAGTTATCGGTTGGAAGTTTATTTACGAACTCGCATGCAGCCGACATCATGCATGAACGATATGATGCAATACGCTGTAATAATAATTCAATCGAGTGCTAAAAGCAGTCCAGTTTCCAGCTGTCACTGATTTTTTAAGAACTATTCAGCAAATTGTTAAAGTTATTAATAAATCTTTATAGCTAGTAAGAAGCAATGGAAATTTGCATATAAAAGGAAACAAGTGAGGAAGCTTCTGTTTTGAAGGAATATTCGTAACGTAAGATTCGTAACGTAAGATTGATCATGAGTCAGACATTTGCCTACGAGTTAAATCACAAATGATAGCTTCTAATGATTTCACGGCCATTTTTTAGCGTGCACAAGCGTCGTATTGTATTGGAAACATTTGTACAGATGAGAATTAGATTTACTTATGCGCAGAAGTAACTCGGTGAAATTGTTTGCTATGTTCAAAGTTGGAAAACTATAATTAAATTTGAACTGTACATGGCTCACTTCCTAGCTTAAATAACAAAAAAATGGGATAATAGTTGTTGAATAATATGTAATACAGACAAGCAGACACAATGTAATAAAGTTGGAGATCATAGAATAGAGAACTGTATTATTTCTTTCAATTCCAAACATAGTGAATTCATTCATCTTATTTAATTCGGAAATTCCGATATAGAGTTACCATTTTGAATATAGGAAGAAGGATTGGTAATTAAGAGAAGCAGAAGGTGATGTGAAGCAGAAAGTTGATGTGATTTATGAGGGTGTGGAAACTGAAGCGCCATGTTTGACACTCGTGTCATGGAGTTATAGTTTCTGCTGACCACAAGTCACATGAGAGGCAGTCGAGATTTTCTGTAGAGCCTGTGACTCGTGCTTCTAAAGATCAGGAAACGCGTGGCCTTATTTTGAGTTGTCTTTCCCAAACAGTTGTGCCGAAATTTAATGCGTTACGTCAAAAATATTGTGCTGAGCGTGCTAAGCTGAAATGCTCTGGAAAATTACAGCGGAAAGTTCTCAAAATCTCATTCTTCCGTTCAAAGATAAATAGCAAAATCAATGCTTTTATAAATATATATTTTGGATGGGGTTAATTCAATGTGTTGCTTTTTCTTACAGCATAAGTAGCAGGAATAAAATTCATTCCGAATACTCGCTTTACTTTCGTAATTATGTCCAGATATACGCACCTTCTGTTTGACGACCAACCAAAAGTCTACAAATTGTCTGATGGTATTTTGTTTTTGGCAGGGGAGGGGGGGGGAGGATTTAAAATAACAAATGCTTTATCACTTTCTAAACATTTCTCACTTCCATCCACACTCGTGACCCTTGCTTGCTTCTCATAAAAAATTTCCCCAAGACAAGTCATTATTTTCGTGGCGTAGCGGTCCGTAGCAATGGATGAGACTCTTGGAGCAGACGAGGGTTCGAATTTCAAGTCACCTGTTGCGTGTGTCAGTGAGGGACTGAAGTGGTCAAGACACTCGTGAGAACATGACCTCTGAGTTCAATCTCGTTTGGATCCAAAGAATAGTAAGGTATTCTTCACTTCAACGTTTCTTCTAGACATAAATGTCAATTTGTATATATAATAATCATTATAGTGTACTCATCACTGGTTTCTGCACTGATAATTTCAAGGAGCGCAGCTCTGATTTAAGAATACCCAAAGAATAATTTAATCCATTTAACAGGACAATTTCGTCCGCATATCAAAAATGAAATTTTGAGACCTGAGCGATAGCAAATTTTCAAAAGCTTGTGGGATGGTAGCGTGGAAATTGCATCAAAGAGTGCACCGTATCGAATCATATTAACTCCTCTGAACAGCTTCACCATTTCCACTATAATATAAATCAACATAAAAAAATCAATCAACATTACTTACTTTAAATTAACTCAGATAACGATTAAAAAAAATTGAAATTTAAAAAGTAAAAGTCTTTACATGCGGACATATATTACGAAACTCAAAACATGACAATATTTGAGCAAAGTGACCCGAACAGGCAAGCTGTTCTCTCGTTCTAAATATGCCAGTAAAAATACACTAGACAGAGCGGAGGTGTTGGTTCTGAACTTCAAGGGTTGTTTGCACAAACCTTTACGGTTAAGACTAACGCCTTCTGACAAGGACTAAGGACCACTCGATGATCAGCGCTACACAACTAAACAATAAATGTATGTACATCAAGATGCGCTACACAGGAAAATTAACACACAGAGCAATAAAATCGGGGAAAAGTCATAAAGGGGAATTTGTCAAATTCGTTAATCATGTCAAGCGAACAAAAAAGTTTTCCGGAATGTGTCGCATCGGCAGGTAATATTGTTTATTTTAATTTAATCTAAAAATCTTTCTTATATAAATGAATTCATTGGTATTTTAGAAGATATTTCAGTCAAGTTAGGATTGCTTCTCCACAGTTTTGGCAGATATTAACTATTACAACTAAACTTTTTAATAAACTATTATTAATTATATTGACAGATATTAACTATATTAAATAACTCACTGCCAGTTTCATTCTTACAGTGGGATAGTATATACATGGATTTTTCATAAAGTTTGTTTACAGAAACATACCTTAAGCTTCATAACAATATTTTTCCCAAGAGCTCATATATAAAGGTTATTTGTTTAAGTTTTTGAGCTGACCCAAATTTGTTTTAATCAAGTTTATTCTGATAAGCATGATCTTCTTAATGTTGACAAGAGAGTTCCCGAATTTAAGTATGACATCGGTTCGATGCAAGTTGTTGACACGAGTCTGGCATGTATCATAAAATTTGATGACTGATGGTAAACTGAGATAAAAATTCATGATGTTTCTCGCTGCTGCAAAGCAGCGACTGATTAAAGTTGGACTGGGTGTGCTTAAACGTAAGTAAAAAAATTTTGTTTCTTTTTTTAAAGTGACAAAATAACTTAAACTTTTTCAAAAGAACAAAATTAGCATGGCTTTCATCATCTACGAGATGTCGATCGTGATATGACTTGCTGATCGTAGTATGAAACGATGCATTTATTTGATGAGTGAATGATTGCAAAAGATTTTGAAAAACTTAACTCAAACCTTCTTTAGCTTCAGAAAAATACTTCTTTTAACTGAACACGATGTCTAAATGATTAACAGCAAAGAATCTTGAAAATATCGTTATTTGGAATAACTTGATCATGATATTGATAAGTGTGATGCATTAAATTTCTTCACAAAGAGTAAACTTGAATTTTTAGTTAATACTTACTAAAATTTTGCTTTCAATTGAGGAGAAACATGAAACGAAGTTTTTGCCCGCATCTTGACGAAAAATTATTCATAAAAATCCACACCATTACCCGAGTTCCTCAGTAGAACGGCTTCAGAGTTTATGTGTTTTTGAAAGCCCTCACTCAATAAAATCTGTGAAGTGGTTGCTTCGGGGCGTAAGTCAATCTCCAGACTTTTAGCTCGTGACCTAATCAAGCTTTTATTGCTGCATCGCGCTAGAAACACTCTAGTCTGACGCGCTCGCAAGTCGTAATTCGGAGTTCCTATTAAACGTCTATGCTAGCAAACCAATGAAGTCTGCAAATCGACCAGAAACTGTAAGTCTTCTGTGTGGACAATCCAATAATCGAAAATTAATAATAAATCATTAAGTTGTCGCTCATGCTAACGTAATTTCAAAATTTATCTTTCAATATTATTACTATCACTCGTTTTTGATGTTTCGCATATCAATTTAACTGCTAACTAAACTTCATTTAACTTACTCAATTCAAATTTTTAATTGTCTATTCTCTTCGCTCTAAACTATCACATATGCGGAAAATAGTCATTGTACTTATTTTTTATTCATGAATATTGTCTATGTATTTAATAGGAAGATTTAGAGCATCTTATAGGAAGATTTAGGGTATCTTATAGGAAGATTTAGGGTTTCTTATAGGAAGATTTAGTTTATCGTATAGGAAGATTTAGCGTATCTTATAGGGAGGTTTAGGGTATCTTATAGGAAGGTTTAGGGTATCTTATAGGAAGGTTAAGGGTATCTTATAGGAAGGTTTAGGGTATCTTATAGGAAGGTTTAGGGTATCTTATAGGAAGGTTTAGGGTTTCTTATAGGAAGATTTAGTTTATCGTATAGGAAGATTTAGCGTATCTTACAGGAAGGTTTAGGGTATCTTATAGGAAAATTTATCAGGCAAAGAGTGGTAAATGAACGAGAGTCAGTTTTCCATGTAACTCGCCACGCACAGTACGAGTGAGCGAGCCTTCCAAAAAAGTTGACGTTAGTAAACATCATGCCAGATTAATTGCAGCGTTCAAATGAGTTAGCCGTTGTGTTGCAGGAAACATTAAACATGGATCCTATAGAAGATTGTATCCGTCGAAGTTATTGCGATAATATTTGGTAGGTCATTTATCTTATAGATGCTGACTGTAATCTTCAAAAAGACAAAAATAACCGGTTTAACGAAAGTATTAAGAAACCGGCTCATAAGTTTGACCTAGAAGTTAGCAAGATGATTATTGAGCGTTATTTTGGTTAACTTGATTAACCGACCTAACACCGAACTAGGAGTTGAAAAGCGAAGTGATAACTATGCAATCAAATTTCAAGAGGTAGAAAAAGAATTCTTGGTCTTATACCAGTTGTCGCGAGGCAGTAATGGCTAAAACGAAATTAATTTCCCTCTTGCACGTATGATCAACAACCACACCACCAACATGAGCTCTGCAGGTCGCACTGGCGCCGATATATTCACCAACACTTGACTTGTTTGGGCCGAGCGAGGCGATAACTCCGTGAAATGAATTGCAAATGGGCGCTTGCTGAAACGAACAACAAACGAGCCTGGCAAGTCGCCGAGTAAAAACCTAGAGGCGGATATGAACGAAAGATCTTTATTCCTTTGCAGATATTGATAATTTCTTAACGTGCTGATAACCATTACGGATATTTAATATGATGAAAATGCAAAATTAAATACAATGCATCCAATTCATTTTACTTGCAACTATGTAATCTGCCGTTTAAAAAACCATTAGTGTTTTTGTTTCTGAAGCAATAATTCTGAATGTTAAACGAATTACTGCTATAAAAGTATTACAAGTTGATAATTGAATAAATATAACAGAAAATTTTCTATAGGAGGCAACATTTTTTATCTTTGGAAATAATTGGAATTTTGAGCATACGAAACATATAACATATTCAAAATGAATGAAATTAATACATAATTTAAAATTTTCGACTTGAAGGCATGTGTCTGGTCAAGAAATTTATTTGAACCAGCTCATAACCGACCCGGAAGCAATTACAACATCTACATAGAATGACCTAAGTTCTAAGTACCTATAATTGATTTACAGCCACCAAGAATGCGTTAGCGATTTGCGACTTAATGGAATAGAGCAAAAATTACTTTTATTAAACCCATAGAGTAAAAATTAATCATTAAACCCATAAACTACAAAATATATGAGACATCGAAGTGAAAACCGTAGGCTGGGTCCTCAACAGGGCTAACGAGCTCCCTTCACATCCCCTCACAACGAGCTCTCCTCACATCCCTCACAACGAGCTCCCCTCACATCCCTCACAACGAGCTCCCCTCACATCCCTCACAACGAGGACCCCTCACATCCCTCACAACGAGCTCCCCTCACAACGAGCTCCCCTCACATCGCTGCGTCGAGCGTTTTCCCAAGCCCGGCAGCCAATGAACGTCCGAGTTGTAATCGTCCGCTCGTTTGGCTCGTTGAAAGGCTAGCCAATCACCGTCACGCTCGTTATCGTCAACTCTGAGTACTGTTAAACATTTTCCTATTCGCTATCTAAACGAGTGATTTAGCATCCTCGAGAGGTCCCTACACAGGGTTGGCGATGAATCACTTCTCTATGGGAGAATATAATTCGTTGCGATATATGAAAAAGCTATAGCGCTTATATAGATGAGCTGCTTTCCCAACAACGATCGATGAACGAGCCCTGAGATGGTGCATATGAAAGAGTCCGGTCTCTCATGCTTAGGCTCCTTACAACCGAAGTAATTTGACGGTACCAGCCCTTGGGACTTCTATCAATTACGAGTCTATCACTTGTAGAAGTCGTTCACGACTTGATATCTAATTGCCACTCTCGATAAGCGCAAATTAGTGGGAGATTTCGTTGTAGCGTTGGAAACTTAAATTCATCCAAGTACATCCATGCTGATGCAAATAAATAAATACAATAAATATTGTAAATAAATATTGTATATATATTAACCTAAAGGTAATGTTAAGAGATATTTTGTTAATTCTTGTTTTGCAAGTCAGCGTCATTAGAGATACTTATTGACCTCTTAATATGAGCAAATTGTTTCTATCTGTCAATAAATATATCATACATCCTCCAGCTCTGGTGCCACAATAATAATAATCACTTGATCAATAACCCAAAGTGTTAAAGAAAGCAAGTAAAATGCCTAGGCGAATAGTGTATCACATTTACCAATAATTATCCAGGATGTCAAACCTGCACAATTCAAGCAAGTCTACCTAGCGATTATAAATGCTAACCATGCAAAAGCTCCGAAAAAAAACCTACACTCGCTCATGTCGAGTGTTGAAAAATTTCCCTACGACGCCAAAACAAGGAAAAATGCATGATTAGAACGGGCGCCTGCAGAAATGTCGCTTTCGTTCGCAAAATTGACAATTTGTTCCCGTTTCTATGGTGAAGTCAGATATTCTGTGCTTGTGTGATCAATAATGTCACTAAATAGGTTTAAAAGGTAAATATAATTATCGATGCGGAGAACACGTGAATTAACGCTAGCGGAAATGACACCGGAAGTTTATTAATTTTACCAAATTATCCTAAAGGAATATTTTTTTTCATAGACAATAGAAATCCTTATACAGTGAGTCGTGATCTAAAAATTTCATTGAATTTATATTAACCCACTCAGTTCGATTAGTTTTATCAGAATTTCATACTAGATTAGAAATAAATATGACAAATTTTACTTACTGTATTAACAGCGCAGAGGTTGTAAAAGCCAGGCAAATGGATGCAATTGTTAATGATGACCATATTATGCGTTATCAACAAATTTCACTCGCTCACGCATTTATATTTAATTTTTTATTGCAAAATTAGTAAAAAAAATCTAATGCATGACACCATTATATTTTTATTCTGTGTAAAACAAAAATTGTAAAGGTGACTAAAATCAGATTATTTTACATTAATCAGAATAAATGATATTTTATGGATGACGCGATTTGACTGGTAGAATGGATAGAAGGGACAGGGGGAAATGTGTGATTTCCTTCAATTACTTTATACTACGTACTCATAATGTGTAGTAAAAAATGATGCTTCCCTTAATCACATCCTGAGAGCGAATTTGTTAATCTTCCTGATACAATAAACGGGCTTATGTTGCGCCATACGTCGTTTTCTTCTAATCGATAGCTATAACATTACTTACATTAGTATATTAGATAGGTTTTCATTTCCAACAATCACAGTGAAAGTTCAGAATTTTTAAAAAGCTGCAGTTAGCTATAACATTACTTGAATCGGTATATTAGATGGGTTATCATTTCATTCAATCATAGTAGAAATTAAGATTTTTTTTAAAAGCGCTGCAGTTAATGAAGGGTATTGTTACCCATTAATAAGTGTAACCCCAATTTATTCGTATATTTGTATATACGTATACAATTCGTATTTTTGTATTCGTATATACGCATATTCGTATATTAGTGTAGTGTAGGCTGGCAGAATTTCTTCTTTCAAGCAAATTTTGTTAAAGACCAGAGAATTAGTTTTATTTATTAGCTTCTTGTTAGTTTTTTTCAATAAGTCGTACTAAATTCTTCGTAGGTGTTGGAAGATTGAAAATTAAATTACCGATAGACATTTTTAATATTGAACGACGTTTCAAATGTACAACATTCATTTTCAAGTTAAAGACGCATTGAGTAACGAAATGTGGGTTGACATATGTACGAAATCAAGTAAATTGGATACCATTCAAATAATGCTAAAATTTCGTTAATGTGATACTATAGGAAGATTTTACAAGCGCAAAAAACTACTCGGAAAACAATCTCAAAGTTCTGACGAAGCCGGTGGTTTGAAGGTTGATAGCTGGAGTCCTCTCCTTAACGATGAGGGCCTCAGCTATCGTCAGTCGTATAGGATCGTTCAAATATTCGTATATTTGAACGATTTGATGGCCTCAAGGCCTCGTTACAAAGTTCGCAGTCAGACAACGAAAAAGTGAAATAATGTTCCCGTTAATCACGGGAATAAATTAATAGATTTATATCATGGAATTAAATTTTGCAAGGCCCTCTAGAAGTTAATCTGATACTAAATTTATTTCAAACTCGAAGAAATCGTTCAACTGTTGGAAGAACATTTCTTAAATGAATTCATATTTGATCAGACATAAAATTAAATCAAAACTGGAAGAAAGGAAATGAATCATTGAGCTTTCTGAAGGCAATTTTCTAAGTTAAAAACAAACTGGGAAACTTTTGGTGTATAACTGAAAAAATTGGTGCAATACTAATGTAAAAACAATATACTTCGTATAATAACTTCAACCCAAACAAAGGCGGGGTTGCAATTAAGTTTAACTCCCATACAAAAGGCAGGGTTTCAAGTTCAACTCCGATATTCCCAGCTTCGTGCCCTTACTTGAGACAGCAATAGGATATTAAGTTCTGAAAAATCACATTCAAGTAGCTGTAAAGTTCTTAATTCAATATACCAAGTACCACCAGAGCAACAACCCACGTAACATGATCACCATAACCGCCGCTCTTGTCGGTCCACGCGGAGCAGCAATGGGATATTCCGGTATGATTTAGATTGGTGGTGGCAAATTAGTGAGCATAAGGTGTGCATTTACTAAGTACGGGCTACAATTTGCAATGATTCACAGCCTGGGGTGCCGACAGCGCCGGTCATACTAGAGGAAGGAGGTTTGCCTCCTCACGTCCATAGAATAAGTGTTCCATGGTTTGAAAACCATAGAATAAGGGTTTTTCGGGGTTTTAAAGCCAAACCCATGGTTTTAAAACCATAGAATAAGTGTTCCATGGTTTAAAAAGGAAGCTACTTGCACAAAACCGCGGCGAGAAATTGCCAAGCCGACACTCTAGTCCTAGTGAGTGGAGCTTGCTTCATTTGAAGCCAGCGTTCGATGGCTTCAATGAAGCGTAAAATGAGGCAAGTTTGAATGGGTGGATGAGCTTATGATCGAGAGTAATTTCAAATTTTAGTGGGCTCAAAATACAGAGTTTAAGAAAAATAAAAGAAATACCGAGTTTTGGATCGGATAATTAATGTGATCAGAGGAAAGTACGAAGTACGCATAATTTTAAAATGCTGCCTGAATTGTTTCTTATGTCCTGTTTAACGTATTTAAAAGACAAAGACCAGGCTTGTGGAGTAGTAAAAATATCACATAGACTGAATAAATCTTAATTTTCATACCAAAATGTTTTATTTCTGTTATATTTTACTTCATGAAGTCACATGTTTTGAAGCAGACTTGTCTCAAAGAATCATTTGCTCCACTGACGCAGATGTGAAGCTCACATATGTTCACTAATTTTTTTATCACATTGGTTACTGGTGTTGAAAACTAAACTTACCTAACTCCTATTTTTAAAAGCCCTCAAAAATCTAACTTTAATGGTGAGTTTGCTTTGCAGAAAATATTCGTTCTCAGATATTATGTTAATTTCAAGTATTCTTTCTCAAATATTATGTTAATGGTAACATAATAATTGCTAATTAACTATAATGCCGTAATGTTAAATTACGAGAGACACTAAAAATATTTTTAGTGCATTTGAAATTCTCTAACTTCGCTTCTATGACTTGTCCATGATCAGATGTCATCATGCTCCGGACACCGATGAACTTCACGTTATTACTATTTTGCACGAACAATAAAACATAGTTGTAAGTCGAGCGGCCACACACACAGCGGTAGCTCGATCTTCACAAGCAGCAACTGCTAAAGTATCGGGTGTTCTCGATAACACTTTAGAGGTATAATATTATGCGTCATAAAGGCAACAGCTTGTCATTGCTACAGCCAGCCATAACGTGGCTACTGGGCTTCGTTAGGGCAATAACAAATTGTGTCTGGATATTGTTCTCGTACACGCGACTGAGTGAGTATCAGTAACATGAAACTTTTGCAGAGAATAAGAATTTAAAATGATTATTATGAAGCGTCAGCGTGAGCTGCATGCAAATTTCTTGCAGCTTGCAATTGAAATTTATTTCCTTTTGGGTCCATAGTGTAGCATTATAGAGCATCGTCTTCCATGTACTGGAACTTTAATCGATAGGAATTCTGCATTATAGGTTTCGTCGAAAATGAAATTATTGATTTTGGTTGTCATCGTCTGTGATAAACTGTCACTAACTGTAGTTCATTAACTGCGATCTGCACCAATATATAGTCCAATAATTTGATTAGATTTTTGTTCTTCAATCAAGCAACAATAAAACCATTCATACTGTGCTCGCTATGAAAATTGTGCATGAGTGTCTTAATTAAGTCATGGATGAATAGAAACCGTGCATTTAACAGAAGGAAACAATAGAAAGTTATCATTCGATCGAAGTTTTTTAGATAATGAATCACTTTTTTCATGCAATTAAATGTCCCGAGCACTTATCTGTATCGATGAACTACTTTTCAGCACTTGTGGAGTTTCATTCGCGGAAGTTTTTTTACGTTAATATTACTGTACCACAAAATGCCCGTTTCATAAAGCATGGAATGGCTTTTTGACTATTTTAACATTTCTATTATCCCATTGTTAGTTTAATAGATCTTAAATAAGAGAAGTTTGTTAGGATGCAGCGAAATTAGAAAAGGAAAGAAGAATATTGGAAATATTTACAAATAAATTCAACAAACTTATTGTTCAAAAACTTTTGTATTCATTTGCACACATGCAGGAATAAAGTAGAGATTTCAGCAGAGCTTCTATAGTGATCAGCATTAACTAGCTTAGAGGCCGTGTACAATTTTATTGTATAATATCAATACGATATCGTTGAGAAGTTCCTCAATATATGAGCAGGCTCACCCCCGTCGATGCTGAATCAATTTTAAAAATGTAATTGAATTCAATCGATTTTGAATATCTTTACTTGAATTATGATGTTTTTAATAATGATAAAACTAATTTAGTGGTATTCTGCTTCTATTTTCGGAGAATAACTGTTTTCGAGTTACCCAAAAATAGCTATAAACGAATCTTGTGGTCGTGATGGTTCATATCTGAAATTTATGTAAAGTATTTACCATGAAATAACAGTTAAGATGGTTGATGGGAAATTTCAAGGAAATAAAGCAGTAAAAAAAATAAAATAAAGAGGTATTGAAGTACAACTTCTTGATTAATCAGACTTCTAATTAGCTTCGTGGCAAACAGGATATACCTCGATGCGTTTGTCCCATGCATTTGTCCATAAGACAAACAAATTAATCAAAGCGATTCTGTTGAGGTCACGTCGGCTATTCAAGTCGTGAGGCCTTAATGAGGCTCAGTGCTCTACCAGCAACACCGCTAATGATGCGGGTGCCGTTTACTAATAATAATGATGCTGTAGAGATTAATTAATGCAGGGCACGTAACTGCAGGAGTCATTTGCATTTTTAGACAGTCAGCATAAGACAAATGAAACGAGTTTTATAATGATCAAATGTCAAATGTTTCTGTAGACAATTAAGAAATACTTTGTTTAATGTATCTTAGTGATACTTTACAGTCTAAGTAGATTAGAATATACATCGAGACACGAATTGTGATATTAAAAGAAGATGGGTTTTGTATTGAAATTCACTGTGTGAATCGAGCTGAAAGTTTCTTATTATATACCTTAGAAGGCGTGGTCAGCTAAGGAGACATAACGACAAGTGAGTGTAATTGCTAAGTTGTTCACGTACGCGTAATGTGCGAAAATGTGATGATGCAGGCAACGTTTTACAAGTTGCGGTCGGGCTGCGTTTTGTCTTAGGGCGGTCAGATGGAAGGCTTTGGGTAGAAAAGGTGGTATTTTGATGGACAAAAGCAGCAATTCAGTCGTCAGAAGGCAATTGACGCACGTAAAGTGCCTAAATTACTGCAGATAAATAGGAGTAATTTATCAGAAGTAGCAGGGCTGGCATTCGTTCATCAAGCTTCCTCTTCCTCTCCCGTTAGCGCCAATTACGGCAATATTGACTCCTTCCACCTGCCTGTCAAAATTTGCTCTCACCCAACACGATCAAAATAGACTGTGTTCTTGATAGCGCACGGTAATTAGCTTGACAACTGTGAAAGTTTAATAGAGAAAATAAGCTTCCAGGCGCGATATCACACCAAGAACCATTGAACGGGATCATTATGTTAAGTTTAGTGGATGGGATGACACGTTATGTTATTAATGTTATCGCAAATAGCCATTTTTAGGGAGGTTGGTTGTAAGCTTGAGTAGGAGGAATTAATGATAGTGAAGGCAGCTAGAAAAATTATATTTTTTCACTTTCCTGTATTCAAACTCCTGAAATTTCTAATTTTACTTACGATGCAAGTGATATAAAGTATACCGTAATGAGTAAAAGCGAGCATAAAAGGAAGAAAAGTATTAAAACATTCAAGTATTAATCGCAACAAAAATTTTTTCCCATCCACCTCTATATCCAGGATCATTCATTGCGTTCAATACTGTCTCATTGCTTCATTTTTTGAACACTTAAGGGATTTTTTGCCGCTTGATTGATTGATCAATTGTTTGCCGATTGATAATTTATTGAAAAAATACTTCAGCGTCATGAATTCATTTAACTCTCCTACACGACCGCACAAGAACGGCGTTTTTCCACTCTCATGGAGCACTGACATGGAAACTTGCTGTGCTCATCATTGAATAAATGAGTCTCATTGCTCAGGGAGGACGCTTCACCGTAAGCAGCACACATGTGCTTAATTAGGCATGTCGTCGATCAAGTCTACAACGCATTCTTAACACCTAATCATGCTCCGTGCTGCATGCGCAGGCCGATGTGCTTGAATGTTATCGCTCGATCTGGACACCTTCACTTTTTAGCGCATTTTCTCATTTATGGAAAAAATGCACTATATTGTGCTCGCCATGTCCGTCTGTCCGTCCGTCCGTCTGTCCGTGACCTCAAGTTTTCGTCGACGAGAAAATGCGCTCTCTGTCACTCACTGCAGTGAGTACTGAGTTATATTTTTTAACATTGCGTTAAAACTGTCATTTTCTGACTTGAATTAACAAGCTTATCAAATGAATTACATAATACACTTGATATAAATATTAAATGATACATTTAAATGAGGATAATTTAGAAAATTCATTAATGTAAAGTTCCAGTGACAGTGACGTCAAAAAGTAAAACACAATTTTGAGTTTCATTTATATGTTTCTACAAAAAATGATAATTTACAAGTCGGTCCATTAATAAATGGTCATATTTTGAAGCGTATGCCACATTGAGGGATGGTAATAAAACTATACAATCAGACATAAAAGGACTCATACAAACGCATACAATATTGAAGTACTGATTTCAAGGAATGAATTGATAATTGCCGTTACACTTTGTAACGTTTCAAATGTAATTTGCTGTGGAACACAACTCGAAAAGAATTATAATTTTTAAAATAGAATAAAAAACGCATGCTTCGTGATCTGAATGTTTATTTTAATTTTGTAATATCGCGTCGTCAGTGTTTTAACTGATAACTATCGAAGAACAATCAATCAAAAATCAAAATTGATTATTACTTTCCACTCAAGGCGACTTTATAATAATAAAGTCGACTTTATATTAATAAAGTAGACTTTATACTCTTAGGCGACTTTATATTCTTCTCTTTTTTCTATTCCTGCTTGTTTCTGAAACCAATCGATCAACCGGTGAACCTATAAAACATTTTGCGCGAGTAAACATCTTGTTGCAAGAGTTGTGAAATGCGCGGCCCGTATGCCGGAAAATAGAAGTGAGGCGCGTTTAGCGCATTCGCCACACCTCAGTACGCTGGATCATCACGGCCCGGTGCTTATGCTAACAGTTAATAAAGAGATCCGGCAAACCCTTCATTATCGTCCCGTAAACACCACTATGATAATTAGATTGAATTAATAAGCCAAA
The DNA here is from genome assembly GCF_000764305.2 of Hyalella azteca. Taxonomy (NCBI): domain Eukaryota; kingdom Metazoa; phylum Arthropoda; class Malacostraca; order Amphipoda; family Hyalellidae; genus Hyalella; species Hyalella azteca. Next base: position 59,116 of record NW_025941414.1, read on the forward strand.
AACATCGTCCATGAACGTCAGCCCGCCCCGATGGATGCTCCGCATCAAAGCGCTCGAACGAACAAGAACCGCTAAAGGAAAACTGGCTTACAGCGCAGCGACGCCCTGGTAGGCGAGGCTTGCTTCAAGACATACGGAGCCTGAGATTACAGCTTCACGACATACGGAGCCTGAGATTACAGCTTCACAACTTACGGAGCCTGCAATAACTGCTTCACGAAATAATGAGCCTGAGATTACTGTTTCACAACATACGGAGCCTGAGATTACAGCTTCACGACATACGGAGCATGAGATTACAGCTTCACGACATACGGAGCCTGAGATTACAGCTTCACGACATAAGGAGCCTGAGATTACAGTTTCATGACATAAGGAGCCTGAGATTACAGCTTCACTACATACGGAGCCTGAGATTACAGCTTCACGACGTATGGAGCCTGAGATTAAAGCTTTACGACATACGGAGCCTGAGATTACAGCTTCTCGACATAAAGCTCCTGAGATTACTGCTTCACGAAATACGAGGCCTGAGATTACAGCTTCACGATATATGGAGCCTGAGGTTACAGCTTCACGACATTCGGAGCCTGAGATTACATCTTCAGGACATACGGAGCCTGAGATTACTGCTTCACGACATAAGGAGCCTGAGATTACTGCTTCACGACATATGAGGCCTGAGATTACTGCTTCACGACGTAAGGAGCCTGAGATTACTGCTTCACGACATACGGAGCCTGAGATTTCAGCTTCACGACACACGGGGCCTGAGATCACAGCTTCACGGCATACGGAGCCTGAGATTACTGCTTCACGACATACGGAGCCTGAGATTACAGCTTCACGACATACGGAGCCTGAGATTACTGCTTCACGACGTAAGGAGCCTGAGATTACTGCTTCACGACATACGGAGCCTGAGATTTCAGCTTCACGACACACGGGGCCTAAGATTACAGCTTCAAAACATACGGAGCCTGAGATTACAGCTTTACGGCACACGGAGTCTGAGATTACAGCTTCGCGACATTAGGAGCCTGAGATTACAGCTTCACGACACACGGTGCCTGAGATTACAGCTTCACGACATACGGAGCCTGAGATTACAGCTTCACGATATACGGAGCCTGAGATTACAGGTTCACGATAAACGCGAGGCTCTTGCGCCTGAGGTTCCAGCTTCTTGACGCGCGCGGGGCTCTGACGCCTGAGACTAAAGCCCCTTTCACACACGACGTGAAATGCCGCATGCGTCGACAAACACGCCGCGGTATTTGCCGCGTTATCATTCACACCGGACGGCAAATGCCGCATGCGTCAGAAAAACGCATCGGTATTTATCGCACAATCATTCACATATCATAAGAGACGGATATTTTCGCTTGAATCTATCAGTATTGCAGTGGCGTTTTTCGAAATTGGTTTGTGAGCTCTATATAAATAACTGCTCTAACTTTATCAGTTTTTGTGAGCTCTATATAAATGGCTGTTGCCGCTGTTATAACTTATAAGTAAGAAATAATAAGGCTCTTCTGAAGTACTTACTGCAGGAAAGACAGCAAAGGAAGAAAAGAACGCGGTACTGGGTTCACTATACAGTACATTTAAGACCCAATGCAAAGAAGGAGAATTTGCCACACTATTTGAAAAAATGAAGAGGACATGAAGCCAAATTCTTGAATTATTGAAATTAGTCTTGTTTGGATTTCTCCGTATGTCGGCAGAAAGTTTCGAAGAATTGTTGTCTGTACCAGACTAACCGCTGTCTGCACCATACTTGGATGTGCGTCAAAAAATTGCTGCGTCAAAAGCCGCACAGTGTGAAAGATTACATTGAATACCATTGCAAGCTAAACTGTTGCGGCAAATGCCGCGGCAGTTGGCTCACACGCAGGCAGCATGCGTCAAATTTGAAGCTGCGTTAAAAGCCGTCGCGTGTGAATAGCAGTAAAGATTACGTATGTCCGCTGACGTTCGACGTGAAATACCGCTGCGTGTTTTTTGACGCATTCGGCATTTCACGTCCTGTGTGAAAGGGGCTTAAAGCTTCACAACATGCGCGGGGTTCTGACGCCTGAGACTAAAGCTTCATAACATGCGCGGGGTTCTGACGCCTGAGACTAAAGCTTCACAACATGCGCGGGGTTCTGACGCCTGAGACTACAGCTTCACAACATGCGCGGCAGCTATTTTGGAAGCTATTTTGAGAATAAAAGATAAAAATATTGAAAATATTTTAAAAGCCGCTGGAAAAATTTCATATTTTAGTTTCGCACAAAAATTTAGCGCAACGAATGTACTCATGATTAACGGAATAAAAAACTCTATATATTTCAAATTAAAATTGGTTCAAACAATGGGGAATAACTTTTGTGTAGCACTCAGGCAGGAAGCTATCACCCTGATATTTAGTCGGCCAAGTTCTATTCATCTTCATAGGCTCTTCTGAAGTACATAATTGAGCCTAATCATAAATCAGTCCACCCACAAGCTCCTCTGGATTCCGTAAGCCTGAGCAATGTACTAATCGCGTCCAGATTCTCAGCTTCTAAAGAACAAAGGTTATCAATTAAATACTTATTAATTTGTTTAGTGTATTGATTGATATTAAAAAATTTTTACGTATTTATTATATTAATAAATAATTTAATGATTATTTATTTTTGATCAAGATAATTAATTAAATTAATACTTCAAACAAGGCCGAGAATTACGCTAAGTCTATATTCCTTAATGAATTACGCTTATCTATTCCTTAACAACAAGCACGGTTCTCCCGTTAAGGAATAGATGATAAGAAATTTAATGACCTCAATTAACTGGCTAATGATTCTAATAATTAATTTTGTCAATGATTGTTATTAAATAGTCATTGAGGATTCATTCATCGTCTATTATTCGATAAAAATGCATTTTGATTGACCTAAATTCCGATAAAATTAATTTCAAATTACCTGTGTGTAATTATGTCTCATTAAGAGTCGAGGGCGTGTTTGTTCTCGTTAGAAATCAATGATAAATCACAGAAGTCATTATTAATGCATGACGCTTCTCTTGTCATTTTAATTGCATCTCAATCATGGCAATGATTCTCTTTCTTCATAATTTAGAACAGTGATTTCTCTCCATTAATTCAGGAAGACATATACAAACAACTTGAATGCTTTGAATGTATCTCTTAAAATACAGTGAATGTATCTCAAGTGTTTTGCTTGTGCACGTATGCGAAATTATGAAAATATTGTGTTTCGTACATTTCTTCAACGTAAATTTACGGAACGTCTGTTCTGGAGACTATGAATTGGGGTAATAAGAAAGAGAAATGGTTTGCTACTCAATGGATTACTCGTAAATTGCACTCTATGTGGAATAAATACGTAATAAGGCCCAACCACTTCAGAAAAAAACATACCACAGGGTGATTATTCACCTCGTTTCCTATAGCAAATGGACTGAGGCCTCGTAAGTTAGCGATGATTTATGGTTCAGGAATTCCATGCAATGGCCTAATTGATTCTGTTAGCAGACTGGGCAGAGCGCGAGGCTTCTAGAATTATTTGCAACGCCTTGATATTGACGTAAAATTCAGGGGAATAGGGCTTTGTAAAGCGGGCACAAAGGAATGAGAATTACGAGCCTTTAGGCGTGAAAAAAGAGTCGCCAATACTGAAATGTATATTTTTAGTTTTTAAAAGTTGGATGTCTTAGCTTCGAATTTTTTCAAGTATATTTTTTACTCTACAGCATGTATTTAACTGCATTTGGCTTGTTACATGAAAATGAGTTCAAATTGGATGAAAATGTGACAAATTGATGTTACATCCAATCAGTTACATGAAAATGGGCTGCTATGCAAGGACTGCTTTAAAAACATGTGCCAGCATTATGGAAGACGCTTGGTAAATAAAGTTAATTAAATTATATGCATTTATAACAAACTATTATATAGTTGCGAAAGTAGTCGCGTTTAAAACCTGTTGAAACATTGCTGTTGTTGGCGAGAATAAATAAGATTCCAGTGGCCGCACTTTAAATGGGTCTGGAATTTCATTTCAAGTTGGGAAAGTATTGAGAAATGAGGTTGATAAGGGTGAATTGAAATTGAAGTACCATCTTTCTTTTTACACGAGTAAACTTAAAAAAACTGAAATAATGTCTCCCACTACTTTTAAATTGGAAATTGAACGGAAGTTCAATGCTATACATGATTTTGAATATTTTTTCCTAAATTAACGTAGTTTAATTTTAGAATAGTTAACGTAATTCTTGATGACCAGACCACAAAATGCAAGAATTATGTATCCCACTTCAACCCCAGGTTCCTCTGCTAGTAGTTCATAATGTTGAAATAACACTTTTTTGGGCAATAATAAATGTTAATTAGAAAATTAAAATTTGATTTATGGAACAGGACGAAAATGCAATGATAGTTGAAGTTTGATATTCACTGAATGAAATCTTTCGCTTTAACAACGCGCATTTTAAACTTATCAGTCATGGAAAATCTAGGTGCACGTGTAGCCTCGACTGCAAATGAATTTTGCAGCATTCAGAAGCTGAAGTTAATTAGGAGCCGTGATTAACTGATGCATGTACACCTGCGCCTGCTGCATGTCCATGGTGACAAATTGAGCACGAGCTCGTCAAACTGCCACTAGCAATGCGAAGAAAATCAATAGAGTTCACTCTCTAGTTCTTGTTTTCAATTAGCTAATTGCAATTATTGAACTAGAGTTATGTTGTATCACAATTGGAGAAGCTTCTTCGGAATTACTTCCGAATATATTTGAAAGCTGGTGAATGATTAGTTGATATATCGTTGAAAATACCGATGTGATTCTTATGGAAATGTGAAATAATGACGGAAGAGCTACTCCCTGAAAGAATTGTAAGATGAACCGCAATGACAACGAAGCACAAATAAAAATAACCTAATTATTTCGATTTTTTTCTTAGAGGATGGTGTTGTAGCAATGGAAATGGTGCAAATAACTTTTCTAGGAAGACAAACACCAACATAATGCATCTCAGTGGATGAGGTGAAATGGTTGCAAAAGTGAATGCCGGATGTTCAAACCGGATATTTTTTTAGCTGATGGTACGGTCGCTAATGTTCGGAATTAAATAATTTTGTAAGAGGGTAGCAGTAGCAGCAGGAAAGGTCTAAAGTTACCTATTTAGTTATACAAACACCAACAAAATGCATCAACGAAGCCCAATGAATGAGGTGAAATGATTGCATGCTGTAAGACGGTAGCAGCAGGGAAGGTCTAAAGTTACCTATTTAGTTATACAAACACCAACAAAATGCATTACTGAAACCCAATGGATGAGGTGAAATAGTTGCATGCTGTAAGAGGGTAGCTGCAGGGAAGGTCTAAAGTTACCTATTTAGGTATACAAACACCAACAAAATGCATCAACGAAGCCCAATGGATGAGGTGAAATAGTTGTGGCAGGAGTTCACCAGCAAGGAAGGAGCAAGAGTTATCCCAGAGGTTAGGTGGCACGACTACAGGCGAGTGAAGCGTGCGCGGCCGCGGCAACCCGACACGAGTTGGTTCATCTGGCGCTCGTCTCTCGTCACCTCGCCCGACGTCGGGAGAGCGAGACTTACCTCTGCTGTTAGGTCAGCTGCTCTCGCAAATATTCTCGTTTTTTTTAGTGACCATGAAGAAATTTGCGGTAAATTGATTGCAAATTGCAATGTATACCGGGTTTATGTAAAATAGATGGTGCTAAACCTTGAATAATAATTACAGAATGGTTTGGCCATGTTGGTCAAGTTACCCGTAGACGTGAAAATAGTTTCCATCAAACAAATTTTGTTGATCAAAGTAATTTAGTCGAATCATCCTTTTAATGCAGTCTTTTTGTTTATAATTCTCGTGAATAAACAAATGAAATAGCTTAAACTGTTTTTCCCATTCAGATTATAAACTCCAATATTGTTTCAACTTTTCTAATCCCCATGTATTTAGAAGAAAATGATATCAGTGAAAGCTGTAGAGAAAATGAGTTGAAAATTTTCATCTCATTTTGTTACGTACGATGTGCATGTTTTAAAAAATAGTATGGAGCATGAAAGTGATCAGCTATAATCGTCAGCTTAAAACAAATATTCTTGATGCACTAGCATTGATTTTCATATATCGGGGCGCTTCCGTTAACAATCGTGTGCAAGATATTTTCCAGCTTTGGTAAATGAAATAAAGAATTGACAGTCCTCAGGGACTGTAATTTCAATTATGCTTCTCTCTCTTGCAAAAGTATAAAAGTTGCATTGTGAAACCTGAATTAAAATTTTCAAGTTTTGAATAACTTGTTTCCTATAAACTCTTGTAAAATCTTGAACATTATTAATGGCGAACGATTAATTATGATTATTAATCAAGTTCAACAAATATTTGCCATTGTTTAGCGATCTTTTGTTTCAGGAATACTCTTGCATGAATATTATATTTGTTATAAATTACATGGAATAATATTATAAAATATCACCGTAATTTTTGAGTCCGGAAAAATTTTGAAGCAGGTCGAGGTATCACAGATATCGAATGGTGCCTGAATAGCAACTGAAGTAGCATGACTGTCACCAGAAGTTAATTTATTGTTTCAAAATTGAGGCAAAACACAAGCGTTCTTCATGATGAATTCAAATTTAGACACAAATCTTTTAACTAATTCCGGCATTTTACTCTTCTGTCAAAAGAATAACTTTCAAACCGGATATTTTATTTAGTTGATGGTACGGTCGCTAATACTCGCAACTAAATGGAAATTTCCATCTCTGCATTCATATAACGAGAGAAACGCGCAGCGATCGGCGATAATATAAAAATCATATGATATACAATTAATTCTGTTTACATTTGAATTAAACCCTGGAACTGTACACAAGGTAGGAAGGCATATGAATTCGTCTCTGCACACAAGTGTCACACAATGCAAATCAATTTAAAATTACTATCTAGACATTAATCTTATCTTCGGCAGCACACTTGTTAAATGTAAATTAGATGGAATTTTTAATCGATACAGAATTGAAAAATTAACAAGTGAAATTGAGACCGGAAAATGGAAAATGGAAATTACAATCGAATTAATGTCATGATTTAACTCTGTCTTATTTATTCATCAGGTGATGAAATTAAAATCGATCTACTTTCACTTGGTACTTGAACTCCCAATAATTTACTTGCCATTACCTTATTTCTAATGGAGAGTTAGTATCCCTATCTCAGGAAAATTTTCATACTCGTACATGAATTTCCTTATGATATAACATAAGGCTTTAAAATTTCATAAACAGGCATTAAAGCTTTTTGTAAGCTTAGATCGGAGTTTTTAGTGTACACCGTTCCATTATAAAAATTAGTTTATTTTGTATTGTTGTTTGCTAGTTTAATTATTCGTAAAATCAAATTTACACGTAACATCATTTTGTTTCAGTTGAAAATTGTTTTAAATAGCATTTAATTGTATGTGAATATTTATCCGTCAAACAAACTCTTATTTTTGAAAGTTATTGTTAGTATTACACAAAATTGTGATTGATTGAATTGTGTTGAAATTGTGAATTGTGTTATTACACAATTAGGAAATCAATCGAGAAATATAACTAACCGGAAGCTAATAAAATAATTTAACCGAATTTGCCACAATTACCATGATTGTTAGATGTTCCCTGCTAATCTAAAAATACATAAATTGTATGTTCACACAACAAGGGCATTATATAGAGAAGTATAATGGAATGAGAGAAAAATCTTTAAAATCTACAGCAAAACAAATATTTCAATTAGATAACCTGAGTGAGTAATAATGTTAATTGAATTATTTTCACAGAAGTTGGAATGTTATTTCATTTGAAAGCATCATCGGAATGATAATTTTCAGTACTGAAATAGCAAACTTAATAAATTGCATAACCTACATGATAAACACACAATTATTAATAATTGAAAATTGTATCAAATAGAAACATGATAGAATTATTTTCTGCACAAAATCAACCTCTGTGTGGCATCGTACTTGTCAGGATTATAAACAATCATTTTTTACTACAAAATCATTTTGATACCACAAAACTATTTTGATATCATGTATCAAAATCATCATTATTAATTGTATGGAATCAGGAATCTGGTTTAGAAATAAGCCACATAGCGATGATACGCATAATACCGTGCTAATAGAAAGCCAACCTCGGAGTTTATTATAAAATGACCAAAACATCATTGATACTTCAGACTATTCTTCAATTTCAGTGCGACATTGGAGAATAAATTAATTGTTGCACATATATTCAGGGCATGGGCAATGTGAATGCTATGAATTAATAAATTTATTATTAAATATTAAGCATAAACACGTGTAGCATCCGTCCGAAACAATTTTTCAATCATATCACTTTTAATGAAAGCAAGCTTTGATGAAAAACAGTAAAGTGTCCTAATCATGCGAAGCTAGTTCATTTGATGAATACTGCGGTGAAACTAACAGTTCGATTAATGAATGAAAACTGTTTTAAGTGATATCGTTGCAAAGCTACTTCGCTGCCTTAGTGGAAACAAAATGATTTTTGAAATGGAATAGAGAAGAAGTGAAATAGCTTTCAGTTCAACATTAAATTTTAGCCACTTTTGCATAAGCAGTGACAAGCTTCTGAAAGAATCGTTCTTAATTAATAACAACCGCAATAATCTGTTCATATTTCCTGTATGGAAACAGATAGAATTAGGTGCTTTCTTTGTATTAAAAAAATTAATTTTGGAGTGAATTGGTTGTCAGGCTGTAATTGCCCGTGAAAAACATATGATTTCTCTAACGGAGCAAAGATTAAATAAAGGAAAAAAATCTTACATGTTAGTATAATAATCTTGCTGTTGTACGAAAGCAAAGCGTCATTTTGGACCGAATGGAAATATACTCGAGCGTTTCCTAAGGTTAATTAAGCCTGATTATGGTGTTTCATTTAAATGATTGTTGTTTGTTATTAGGAACATTTCTATATTTCTATAGTATAACAAATGTGGAAAATTCTTCTGTCAGCTCCGTACTAACATTATATTACCGATGCTCAGTAGCGTTTCTTAAATAGAAAAAGTAACGGGCAAATGCCTGCAAAGAACAATGACTTGCACACGTACGTGGAAAAATGGTTAAATGAAATTTGGTTTTTAATAAATCTAACCTGCAGTGGAGCCGTTTTTAAGGGCATTGAAGGTGTTGCTTGTCATCTGGAAGAGCGCGTCTAGCGGGTTGCCGTCTTTACCTCGAGCGGACGACGCACTTCCTTCCGACGCCGGCCTCGGTGACCCGATCGCTGACGAAGACTCAGATGAACACAAGCTCACAGTTTCGTCTTCATCATCTTCGTCAGTATCCCAGGGTCTCACTATTCTTCTAGTGGCTAAGGCTATATGTATGGATTGTGCGTGACTATGACTCGGTGGGTCGTGACTTAAAAGGTCGTTAATAGAAAAAGATTTCACTCCACTAGCGCTGGCAGGAGGCGGCTTAGAGTTACTTATTCTAGCGGACTGGTCAGGCGATGGACGATTATTTAATTCGTTATTTTGGGGTGGGGAGCAAGATTCATCGGCGAGATCTTGTTTCTGCAAATGGATCATTCTTAGTTTTTTTAAAGGTTTAAAATATTCGTCATCTGAATGAGGAGACGATGGCGCTTTACATAATCTCGAAGTACTCGGAGAAGAAGGGGAAGAGTGATTCAGCGGTGGGGTTTGTGATGGTGTAAAGCTAGGGCTACCGCCCACGCTAACATCGCTGTAGTCGCTCTCACCTCCGTCGTCATTCGAACACGATTTTCCGGCCATGTCATTCTCGGTATTTCCTTCCGTGTCTCCCGACTGATCGTTGGACGTATCACAGGCTGCCGGGGATGATGATACACTCCACTTCACTGTATCCACTGCACTCATCATGTCAGCTAAGTACACCTCGCTACATCAAACTTCAAAGATCAGATTATAGGACCAAATTAATTGACACACTTGCACCACAAACACCGCCATCCGCTCGACCGATGGTCCAAATAACGTTACGAATGTCAGCAGATTAAGCGGCAAGTTCTTTCCCAGTTCGTATATTGAGGAACCATTCACTCGCCTCACCAATCAGTAGTAACTCTGAAATTTCCCCGCGGACTTTTATATCACACTTTTCTTAAATTACAAGAGGCTTTATCGACAGCCATCCTCCAATATTTGTTCTACGCACCAACTGTTCGGCATTTGGGAAATGCGGCGGCAAGCAATGAAAAGCGGGAGGAGTTGGTACATGAACCCGCCTTGTATATTAAGGCCCGAACGTCCATTGGTGTTGACCCTCACAAAACAAACGAATTTCAGGAACGCCTCTTGAACGCCCTTGGTTTCATCGTCAGCCTCTGGGTGGCAAGCCACGCCTTTGGTTTTCAATGCTGGCTAGAAGTTCCGGTGACTTTAGTGCGCGCCTCCCGCGTCATTGATTAGAAACGTTTACGTTTCATTAAAAATACCAATAAATGAATCTCGCAAGTGGCTTTCTGAGCCAATTAATTGGGGCAGTAGGAACTAATTTAATAGGCCAGGAGCTTGAGGCAGGGACTACAGGTTTCAGTGAAACGGCCCTACGAGCTGTGCTTGATTTATTGTGTAGATATATTGTTATTTCTATATATATATTCGAAGGGTATATGGATTATGGAGGCTCTGCAAATGTTATTCAGCGACGGCAAATAATAAGCCGTAATGGTGTTGACCAAACCGTATAATTAATTCTTGGTTTGATTCACGCTAATGCTTGAATTATTAATAGGTCGAAGGTGGAAATATGTTCTAGCGGGCTCATGGGATTTTATAACAACAACAAACATTCCGCCATCAATCAGTGTGATATTATTAATAATTAAACCCGAAACTGACTTGATTCACGTTAAAATTTTACTAACACTTGCGGTTTACAATTTTAACAATGTCCATAAAGAATTAATTTCATTTAATATTCGCTCCATTCCTCAGACAGCACGAAAACATGCCGGAAGCATTACATAAATAAATGTGAGAGAGATCACAATTTTAATGAGATCCTACTTATTTCCATGATTTCATACGGACTAAAAATCGCTACAATTCATTCAAGTTTTCAGTGATGAAAAATAATTAAATATTAATATTTTAAAATGTGGCATAAATTTTTGAGAACGGCCTCTTCCTAGAACCTGCAACGTCCATTTGGTTGCCAGTATAATTCAGATTACGTGAAAATGTCTTAATTTCAGTTAATTATTCATTCATGTCCCAAACTCGTCTTTTGTACCTCGCAACTCAGTAGGAAATTATTAAAGAGTTACCAGAAGACACCCAAATTATATAAAAATTATATAAAAACCTGAAAACTGAAACACTTCTGGGGGGACGACGAAACGTCCCCCAAATCTCAAATTTAAAGTCACCCACGAAATGAATTAAAATAATGTTCAGTAGGCAGATAAAACTGGCCATAATAATATAAGTAGACCAGTGCAGTTAAAAGTAACAGACGCAGTCCCTCGTTAGCACACTATTAATTCATAATTGCAAAAATACACACATTTTATGTGCTAAAATTCAGAATGTTGTTCATGTATATGAATTAATATGGAGCTTTAGAGGGACGACAAGTAAAGAATCCGAGGCTGGACGCAATTGGGGACGAACGTGCATGCGAGCAGTCGAGCCATTTTCCTTTATTTTTCATCTCAAAGGATCATATTAAATAAAGGTGTATTTCAGTGTTATAAATATTTGAGTAGAAAGAGTAGGTACAAATCACTGATACTAACAGAAGAAAATAAATATTTCGATCCAATGCGATCAATCTAGTAAGATTTGAAATCTTCGATCAAAATACCCGCGTAAAATATACTTATGAGCCTTGGATAGTTTTTATCCGAGATAAATGTATAGAAAATTATTCAGAGACAGTACTATTATTATCGTTTCTCTTTATCATCGATCTATATTTACTTAATTGCGGCATTTGTGGTGTTTTCATTTAAGATAAATTAATTAAAAATTAAGATATAATCTCTAAGCTTAGATGCATTCCTAATAATATGAACAATCGTTTGCTCATTTCTAGAGGGAAAATAAAATGAAAATTCGTGTTATTACTCTGATGCGTCAGTGTTGATGTTTAAAGTGAAAACGTCACCGATTCGGCAGTTCCAAAAATGCTTCTAGGTTTATGATACTAAAATACGATATAACCCGACTGTATATAAGATTGTGTTTCAATATAAACTAAAAATACGTCAATATTTTGACTGTAGAACAAAATGACCACGGCCATTCCACAATTATGATACCCGCCGCGTAGAGGCTTCCCAATACATAATAAAGCCATGGCGATCTTTTCTGCAACGTGTCATGGGTTGTGCTCGTCCCGTCACGATTTGGTTGCTGCAGAACGACCTCTTTCTTTAAAAATCTTATTTCATTGTTCGTCTTCTCAAAACTGGAAGACGCCACGAAAAAATGCTTCTTGTAAAATGGAAACCTATTCGCCTATCAGAAGCTCACTGACTTCCAAAGAAATCGATTGAAGCGTTGCGGACATCGATCACGGGAAATAGATCGATATAAAAATGCGATGTTTTGGCTGGTTGACGTTTTTTCTTCCGTATAGATCGGTCGATCGTGACGCAAATTTTGGTGCACTGCATCAGATAGGCAAAAGGGGCGACCAGTTTTGAACGTAGGTCCTACCTCATTGAAAATCACTGGTGAATAAGGGAGGGCCAAGCACTCGCCATTAATTGTATGGAAACCGATAATACAGGCATTTTCAATAGGGTTCGTGATCATGGGCGGTCTGGCATGATTCTTGATGGCTTTCTTCCTGAAGCTATACATAGAGCTCTGCTTGATATCCCTTCTTTTGCTGTTGAACCTAAGCAATTCCAGTAAATGAGCTCCGATGAATGAAATGAATGAATTTAATATAATTTTTAATTGTAAATATTTGATCGATTTTCGTGTCTATAGAGATGATAATAATTTAAAACTTAAGAATTCAAGCTTATAAATGTAACTAAAATGAACTAGTGCTGTGGCATCAAATTGAATGCCCTGTAACATGCAGTGATTCCGTTCGAAAGTGAAAATGATCCAGCAGCGATGTATTCCAATTTACCTGCTCCTACAACATTCGTTATATTGTAGCTTCGCAGTGAGAGTTTCAAGTTGGAAAACTTGGAGACGTTGAAACTGAATATTTTAAAAATTGGCTTCGTTCTGCTCAAATTGCTGACCATCGGACGTATAGCGAACTGACACCATGGAGACGAAGCTGTTGAAATGCATATAGGGTGTCGTCTATACGCTCCCATCACGCTGAGTTTCAAGCGGGAGGAAGAACTGTCGAATGCAGTTAAATTTTTGGCTGTGTTGCAATTTGTAATTTGAAAAATGCAACGCATGATGTCAAAATTTAAAGTTCCGTTGAGTATATATGAAAATAAAAATATTCTAGCAAGTTTGCCGAAACGTTAAGTAAGGACCTATACAGCATGAACGCCGGTATAGATATTCTTCACGTATGATTTAAACACGCAATAGGTAATACTTTCTGATATATTTTACCTTTTTTATAATTCGCAGGATAGCATTTAACAACATATATAAGTCTATAATCAGGAGTATGAAACACGTTTCTTTCATACCGATATACATATTGGCAGATTGATATGCGGCTCTGTCTAACGCTATTCAGTTGCGGTCTCGAAAGGCGTATGATATACTGGCTTCCTATCAGTCCTAATTAACTTACTTTCAGAAATAAATTTAAATTTTTTAAGCAGAAATAAAATTAAACAGATTGTTATTATTAGAAGGTTCAATAAAATCTCAAAGTTGTTCATTAGTTGAGATCGAAACTCTCATCCTACAGCTGCGACGCTAAGAAGACTGCGACACATGTTGGTGCGAATGAGAGCAGAATCAAAGCTTTCTCTGTAAATTGCTTTACTCCTAAGCTTCTTAGCTCGAGATAAAAATCTATTTGGAGTTGAAATTTAGTGGATGCAGCTTGTCACTGAAATAAAGAGCGTGTTCTTCAGGCGGCAAATTACTGTTCAGGGTTCCATGTGTATCTATAACTACACGCGTGTAACTTTTTTACTGCCGAAGCGTAGGAGGCGTTATCGGTACAGCTGTGAGTTACGTTGACTGGTTGTCGGTTGTATATAAATCTATCGCGATCTCCGAATGCGCAAGACGAATAAAAGGTTTCTCAAATGTGAGATCAATCGTTTATAATGTAGTTCAAGAAAAAAATTTCACTAATTTTAACCCTGAATTGAATGTAAGATAATAGGCCACTTTGGCATTTAAAAATACTACGGACGGTGTTACCGTTAGAATTTTTGTTGTTTAGAACGGCTATAATGAATTAATTAAATAGAATGTAAAGACAAATTCGTTGAAAGCTGCAGCTTGAAGTCCTTCTTACGAAAAAGATGTGAAGATTCTGTTCGTTTGCAATTTCATTTCAGGTAAATGCATCACTCGAAAATGGATACCTTCGGACATTTAGATACTGTATTAAAAAATGAATCTTTGGTAAGAAGAAGATTTGTCTTGTAACCAGAAGATCAACAAATCCACCATAATACTTCGAAGTTCACGGTGAGCGCAAGTTAAGAATAAAACACTATAATGAGAGGTGCAGTTTGTACTGCAGTACGCTTTACTTCTGCAGTGTCCGAAGATGAGTTTCGAAGTGTTCGCTCATAGCAAAAGTTCGATCCAACACAACGCCTATTAACTTCGATATCAAGTAAGAAAGCCACTTTTGAATAACGGGATGAATTGCTCGGCTATAAGCCAGCATTGAAAGCTATGCTGTCTAATTTTAAACAAATGAGCGACGAACTGGTCTCGCTCTTGAAGCTTCCTTCACAACTCGGTAGAGACCTGCATTCGATTGCTTGCTAAGTCTCGTGTTTTCACAGGAGCTTTTGAGTTAAGAAACTCTGGCTGTGATCGCGGACAACGACAGCAATTAGGCTTTGGGATCTTTCAAAAACAACCTGACTCAGCACATTCACCCACCGAAATTAGAGACGATCTTTTCCATGAAGTTAATTAGCACGGTTAATTGCGATGGGATTTTAAATAGGAGCAATTCAAGGAAGCACGTCGGAGTAAAAAAAATACAGATTAGGAAATGTTGCAAGAAAAAGTGCAGCCAAGGGCGCTGAAATTTTATTGGAACCTTAAATGCGTTTGATATCATAAAACAAAACGACAGAATCTTAATATTTTCAAAAGCAAGGTCATCTTTGATGTGTCGAATAGTTTATTTTTAGGGATCGTGACCTCGATTTTTGATTTAATGACTATAAATTGAAATAAGTCGTGAACCTTTGCCCTTTTGTGAGGGTTGATTTGAACCGATTTGAATTTCATATGCTAAATAAACTGTTTAATTTTTAGATAGCTCTTTCATGTTTAAAAGGTTAGCATAGAACACTTTTGTTCATGAGTTGACGTGGCTTTATTCATTCATGATCCATGCATCAATATCATGCAATTATCCTTCACATGAATTGAAGGGCTTCAGCGCAGGAATAACAGCTATGTTATTTCTGCACGTAGACAGAGAATGCGCTTGTAAATGGGCAAGAAGTATTATTGCAGAAAACTAAACAAATTAGAATAGAGTCAAGCAAGCGCATCCATTCGTCCAGATTCTTGAAACTGGTCGTGAGAGAGGCGCTAGATGTGCGCGGTCACTTCGCTATAGACGACAGCTTCTTTTATCTCTGCATCGCAGTCACTTTAAAGGCGAAGTAATTAACTGTCCAAAGAATAATAGAAATGGAAACTAGTTTGGAACACTTCACGGAAATGACACTCAGTTAATTGAAATGACTCTGCAGATAGATAGAGGAGTTTTGCCTCGGTCCGCAAGCAGTTCTTGTTCGCGGTTTATGCTAAATGGCAACAGTTATGCGAGGCAAAAGCCCACAACAAAGCATTTGCTGTCTGAATGTTTGACAATTGAGAAGCGCCTTGTGAGAACTTCATTTGTTTTGATGTGCTCTTTAAGCACAATAGTGTTGGAGGCGAGAACTCTTGTTTATTTTCTTGGTAGTTGATTTATTTTTTAGTGTTGTTAGCTCTGAAATATTGACGAGTGACAAATCGTTAAGAAACCCTACGATTTAATGCCTAATTAAAACTTTTGAATCGTCGCTATTTGACATTATAAATAGGTTTATTTTATATTATTACTCTGAACTAATACCAATAAAGTGTGCCTTTATTTACTGTATGTTTAATAAACTTTAAATCGTGACGCCGCAATTCGTGTCGGATAATAAGCAGATGAAACAACAAGTTCACATCAATTAGAGTGTACATTGGTTTAAGCGCGAATGATTTAATGCAAAGTCTAGAAGCATTAAGTTGTTAGCTTTAAAGAGCATCGAACTTGTCTCCCTCATGCAAGTTACCAAGACTTGCACTTTAAATTGGCTATAATAAGAAGTGTTAAGTGACATGTGTGCGTAAACAGCTCCATAAGATTGGCTACTTGGGTCCCAACTCAACACTAATGAAGCTTTGACCTCACTGTTTTCTTCTCTCTCAACCTCAGGCGAAATGAGAGTCATTGGTTCAGTGCAAGTCAGTAAATAGGCACGAGTTGTGGGACTCGAGACGCGGTCGAGTAAATACGGAGCCGTGCTCGGCCGTAATGTTGGGAATACGGAGCCGTGCTTGGCCGTAATGTTGGGAATACGGAGCCGTGCTTGGCCGTAATGTAGGGAGTACGGAGCCGTGCTTGGCCGTAATGTTGGGACCGTAATGTTGGGAATACGGAGCCGTGCTTGGCCGTAATGTAGGGAATACTTGGCCGTAATGTTGGGAATACGGAGCCGTGCTTGGCCGTAATGTAGGGAGTACGGAGCCGTGCTTGGCCGTAATGTTGGGAATACGGAGCCGTGTGGTTCGGAGCCGTGAATTTTGTGCTGAGTACGAATTCAAAATCAGTTGAACCTAAATATGTAGGAATTGTGAACCGATCTCCGAAAGTCTGAGGTTGTCAAGTTTTAGTTAGTTTAGGTTTAATTTTTTTCTTTTTTAAAGTTTTTGATATAATAACGTTTTGAAATAGCCTTAAAAAGACACTGCAAAATTTTTGTGCAGAAATAATACTGAGATTTGCCGCCTTCAGATGTAAGAAGTACATGTACTACACTAGAACTTTGTATGCTTAGAGTCAACCGAAAAAGAGGTAAAAATTTCTAAGAATATTACAAGCTTCAATTGAGTTTGAAATTGAATTGGCAATGAAGTCCTCGGAAAACGAACTAATTATCATTCAAAGGAATATGAACAAATAAATTTAAGTTTACTTGAAATGAAATATATACTGCGCGTGAAAATTTACCATAAGGCAAACTCGCAAAACTGGTTAAATTCCAAACCAGTTCGGTGTCACCGATGAGTTTTTGAAGTCATCAGGATGGGTGATTTTGTTGACATTGCGCGTTAAGCAGTGTGATTGGAAGGTTTGTTTGGTGATGGAGATGGATGTAGTTTGCGATAGGTATTGGTTGTCAAGCCACCACCATGTTAGCACCGGAGCTTTTGTTGCTCATGTGTGCTTGGTGACTGCCCGCCGTGCCAGCAAAGTCTCAATGACAAAAATGAATTGGGTCGAAAAAAAACGTTAATCCCGAGATCGAAGTATAGTGATCAAAGAACGACTGGTCCCGTAAATGTCTTGAAATTTGATGGTGGGATTAACGGTTTAATGTCAACGGAAATACAATGATTTCAACGTCATTGGAAAAATATAAGTTCGAATGATATAAATTCACTTCACTTTTTTATTATAAAGAACGACTGAGAGACGTCCTTTGATCACCATCAGATCTACTCCGACTATGAGTTAAAAAGAAGATGAGGCACCGATACTGCTTGCTGCTTAGGCAGAGAGTAAATACAGAGTAAATGATATATATCACAACATTAAAAAATTTTCAATTCTGTTAGAAAGGAAATGGAAAAAAGAGTTTTTCTTTTGGATGTTGATGGTTTACTCACTTATAGAACATTGTAGCACGTTTTTCGATATTTAGTAATTTTTGTTGTTGCTGAAGGTTGGCGTTTCTCTCTAAAAGTAAATATGATTTGATTATAAAATAGGCAGCTCCACTGATTTCATGAGTTGTGGAAAGAGGACGAAGAATGACATTACACACACGTATGCCATTATGCATGTATTGCCTTCATGAAAATTGAAAATATTGATTACGATAATGTAGACATTGAAATTTTGATCAAATGCTTTGCCTAAGATATCAGGAAGAATCGTTGTGAAATCAAACAAACTATTTGCGCATTATTTTGATTGCAATTATATCTAACATTGAATATTAAGCTTAAGGTTCACTCTGAAGGCGTGTCCATGAGGAACGATTTATTTATTTTTTATCTAACAAATCTTTCGTCGAATTACAAATTTTCAATTCAATTTCGGAAATGTAGGGTGAGTGACACATTGAATATAACTTTTTCTGTTATTTATAATGAGTTTCCAGCAGGAGAATATATCCTCTAGATCCCACATAAAATTTATATTATGATACAAAAGGCTTGCATAAAAGTATATAACATTTACATACATGTATAAGTATATATACGTGTAAATGTATTTCTATTATGGTATAAATGTATATAAATAGTATCCTATAACTAAACCATTCATTATTATGAAAATCTGAACATTATTATGAAGATCTGAATTCATTATTATGAAGATCTGAACCCAGCACAAATAAGAAGCGGATTAATTTCCATCGCTTAGAACAACAGAGCTGTGAAGGGCGCCGCGGATGCGAGCCTCGAGGCTAGGCCGCATTGTTGCCTTGTATTTTTCTTGATCTCGAGACCGCTTCCTTATGGTCACCCTGGGACGCTGCTTCAGAGCAAGTGTGCTCAGACACACACGCGCCACACTACAAACAGGACCCGGGGCGAAAAATAAACCTGATTTTTGAAACCTTAGTCCCCAAAAAGCTACACAATGTTTAAGCGAAATGATTAATTTATATTCATGAATAAGCTAGTGTCTGTGAGCGCTACTCTGTTCACCATGAAAAAATTCACACCATGGCGCCACTCTGTCGTAAACATTGAAAGTATTTCGGAAACGTTTCGGTTGTTACAATTGCTTACAATTTGCGTTTCCTGTATAGCTGTACAGCTCTCAGTGTACAAACGTCAGATATTACGATCTGCAGTATAGAAGCGATAAGACATATATACAAGGAATGATATAGTAGCACATGACATGACTGGGCATAGTTTGGCATGTTATAGTAAGGAAAAGTATGGTATAACATGGTGATGGATAGCTTGATAAGTTGAATGGTTGAATACCAGTATGATATGACGTGGTGTGGTGTGGAACGGCAGACAGTGGAGTAGGGTACCATAATTAATTATGGTCTGAGATATAGTGTATGGTGTGGTAACAGTTAGATAAGGTGCTGGGCGGAAAAGTATTGCATGATTAGGTTTAGTAAATAGCATGGTGACGGAAAACTGGGCATGAAGTTTCATTATTCGGTCATTAATAAACGTTAGAGGACAAAAATACACTTTCTGATGCAATAACATGCAAATATACTACATGATGTTGTGAAATTTGATTTAACATGCATGTAACTTTCTATTTTACAAATAATGGATAGAAGTTGACAATTTGCAATTTCTTAACACAAGAAATTTCTTGCGCGAAATCTTCCTCCTGCATGGATATATTATAAAATGCTCAGATGCTCCAAAAGATGTTATTAGGTTTTATATAATCTTTACCATCATTATTATGACTGGTATCATCACCTAAATCATAGCCATTCATTGCATACTTTTTTAATTGAATACCAAATAGGTTTCCCATGCAATCTATAAAGTTCACGCGCACGAAATACCTATTTTCGTATGAGAGAAAAACCTTCACGAAACACATGTAGAGAGGACGGGTATCCACTCGATTTCCTCGAGTACACGAAAAACATATAAGCGGTTTTTCTTTGTAAGTAAAACACCTAATGTGTTCGTGGGTACACGATAATTTTGTTTTCGTGAGGTATGATGCAAAGTAGGGTTCTTGTGAATTTAATACCAATGGATGAATAGTTTTCAAAAATATTAGATTTTCACTATTACAAAACACAATTATATAAGATTTTCTTACGTTTTTAACATAAGATTTTTATAGGATAAGTCAATAGATTGTTAGTAACAAAAGATGTTCTTAAAACGTTTCGTCCCGACGCCGGCAAAGGTAAGCTCGGTCTGCCTTGAAGTCACCCTGGGGACCGAACGGATAACAGGAAGCCGTGGCGCACTTCACACCTACGAGAGATGAAATTCATGCGGCACAAGGAGAGCATGAAATTCATGCTCTCTTTATTCGCAGAGCAGGAAATCGTAGTGTTTTTAAGGACAGTTTTTCACGGATGGCGTGTTTGCTGAATGTAAGAGACACCAAGAGACATCAGGTATAAATCTGCTGTAAAGTCAATAAAAGAAGCGTGATTTTGGCAATCGAAACGTGCTATTCCATTTGAGAGGAATAAAAATATATACACATTTTTAATTCAAATTAGTCAAATCTTGCAACCAGACAATTCTTTTAAAACATTTGTTCGTAACACAAATATTGTCTTTATAACGAGCATAATTTCATTTATCTTTTCATTTTTCAGTTTATTTATCTTTTCAGCTTCACTTCACAAGTACCAATCCCGTTCTGTGATAAATAGAGTGATCCGGCTATAATTCTAGTATAGTTACGAACATTTTTTTTTCGTTGCCCACGCACTCCGCGTTTTCTCGGTGCGGCCGCGCAGGCTCCTGAATATTATTGAAGTGAACAACAAGGGCGCAATATTGGCCGTCGCTGATGGAGGCAGATGCCGTCATAGCGGAGCGACAGGCCCACGGCGTTATTACAACGTGGCGTCTAAATTAGCTTCATCTATGTTATCTCTAGTGATAAATATCTAATTTATTATTAGTATGGAGTAACCCACGAACTGAATTCCAAAATAAATATGAAAAATTTAAATAAGAATTATCTTGCTGAATTAATAACAAATATTCTTATAAATTAAACTCCCTTAATGCAAATCCAAGTAAAGGTTTGTTATCTAAAATCTACTCCAGAACAATGCTTGACAATGGTTGAATGGTATGTGAACATCCTGAAGAAATTCATGGAGAGTAATATCGTGGAGAAATTCCTGGACATAAAACGATTTTTCTCGTCTGCTGATTTCACATATGTAATCAGCAGACGAGATTCCATATGCAATCGTCTGCTGATTCCACCTATGGAGTAAATTATACCAGCTATTAGTGGAAACAGCCATCAGTGGAAACAGCCATCAGTGGAAACAGCCATCAGTGGAAACAGTTATCAGTGGAAACAGCCATCAGTGGAAACAGTTATCAGTGGAAACAGTTATCAGTGGAAGCAGTTATCAGTGGAAACAGTTATCAGCGGAAACAGTTATCAGCGGAAACAGTTGGCAGTGGAAACAGTTATCAGTGGAAACAGTTGCAGTGGAAACAGTTATCAATGGAAACAGTTATCAATGGAAACAGTTATTAGTGGAAACAGTTATCAGTAGAAACAGTTATCGGTGGAAACAGTTGGCAGTGGAAACAGTTATCAGTGGAAACAGTTATTAGTGGAAACAGTTATCGGTGGAAACAGTTATCAGTGGAAACAGTTATCAGTGGAAACAGTTGGCAGTGGAAACAGTTATCAGTGTGAACAGCTTTCAGTACAAACACAACAGTAGGTCAAATCTGAGACCCATTTTTTACGCACGCACCGATGTTAAGATGCAGGGCGATCCAAGGCACTTCTTTAATACCTCTTTTACCTGCGATTATTTGAAGACCAAATTCGTCTCCCACAAGGAAAACAAAATTTACTTCTTTAATTGCATGGTGCTAGCTCCTACTGGATCTTCCATATGCTACCATTTGAAAATAAAGATAGTTTAAAAAAGCCACATGTTTGAGCGAAGAAGAATTACATTTTTTGTAACATTATTAGAGGACTAACATTGGTTTTAACATCACGAGAAACCGCAGAGCAGTGCATATATGATCAGAAATTATATTAGAAATACATAATTGATTTAATTTCAGACATGGTGAATTCATAGCTACTAAATCATTTGAAATGAATAGCAAAGAGATTACGTTTGAGAGACCTTTTGTAAGGTAGTCGATGTTAGGTTCGATTAGCTTGTTGATAAATTTGATAATCGGGTAGGAGCGAAAATGAAGTACCTACAATTTTAAATAAATTGTGTATTTTGTGTCGTGCCTATGATACTAATACAACCGTTATTTTCTACCGTTTCTTGAACCTTAATCGTATGAATTTGATCATTATAAGTGTATTCATTTAGATTTAATTGAGAAACAGAATATCAAAATATAAGTACGAAGACATTAATGTACTTGTCTTTGTCCCTCGCCTAAGCCTAAATAATAACACAATATTTCCTCGCGAGCTGTCAGATATATTTGAACGTGTTTAGACGACATTGTTTGATACATGGGAACTTTCTGAATTTGTATAAAATTTCTGAATCACGTTTTACTATTAAATTAATATGGAGAAAATGTGCGAAATTGTTCCAAGTTCGTTTCGTAAAACAAGTAGCCGGGTTTCGAACTAGTCCGAACACGATTTTCGGACAAATCCACTCCACGAACAGCAATTGATCCGTGAAGAAAGACGTTCTTTCTTCACAAAGAGCACAGAATAAGTAGTGCTCGGGAAGGGTAAGGTGAGCAGCATTGTTAGCAGGAAGGGCGGCGTAGTTTTAATTGTGCCCAGGAGAGCGCGGGAGGAAGCTCGTCCACGTGACTGCGGTAGCAATAACAAATGAAGAGAGCCAAGCACGTGGCGCGTCTCCGCCTGCCTCTGGATCTTTCGGTGCCGCTATGGATACGCTATACACACATATTTACGGATACGGATACATTACGGATATGTTTACACACGTAGGGATACATACGGACGGATACATGAAGGATACATATGCATACGTAAGGGCATGTACCATATAAGGATCCATATACGCAAAAATACATAACAGAGACAGCTGATACATACGTAAAGATGCATAAAGGTTACGGATAGATTTGTTTGGATAGAGATATATATAATCGAAAATTATAAGGTTACTGTATAAAATTTGCAATCTTATTGTACAAAATTTTGTCGAAAATAAAATGTTGATATTGGACGTGAATAAACATGTTGTATTATTGAATTATGAAGAATAACAATTACGGAGAATTCGGGTTATTCCTGCACCAAGTCTTGTCGATGACAATATGAAGGTGTCACTCCATAGTGACGATAGATGGCACAATGCAACAAAAATTTAATTTATCCATGCCTTGCTTGTATCAATGATAAAAATTCTTCTGTAGAAAACTTCCCAATTAACTTTTTTATTGATCCCCTCAGAAGTGAAAACATAGCTATTCATATGTTTTGGGCAGGGAAAATTTAGCATGGTAGGCTTATCTTAAAGAAAACAATGCAACATGATTTTCAGTAAATTAGTCTGGTGTATTAATACACATAATAGAAAAAATGCTCTTTTTAAAATAGGTTTTTATATTTTCACCGTGATTGCTTCAATCAGATAATGAGCTCCAATATCTGATCGGATAACTTCATTTCCCTCAGCTGGATCAACATAAATAAAGCCACTATTCTTAATTTTAAGAAGACATGTTTTTTGCTTTTTAAATGGAGATACCAAAATAAAGTGTAAATTGGCTACTACTATCATTTGTATTGGCGAACTAATTCCATAAAAGTAAAGCCAGCGATTGCCCTTCTCCGTGATTTTAATGAGGTGCTATAGCCCGAGTAAAGGCAACATTAGAAGCTGAAACTTCATGGAGTAACAACATTAGGTGCAGTTACAGTCACTGTGGCAATAATCGTTCTATTCTCCTACTCAGCAGCACGAGCACGAGTAATATAAACAGGTATCCAACACAATCTATCAGATACAGTAGCAGACAAAATCTACTGTAGAGTAGCATTTAAAGTCTCTCAACATAATTCATATAACAACATTTTATTTACACTAACACTAAAACACACTAACACTCACGTCTTGGACACGACGTGAAAACAATCACAAGTGTTGCTCCAGCATGAGCTACACCACCAACAACAGCACCAGCGGCCTCAGCCACACACTATCCATAGCTGTAGCGCGTACACCATCCGCTGCTCCTAATAAAGCAATTAGCCGACCTATAGTGACACTCTCACATCCGAGGTATCGCAGCAGCGGTTCTAACGACAGGAAATGAGTAACCATTACCCAAACTGCGGGGCGGACGCAATACGCCGGACTTCGCACTTCTGTCCGCGCCGCAGCGATCCGCATCTAAGCGATAATTTTTACGAGCTTCTGGTCTATGTTTTTTTTGGCCTCGCGGAACTGGCGAGTTTTGTGTTGGTATAGACAATTTTTGAATCTCTGGTTGAGAGATGTTGTACATACAAAAATTGAAGAAAGGAATGTGTGGTTTAGTTTTGATTTCTACGCAGAGCAGTAAATAATTTGTTAATAACTCTTAAGGGGCTCTTTCGAGGTTATCAATCACAATTGTTATTATACACATACACTTCCGCTACATTAATTTCTCAAATTAATAATACAGAAGTAGTTGTAAGTATTGCCTATATTGACCAAGATTCTTTATCGTTTTAGTTTTTGTGTGAATTACAATATAAGGAAAATGATATTTGCGCATGAGGGAAAGAGCAGCACAATTGATATAAGGAGCGAGAAGCACAAGCCAAGTCAACATGATATGATAATTATTATATATATAATTTTTACGACGATCTTCAAGCAATGCATTGAGGTTTGGTCGGTGTATTCAAAAAAGGAGATTGAAATTTATTAGATTCTTCGGCATAGTTCTTCGTTAATTTTAGATTATACCGATGTTTCATGATGCGATAATCGTGATGATGAACTCGCACAGCATGTCCAACCAATTTATCGGATAACAAAATAATGAAAATCATCCAAATTACTGAAACGAATTTGAGAACCAACCAGAAAAGACTAAAATAAATATTATTTTCTGCTGTTCAAAAGGCCCATATGTTATAAGCGAGTTCAGAATTTTGTAGCCAGAATTCAATTCACTGTAGTTTTTTAATAATATCTTGGATGACTCACAAAGATCAACTGAACACATAAATTTCTGGACCATTCGATCGATTTGAACAATCTTATGCAAGAGCAGGAACGCAGGATGCTATATATTGACCACGGTTGATTTCTTTCAATTATACGGCGATAATTTATCAGCGCAATGGCGCCTGCAGAGGATCCATTCTTTATTCTTGGTACTAATTGTTGAGAGCAGGAGGACGCTGGGCTCATATTTCTCGAGAGCAAGGATGTGTCAGTCTGGCTGGGCCATAAATTGACGCCAGGTCTCTGGCTGTCCTTTATTACACTCAATATATGACAGCAATCGACGCCTCTGCTCGATTGTGAGGCTCCATTGAACATGGGACCTGAGCGCCGTGGGTATCACGGAATAAATTTGCCCGGCATTCATTCGGGGAGAAATTTTACTGTGCTCTCCTTATCACGCTAATGCTTAGTATTAAGATAATAAAGTAATATTTGTATTAGTATTTATAACATTAAAAGCAAAGTTGTTCAATTAGTTAACATCAAGTAACAATGCGCGTGCTGGATGAAATGCAAACTTTCAGGCGCCCATTTGAGAGGTATATGTAGTACTGATATTTAAATTTTAGTTCATTATCATACAATCAGTAGCTTTATATTTATATTAGGACTGACAGTGACTGTATGAAGAATACCAGCAGAATTTTCTCGCTCTTTATAATTTATTATTTAAGACACAGTAATTCTCATAGTTCTCAGCCTTGAATAAAATTTATGTTGATGTGATAAAAGACGATAAATTCGAAGTTCGAATAAACTGACTTAAAAAATGTCGTTGCATGTCAAGTGATGAAGCGACAATGCGCCATTATAGCGTCATTAATTAAGAAATGTGGTAAAATTTGCATATGGTTAATTTGGCACAAAAACTCGGCGCGGAAAGGAAAAAAAATTGCCGGATGAATAATGAATTTCAGTGAACAACAACAGTCAATTAAGCCCGAAAATTAGAGCAAGTACGTGAGGAACAACGAGCAACATTTCAACAATTGCAGTTTTATATCACATTTGTTAAGTTCAATAAACTTTAATTTAGAAAATATAAATGTTATTAGTGGCGCTCCAGTTGCATAATTGAAAGGTTCATGTGTTCAGACATACTCATTATAGACATACTCATTATATATATTCGAGAGCACCAACGTACACGTGCCGATGACTTTCTCTTTAATGATTCATTAAAAATGCCGCTACAAATCAAATGTGAAGAATAGCTGGCCAAACTTATGAAAACATCTTTAATTCATCTGTGAAAATTATAACAGAAAATGGAATTGTTGACACGTGCAGAATTAAATAGAGCGGCGCATGGCAAATTCGCCATCTAGATGTGATGGTCCGTAATGCAAATTTTAGTTTGTATTCAGTTATTTAGGGCAAAGAACTATATACTAGATACTAGAAATACTATATACTAGATTTACTGGTGAAAATACAGACCCTGAGCCGTTTACCGTGTTGTGATTACATTGATGAACGTAGATCGCGGATACATTTAGAGCCCGCGGTAGTGGGTCTGAATTGTTGAAGTTTAAAAGTTGTCTGTTTGACTTGGATGTGACTTCAAATCGAAAGAATTGTCGTAGCTACCTCGTTTTGGTATCAGTGAGCTTGTTTATGGTGGTGTTTGTCTGGGGGTTCGATGTCCACTTCGATGTCCTCCGCATTGAACATATAAGGTCTGTTCAGTCCAAGTGTTTATAACACGCACGTGATGCAGTGTTAATACAAATCGAAATATTACGCAGAGGGTTATGATTGTATAATTTTTAATGTCTTATATGAAACCGATATAGTCACGAAATTCAGCATGGACTGTGTCAATTGACACTCAATTGTTACTAAGTTACTCTTATAGTTACCACACAAATAATGATGAGTTAATTGGTGGAAATTTACCTCATGTATTTAGTTTCTCTTAATAGGGTAAATTTTTCATAACAGTATTGAAGAGCTAATCAGCTCCGGAGAAGTAGCTGAGTAACACTAAGTCTCGGCATATCAACTTGTAATAAACTAAATTAATTAGAAATTTTAATTGATTGACGTCAAGCATCAGGCACTTGCGTGCAACGAGCAATAGTGCATTAGTAAGCTAGTGATAATCTGGTGTAGAGTATCAGTCATGTGGTGTTAATCTGCCCTCGATTATGAGACAGATGGTGATGATCAACGGCTCAAGTAGCAGTAATCCTAAAGCAGTTATTGAAACAACCTCGTATTATTCTGTCTCGTCGGTGACGGATAACCT
Source organism: Hyalella azteca (assembly GCF_000764305.2). Taxonomy (NCBI): domain Eukaryota; kingdom Metazoa; phylum Arthropoda; class Malacostraca; order Amphipoda; family Hyalellidae; genus Hyalella; species Hyalella azteca. Next base: position 86,715 of record NW_025941414.1, read on the forward strand.
TGGTTCATGGCTGGCAAAGGAGAGGAGCTTGAATTAGACGGACTGGCATTATTCATGTAACAAGTTTGATGTGAAATAAATATATTTTTTATAATTCTCCTTTTGGAAGCATCTTGAAGCGAATTTCCATTGAGATTGATTGTAACAGGAAATTAACTTTTAGCTCAAACAGTATGAGTGTCAGATAAGTTTTTGGCCTGAGAACGTAAATAAATAGATGCATCGTTACTCTAATGTACTCTTGCTTTTGTTAACTTATTAGTTGCATAAAAATGCAATCGCATTTCTAAGTAAAATAAAAATAAACATGTTAGCTGTTCGTCATCGACAGCTAAGGAGGACAAGAGGACAGCTCTTACAGAAGGTATTTAGATTTAGACTTTATATTAAAGTTCGTCGAATTCCCGTGAAATGGCGAGCTACTATAATCCGTTCTTGATTTTCATCTATAAAATACGATATTGTACAATTGGCTCGCTAATATCTTTAATAAATTCCAGGATATAGTTTTCAAGATACGCAAACTTATCGAGCATCATTATTATATCGACAGCACATTATTTCGACAACAATTTTATTCGATTTTTATTAATATTATTTCGACTTTCCAATAAATCGAATACAATTTCGCGTAAGTGTAAAGACGCCGGACACTCGCGCTCACCAGGCGCGTAGCAAAGGAACGATCGATGCAGTGGTCGAAAATCCTCGCCCAGTACCTAGTGAAAATTTACAGACGCGGCAGCTTCTGATTTGGATTACCAGAAGCTGGGGCGACTCTAAATTTTGTTAGGGTAGGAAGACTTCCAATTACGGCCGGTGTAACGTGCGTCCTGTAACAGAGTCCACACACTTTTTTTTGCTCGCTATGTAACTAGACAGTAATTGAGTCATCCGAACCTGTCCTTAGACGTGCTGGTAATTTCCCGCAAATTGTCGGTTCTTTTGATGAAATGTTGGAATGATATTGCTGTTATTGCGTGGCTGTCTGGAGAGAATCATGTCGTCAAGCATGGCAAGCATGATTGCATGTGTGTCTCACTTGAACAAAAATACAATAAGTATTCTAAAATCATTAGGTTAAAAAAATACTGGAGAATGCATTCTATAATTTAATATTTGTTAACACACAGCGTTTCATGACAACGACGGCTATACGATCTCATTAGAAAGGTTTATTCATGTAAGAAAGACAATTTGAACGAAGGTAACCCTTAAATAATATATTAGAAAAATAACTGATACAAAAGAAATTGATTGCTGTTTTGAATCGCCTGCAGTGCGTCGACGCTTGCTGACGCTGCGAGCTGCATTGCCACGAGTTATCATGAGTTGGAGTCATCAAAATTACTTTACTAATTTTGTTGATTTAATTATTTCACATTGCAGGTAACCGCATGCACGTTACTATTAATGAGCTATCAACAATGTTGCCTGAAAATCTCGCTATCACTGTGGTTTCATTATAGTTAAGATTTATTTGAAAATAAAAAACTGTTCAATAGTTTCTTGGCTTCTATACGTAAAAGCAACAATTCCAGTCCGACAGTTTTAAGTCAATTGAAAAAATGAAAAATCCAATCTGCCAAGAAATCTGAGTAAATTAGTAGTCTGAGTATTTAGAATTTTCTCAGTTAAAAATATTTCAATGCAAAGTTATATAAATGATATCGGCTCCTATATTAAGTTAATCGTAAAATATTCCGAACTTTCGAACGGTTTAGTCCGATGAAACCAAGAAAAACATTTAAATTTAATTAAAATTCTAATTAACTAAATGGCCAAACATGATTCGGGATCAGAAGAAAAACTTTCTTACAGCCCGTATAAAAAAAACATTTTTAATGTTTTCATTATAGTTTTTCACGTGATAATAATTGTCTCTTTCTGTATTAGTCTCCGTCAGTCGACAGTGAAACAAGATCCGTAATCGCGGGTGCAAATAAATGGTTGCTGCGACAGAGTTGCGCTCCAAAGATGACAGAAAGCCAAGTGTGAAGAGGAAGTCAAAGATTGCCGGCCAACTTATTTGCCGAGACTTGTGTGTGGTTACGGGCCCGGCAAAAAAACTACTCAGTTTCAGACAATTTTTTCCTGCTCTGTGGCTGGTACTTTGAGACCTGAAGTGTTGAGTTGTGATAGAAGCATGAATTGTGGGTTTAGTGTTAAAATTGTAGGTTGAATGTATTTGAATGGTGTAACATTGGTTGCGAGGAATAGTTTATGTGGTGTTTTGTCTGTCAGTGCTGTGTGTAATTTGTAAACTCTTAGCCTTGGATCACAAATATATTTAAACGACCAGATGCTGAAGCTTTCGTAGCCGGTAAGAAATAATTTTTGCTTATAAAGTTTATTTTAAGGCTAAATAATAAGTCGTTAATAAATTTTAAATGCAGTGTTAAGAACACTGAGAATAATGATTAAAAATCCGTCACTGCAGTGAAGTGACTGCAAATAAGCAAAAAATTTCGTTTAAAATGTAAAATAAGAGACTAAATAAATTAGTAAATTAAGTATTAGTGCGATGACGTTTTTTGCTGCAAAGAATATTAATCTCTGACGTAGATTATATTCCAACTTATTAAAGCTCATAAATTTGCCGAAGAAATTGAACTCCGAACTCAGAAAAAATGCAGGATCGAGTAACCTAATAATATGCTAATCATCAAAAATTAAGATGTTTAATAACTTGAACAATGTTAGTCACCATCGATTTACTGATAATTACAATCAATTAGACCATAAATAAAAAATATAACTCAGTACTCACTGCAGTGAGTGACAGAGAGCGCATTTTCTCGCCGACGAAAACTTGAGGTCACGGACGGACGGACAGACGGACAGACGGACAGACGGACGGACAGACAGGCAGACGGACATGACGAGCACAATAGTGCATTTTTTCCATAAATGAGAAAATGCGCTAAAAATAGCATTTCAAAATGTATTGCGTTTATTTTTTAACGAATTAATCCACTTCCGCGTCTGTGCGGAATATAGTCCCTGTATTGATGATACAGTGCGCTGCCGACGCTGTGTCGGAAACAGGCGTCTGTGTTCATCACAGTGACATTGTTATCCTAATGTCGACATCTTCCAGAATTAGTTGCTCAATTGAGAAGCTCGATTGGTTCATTTTTCTTGCCGTCTCCCTGGTCCAGAAGTGCCGTTTCCGCCCTTCAACCTACACGCTTTTGCGGTGTGAGCTGAAGGGTTGAATGAAAGGAGCCGAAAGGCGTGGAAGACGACGCCTTTTGCAACACAGATTTAAGTTTCGGCGATGATACGACTTTAAAAACAAATTATAATTGCCTATTAACGTGATAATCGTGGAATTTATTCGCAGACGAATCCAACCTGCGTGGCATCATGGTAGCTCGGTTTATTATGATATTACTTTAGGCTACTACGAACAAAACATTGAATTTAACGTTGGTTCGAAATTTTGAAGACAAATTTGAACAGGAAAAGTTCATAATCATGGAGGCAATTACAAGTAATGAAGGCTTCAGAGCTCAAATCACTAAGCTCGGTGTATATTTCAACTGAAATAAAAACATGATTATATTATATTGTTCCTGCAAAGGAAAATTGACGTTAATTACTCGAATAAGAGTGTTATTGCTTGCTTTATTTTTCGACAGTAGAAGTAATTTTTAGCGAAGATTGCATTCACTCGGCCTTCTTATTTCTCTGCAATTTTCGAGCGGTTTTATTAACACCAAATGTCCATTATCCATCCATTATAGGTGCCTTCTCTCCATATTCCGCAATATTACCTCCCTTCACGCTTTTAATAGCCTAGCATTTACTTCTTTTTATTTACCAGTACTATTTATTACATCTCGCACACTTATCTTCCTCTCACCCCAGCACCACCTCACACTTCCATGCTTTATTCCCCTCACGGAGTTCCCCTCATCCCTCACTTGTCATCCCTCCCCTCGGCCCTGCCATTCCTCCCCTCGGCCCTGCCATCCCTAAATTTTCCGAGCGGCTGACCACACCCTGGTCTTCAGGCGCGATATTGAGTTGGGGCCAAGATAGATTGGATAGCAAGACGCGCTGAGTAACGACCACCGAACCCATCGCTTGCGACACTCCGTACGTGTCTCCTCAGCAAACTCCAAGTCAGCACTCTACAAGTCAGCACGCTCCATGTCAGCACGCTCCACTCCTTCCAAGTCTTCTCAGCAAGCTCCAAGTCAGCACGCTCCACTCCATACATGTCTCCTCAGCAAGCTCCAAGTCAGCACGCTCCACTCCTTATGTGTCCCCTCAGCAAGCTCCAAGTCAGCACGCACCACTCCGTACGTGTCTAATCTGTAAGATCCAAGTCACACTCCACTCCGTACGTGTCTGCTCAGCATGCACCATAGGTCAGCACGCTAGCTCCACACCTTTTAGATACCTATAGGTATCTGAAAGACCATATCAGGACGGCGTTTGAAAATCAAAAGTATGGTGTTGAAGTACCTTACAACTTAGTTCGAGTTGCAGGTTACATTCTATGCTGCAATTTGGATTATACAGCAACCACGCTCGAATCTACTTTTAATTTTGTCTATTACATCACAAACTCTGGAGAATCTGAAGTTACAATGTTCTTGTAATGAAATGAGTTAAGGCGAAATGTACTCAGGAAAGAATCGAATTAGAATTCTATTTCAGGTCGATAAGGGGAGCAATTAATTTGCAAATAAACGTGAGATTTAAATAAATCGCTGTCCTTCTATAGTAAGCGAGAGCGACAAGTGACGATCCTCCGTGCACGGAGATAAAATATATGATGTTAAGGCTCAAGTTTATGCATGAAGTACAACTCGCGTCCCATTTGCCCGGTGACACTGAGTGCCACATAAACTCCAAGTTAGAGGAATGCCCGACGCAACTTTTGTGACATGTTAAATATGTGGACGGTGGCCAGAGCCTCGCCTAAAAAATAGCAAATTGTTTCCGACCTATGAAGCGCTGATGGCCGCTCTTTACGATCACTGCGTCCACCCCCATATGGGTGAGGGTACTGAGGTGGGGAGAGGTAAGTGGAGGTAGTGATAGAAGGGGAATGGGGGCTAAAGTGCAGGTGAATTAATGAAAGATCTTGGAAGATAAAACGAGTGATGAGTAGACATAGTATTTATAAGAACAATATTGGTGAGTGATGGAAAATATGTTTTAAGAGAATAATGGCAGTAAAATGAAATATAAGAAACTATTGCGTGCAAGGGGTTAATTGTAAAAAGAGAGTGAAGAAATATAGTGACTGCAGAATTTGAGAGGGGATAGAGTGTGAGAAGAAATAGAGTGCTGTAACTAATATTAAGTGCAGAGAGGTGATGCAATTTTGTGAATGATATCTTGTGAAGAGTGGTGAAATTGTGACATGAAGAGAATGATGCATAAAAGTTGAAATACAGAATGTTAACGCTTTTTGGCTGAGAGTATTGAGTGGATTTGTGCCAAATGCAGCAAAAATATAATTAATGCGACATTATATTGCTATTTGCTAATACTTTGCACTATTTTTACTTGAATTGGAAACACACGTGCACTAACGATGATTTCTTAAAATAATGTGAGAGTAGCTGCCTCTGCCGATATATAGAATTACAGCTCATGCATAATTTAAATGTGAACAATTGCTGTTACTTGATCCATTTGAAGTGCAATTATTCATCAAATTAAATGAGTCTTCGAAATAGTTCACGGAAGGTTATTGTGAAATTTTTGTAATGAATTTAGAGGAGGATATAGACTGTGTAATCGGACTTTAATCGAGCGGCATTTTACGAACGTAGTATAATTCGAGGTATTGTTAAACATGTATTAATGATTTCGACAATAATACAATTTTTAAATTGATGGATATTACTTAATTTTAATTATATCGAAATTAATATACAAAATTCAATTATTGATTTCGACTAAAATGTGATTTTTTGACGTATTGTTTCATGATTCACTGATACAAAACAAATTTCTTTTGAGCGAATTAGTGAACTTATAAGATTACGGAACATAGCTCGACAATGAAGTGTTATCAAGTAAGCTGATACAACACAGGAAAATACTTAGTGAGAACAGTAATGTTTTTAATACATAACCTCTTTGCTTTTTTATTGGAAACTTGTAAAGGAGTTCAATCACTTACTTGCAGTTTAACGAGAACGCAAATTTGGGTATGAAAAACAACCTGAGCAAACATTCCAATTTCTTCCTAAAGGCTAAAATAAAGGTGGAAATATAAAAAAAACACCATAATACACACAAAGTGCGTATTTTGTCCACCTTGTATTTTGTGCTCCCAGTTTCCCTCAGAGTTTGAAACGGGAAAGGAAGCTGCGCGGTCTACCGACCTCAAAGCCTTTATTTACGCATCGACGTCGCTTCAGGCCAATTCATTTAAAGGCGCAACAAAGGCGCAAACTTGCTAACGTGAAGCAGCCAAGCTGTGGCCATGAGCCAGAAGACCTCCATAAACCACCGATTCAGTCACTTTGCCGCTACTGTTCCTGAAATCTCTTATCAACTCTGGAATGCAAGGCATGCACTACGTTATTCCAGAAGTTACCACCAACGGGTCTGAAAGCCTCCAGGCTACGGACGCGCTATTCCCACCCTTTGACACGGCACAGATAAGGTCGGATAACAGCCGCTGCTGGGACTCTGCACAGGGTGCTTCTTGTCGCGCACAATCGCTGCTGCTCGCCATATATACTGAGCTGTAATGATGAAAGTGGATTTTTCATTCGGTCCCGTCCAATTACAGGAGTGTCGTTCGGACCATTGCGTTGTCGAGTTTGAGTGCAATCAGAGAGGCGGGGTTGGCGAAAGGGCCGCATGCCCGCTGCTTCTAATGGACAACGAGACGGATGGTGGTCGTGAATGGCGTTTTAACGCCTAAATCGCACCAGCGAAAGTTCATTACGGTGACAACGGTCGAGTTTGGGCGATTACATCGCCCATTGCAGCACTGATCTGTCTCTCTTGTTCGAGCGCAAGGGAAGGCTGTCGTTCTTCCGAAGTCACGGTAAAATGTTTCCATAAGGTTATTTTGAACTGGCAACTTGTGCAAAAGATCGAATCATTAGGGATCTTTATTTTGAACCGATACAACTTGCAAAGTCAAGTGAAAGTTCTAGCAGTAGGAACTATAGGCAAAATAATAATTGAAGATAACTTTCATGTATTACTATTGGCCCATAGAGTACACTACATGCATATCTGATAAATAAAAAGATGTCATTGGAAGAAAGACATTGTGCAGCCTTTCGTGCATCGTAATTAATTTACCATTCTATTTCGCAAGTTTCTAAGTTCCATCTCAGTTAAATTTTTGAAGAAATTGTCTCTTCTATTACTCGACAGCCAATTACTTAATTAATTACAAAAAAATGGTTACAATTTTTGAAATTGAGAACATCGTTTAATTTCAATTTAAGTTTGGCGAACTCACGGTCTCTTCCTAAACGCTTCAAGTTACATCAGGCTGACCTCACAAGCATGTTTTACAAGCGCTTGGAGCGCGTTTAATTAATTGGTAATTCAATTAGGTCGAAGGATTTGCATTATAGCCCGGACCGCGCGAACAGCTTTTGTGTGTGACCGGCGAGGTGACGATGGATGAATCGACACTTTGGCAATCACGGTCTCCTCTCGGCCATGTGCAGGGACACCTCGACAATCACGGTCTCCCTCTCGCCATGTGAAGGGAACACCTCGACATTCACGGTCCCTCCTCGTCCATGTGAAGGGGACACCTCGACAATCACGGTCTCCCTCTCGCCATGTGAAGACCATGTGAAGGGAACACCTCGACAATCACGGTCTCCCCCTCGGCCATGTGAAGGGGACACCTCGACAATCACGGTCTCCCCCTCGGCCATGTGAAGGGAACATCTCGACAATCACTGTCTCCCCCTCGGCCATGTGAAGGGAACACCTCGACAATCACGGTCTCCCCTCGACCATGTGAAGGGAACACCTCGACAATCACGGTCTCCCCCTCGGTGGTCATGCTGATACATTTTCTGCCTCGATGAGGGATAATTGAAGGTAGGAAGAATCGAATACAATGCAGAGGGCGATTAGTTTACCGTGGAGTGATAAAATGAAGTACGTTACAAAGTTTGATGCTTAACTGAGGAAAATAATGAAATTTCATGAAATACGTATAGCTCGAGTAGTTTTTGATTCATATTGGTGTTTATACGTAGTGAGGTTTTCAGGCATTATAGTTGCATCTAAGAAGAATACTGCGTAGCGCTTTTATATTGATGGATTAAATCGCCGCAAAGCATTATTGTGGAAGATATTTAGCCAACAATCAACATTGCCAACAATCAATTTAGCCAACAATCAACACTATCATAGATGGCGGTCTATTAAAAGAAATAAATTCGACCAAAGATATGGTCAGTCGTCTCGCTAAAGACAATACATAAGACAGCTAATCAAAGGCTAAAATTGCTGAATTAGTCCACTTAAAATTCTCAATAGGGGGATCGATCCATGTACAAGTTGAAGTGAATCGAATTGTTAAAAAAATCGACCCAGGCTCAGTAAATTCATTTTTTGGTTCCCTAACAATTTGAGAATTAAATTGGGCATAAGCATCGTACGCAATAGGTGTAAAAGTTTTTGCTATCAAAAGAGTGAACTGAAAATTCAATTAAAATTTTGGGAAGTTTTACTGAAAAAATACTAAATTTTGATTTTCAGACAGTGAAATGATCAATAACATTCCAACGAAAGCTTAAATTTAATGACTTATTAATAGCTGATGACAAAAACTAACGATGATATTTGTTTTTCATACTCGTGTTTTCATTTTTAATTTTTCAAGTCGAAGTTAACTCGGATGTAATTGTAATGTTGCTATCGGTAACGGGGCTGTTGAGGCAGTTGCATCAGATTGTTCAGAATATCGTGGCTGTGATGCACGAGAAGCGCTGGTCACATGTTTACCTTATTTTCATCACTACCGCCATCTACGAATACAGACTATATATTCCATACTATGTACATTTATTTACTGGACATATTTATTATATATTTTTTATATTTTATTTGTATATAATACAAATATATTTTGTAATTATTGACTTTACAGTATAATAATTCCTACAAAGAATTAAAAATATAATATTTGTGTAATTTTTTTTAATGGAAAGATCATGTAAAATCAGCGTTTTGGTTCAATGAACAGAAGAAAGAATTCTTTGTGGTCATCCAAAATTTTTAAATTTAATTTTGAATGAGATATTTTTTCCTTGACATCATTGCAGACTTTTAGCGTTGCTATTCTGTGAAATTTGCGTTTGATTAGAGTCTTGATAGGCCTCAGTTAAATTTTTTAATAATTCAACCACAATTCAATTTAACAACATCAGAGTTCGAAATGAGGCCGATATTCATGGATTGCGATTTTGGATGATTTTGCTGATCCATAAAATCCATAAAAACAAGCAAAGACGATTATTTGTGAGGAGATAACGCTGCGCTTCAGCCAATCTTCAACATCGATCAAATGGAAATAAATATTAAACCTGAAGTAAGTTAACGTAAGTCTTTTGTTAGAGGACAGGCAATGAACCTTTAGGTGAATAATATTCATGCTTCGATCAATGTGCTCAATCCATCCATCCATCTTTATAAAAATATTTTGTATGGAGAGATAAAATGATAATAAATATGTATTATTTCATACAGCTGTGATTAAAATGCTTCTCCAATGATTGGTTGATGCAAGAGCCAGTTAGTGAGTCCGTTCGGAATTGATTGGTAGAACAACGAACGTGGATTAAAACAATTTATGGTATAATGAAAAACCGTTTTTGGTGGTTACATGAATACGAGCATAGACGATCGTATTCGTGGTCGTAACTACGACAAGAGCAGAGTTGATTTGATCAAAGTATTTTTAGATGTTAGCTTTGGTTTTGGACAGAAGTAGCCGTAGGATTTTTTTAGTTTACGATAGCTGGATTAAGATAGATGGAGCGTCAAATTTCATATGCCGACAAGGTTAAATCAAATCAGCTATTAAGTATTCTTTATTCACATATCATCTGCCGATTAAACAGCCAGAATATCAGCAATATTTAATTTTTATTAACATTTAATGTGATGATCATATTAGTAAAATATGAGCCATCAATATCGATATTAGCCATTTCTCATTCACGATTAATTTATCTATTAAACAGTATGGATATCACCAATAGTTAGTCGTTATTCATATCCCATACGTAGATAAAACAGCCTGAACATCAGCCATCTATTGCTTCCCAATCTGGCAGCGAGAGGCTGAGTTATTTACCCCATGGCTTTCTTCATCCATTAGAGATTTGCTAATAGACCGAGACATTTATTGCGGCCTTGAGTCAACATGTTGCCGCGCGCCTGTAAAGGAACGAGTAACCGTCGGGGCTGACGCTTGCTTTGCCTTGTCACTCTTGCTACTTCAGAACTTCAGGGTTACTCTGACATGTCCTAATGTTTTGTATCGCTCCTCCAGCTGAAAACTATAAATGACCCTAGAACATGGCAAACATTTGTGCCTTCGATGGAAAAAGGGCAAAAAATTTTTTTATAATCGGGAATAATATTGATTCAATTATATTTTTTAATTAATTCTATATATTTATTTCAAGCAGAAAATACAAAAATAAAAGTCAATGTGATTATAGTGTTTGAATCTCATTTTTTAACAATACTAGGATGTCAAATTCATTTCATAGTTGCAGATTTTCCATAGGATCTTTAAAAATATTCATTATTTTTCATCAAAGCCAAAAGTCATGCAAATAGGTGCATATCTTCATCATGATATCACCACGCATCACAAACAATATCCCACATCTAATACAATATCCCACATTAAGTATTATTCCATCTCTAGCGTTGCCGAGCATTTCCAAGTTAAATCACAAGCGAATGCTCCTTACTCCGCATCCGTGTAGCGCTTTGAGACGCTGCGAGACAGACAGGTTTCTCTAGGCGAGTTAGTCATTAGTAAACCATTAGCGTGATCACAATAGGCAGTCGATGAGTAAATGTTGACAATTAAATGTTGACTATCTCATTGTATGGTGCGACACGTTCGTTGTCCTTTCGTAGCAGCACAATGCAAGCCTCACTTCGCCTGACTTGCGGCCAGCACGTCACTCACTAATTGAGCTGTTCGCTGTCGTCGTCTTATACACGCCAGCGCAGTTCTCTCCTGAAATATGAAGCAAATGATTCATTGCACGATGTAAGGTTACGGTTTCGTACTGTTTAATTAGAATTTCAATGAAAAAATAAGAGGTTAATTTACTATGGTATTATTGTTTTCCGTCTTACTTAAAGAAAAAGCTTTATTATGCGATATAAGGTTTCGTTTTTGCATTATTTTATTAGACTTTATGTGAAAAAAATAATTTATGATGCAAATTTTATTATTTTGTGTAACCTGACGTGAATATTTCATTGCGCAACATGAGGATAAGTTTTTTAAATTATTTGGTTTAGGCTTAAGAAGAAAAGTTTAATTAATTATGCTATTATATTTTTTCTGGTTAATATACTCAGTGACTGCTGCGTTTATAAAAATGTACTGGTAGGCTGTAATAAAGACAAGTGTTAAAATTATTAAAGCATGTAAATTTTGACAGATATGTTACATGGAAATCTGATGGAGATTTTGTTAAAAAAATTCATGCTGCTTGCAGGAAATGAAGACGATGAATGCAATGTTCATTGCCTAGTGTCTACTCAAAAAATTTAGTGAAAAATTATAAACATTTCGAATACCCAAATAAATTTACAAACGCTCACTTTGCAAAATCAAATTGTGGAATTACGTATCATTTAATATATTTGACAACTACAATTAATGGTTGATGAAACCTCATGTATAAACTTACTTAAGCATGTTTGTTTTTTTAAACACAAGAAAATGATGCTCCATACTTTTTCAGGGATTGGTCTTAATAATGGCGAAGGTCGTCCTAATTTTTTGTACTTCATACCCAAATGTTTTGAAGTCTTCTATGTTTAAATCTAAATTAGACTAGAATATCTGTTACGTTACGAATTACAAAGACCGTGGTTACGAGTTCCAGTTATATTGCGTTGCTTATTAGCAAAAATCATCACATGACCTTATCATTCGTTTCACATCATGCATGTTTTAATGAATTAATGTTTTATACATATATGTTTTTTTCTTGTCATGAACTGAGGAGGTTTGAATGTAGCAAGCATTGAGGTCTATTCTTTTCAACATAAGTTTTATGAAAAATGCATCACAGTTCGTCACATGAGGCATTTTTTCAACATGAGTTTTAGGAAATATACATCACATTGGCTTAACACATGAGGCTTTATTTCAACATCAGTTTTGGGAGATATACATCACATTAGCTCAACACATGAGGCTTTTTTGGTGCCGGATTTGAATGATGTCCCAAGATTAAAATCGTTGCATGGACATTGTCTTCAGCTCGTTCGATCGAAAGAATTCGAATGGGGGTTCTAATATGAAACAGGTTGAATCTTCGGCTAAGGAAATTAATCTCGCTTCCAAAATCCAAGTCAGTAATCCATGTCACCTTAAAATTGCTCTATTTTAATTTATTCCGGCTCCTAACTTTAAGAAATGAAGTCATAATTCGTGAGAAGAATTACCACGAAGAAATGTGCATGCCAAACTATTCGAATTAACTCTGAATGAATCTACAACAATTATTTAATTGAAGTCTTTGTGCGCTGTGGCCGAAAAGATCTTTGCTATGATATGAATTGAAGAAATCTTTCGTAACAAAAGAAAACAAAAACCTCGCTAAAGGCTCTACGGAGTTTGGTTTCCAGATTACACTAACTTTTTCCGAATACTTTCAGTTGATATGTATATATTAAATTCGAAAACATGATATTCACATTACTGTTTGGCAATATTAAAATAAATAAAAGAAACTCTAAGACAGCTGCTCCTCCGCTTATGAAGCTTCTAGTTTAGTTGACCTCTTTAACCCAACTGATAGTTTTTTAATGTTACTTATCATCCGCGGTTATAAATACAATATTATCAGCTACTCAATCCGAACCAATCTTTGCACATAGTAGCCACAGGCAATCTTTTATTGGCGCATAAATCAATCTAAACAAATGGGTCCGGACAGGAGGCGTTGACAGGGGGACATTCAGTCGAGAATTTGTCTGCTCTTAAGCCGATAACTGGTTACGTGTCACTGATGTATGGGGGCCACCTAGGTTACGTGGAGGTTTACAATCTGATGGTAGCTTCAGGTAACTTTGCCAGAAAATATACGAGGAAAATTCAGTTTTTGGAGTGTTTTTTTTACATCATCTGAGGAAAAAAGTGTTGGATCGGAATAGCATGAAGCTCACAGAGAAAATTTTCTTTGAATACGTTGAAAAAAAGTGCATGGTATATATTAGTTAACAATTTTCATGAATTTCTCAGAAATTTTACAAAAGTGCACATACATAAAAAGTCAACCCATAATTAACAATTGATTGTTGACAGTTTAATGACTTTTCTAAAGATATGTTATCATACTATTCCCAAAAATAAAAATAATGAATTTTATAATTTCAGGAAGTGAAATTAACCGGCATTCAAAAGAAATTTTTTTAGCCAGGGGCAGGGTATAACCTCATCTGTGTACGTTTAGGCAAGCAGATGCGTAGAAGAAACACCTCAAGTGTCAAAAACGAGTAATTGACACGCGAGAGCCAAAAACACATGGCCTTCCGTAATGCGACCATCTGACCAGCGTAATGAAGGCATCAGTTCCTTCAGAGGCGCTGAGAATTTCAGAAAGATGATCGATGTAGCACAGCAGATCATTTCCTGAGCAACTGCGCGGTGTGAGAGCGCATGACATGGGCAAGTCAGGGCGTGTTTTGAACGCGTTTGATACGAGCGAGTTCAAGTCAATGCACGCTCGAAAATGATGGTTCGATGAATAAAAATGTATGATTGACTGATTATTGTTCGATGATGAATGATACATTGTAATTACAATTTCAAGGCTCATGCAAAAATGCTGGTTTAAAAAGTAAAATGATGAGTAAATGACTGATGTTGTTCGAAGACAAATTTCAGGATTATATAAATTTTCGTTTTGAATATCTTAAAATGACCAATTTAACGGATAAATTCTCAATTTATCGTTATTTTTTGGATCCCAAACTTGAACATCGTAACGAAGCCAGTCATCAGACAATCTTCGCAGATAAAATGGTTCATAAATGCAACTTGTGTCCACGGGAAATCGGAGAAAGCATTTTGAAACGATACCTGGAGTAATTGTTTATTGGAAATAAAAAAGCTAATGCTCATTATGATTCATCCAAAATATGAAAGTCTTTGTCATTTAGGCACTGAAATTTAAAATTTCATTTGAATCAATTTTTTTCATTTGAATCAGGTATTTTATAAATAATATGCGTATGATCGTATAAATCTCAGCTGATGACGTTCCTTGAGATAATGAGGGAACTGTAGTTGTAACTAAAAGTCCATAATAGGCCTAATTCATTACTTATCTTAAAAATTAGGAATTTGAGTTCCATTATCATTCCAGAAATTTTATGCCAGCTACTTTCTTGCAATTATTATACAGCACAGAACATAGCGGTTACCAAACTCATGCCTCAACTCAAACTTGAGTAGCCTGGCGATCATCAAAATGCGACGAAAAGAATACACCCAGCTGCTGCTGTTAGGTAATAACTAAACTAATTCCTAACTTTACAAAGAAGACACGAAAAAGACTTCAGAAAGACGACCCTCTGATCATCAAAAACCATTTCCTCCGAATGGAACGCCGTGATCTGTCTGCGTGGAATGACCACGAATCATTTCTCATGTCTTAACAGCTGCTGCTGGTCCAGCGATTATCAAGATCCCTTTCCCTGAGCAAAAGACTGTGGTCGGTTTTCGTGGGCCAACAAACAAAATTCAAACGGAACTCGGTGGTCTGGTTGATGACCAAACAACAGAGTGAGAGTGTTGGAACAACCTTCCAACACCTGTTATTACAAATTAGAGCGTGCGACATGTGCCCGGCGTCTGGAACCGAGCATAGCGGCGTCAGTTTGATGCGGAGCTTGTAGGTGTCGGTAACATCTCAAATTTTCTTCAAGTTATAGAAATCGAATAGTTCGGTAGCCATATTTCAATGCACCGGTCTTGTATGGATGAAATGAAAATATTTATTTCTTTGCTCTACTATTTCCGAATAAAAATAAACTGCGTGTAGCATTGATAAATTAAAAGTCTCCATGCTTAATTTCAAAATTTTTTAGTAATTTAGACTTGTTACATTTTTAAGACTCGTTCATTTAATCTTTTTCCGCCGCAACGTTCATGATTTGGGAAAGATGAATGAATAAATGAAGAGGAATTTTTTCGTACCTGATTGAACTGCATTTGATTGTATGAGTTTTGAGTCTTCATTTAAAAAATTACTAACATTAAATAACTTGATTGGGTTAAAATTTTCACCATAATAATTACATGAACTGCAGAAATCATTACGCATTCAACTCAAACATTGCCGATTCATATTTCGTTGGACGAAGCATCCTGACTTTCACTTTCGTGTATTATGAAGGAATAAACTCACACAATCTGTTTATCACTTTTTCATCTCAACTCGATCAAATTAATTCTTTCATTAACACATTAAGTGTGAAAAAGACTTGTCTTCAACACAAACAAAAACCAGCAGAACCTCTACTGCGCTTCACGAGCAGTTACGTGCTAATGCTTCGCGACGGCCATTTTGGGCTTAGCTTCACGATCGCTTCGATAACGAAGACTGCTTCATCCATCAACTTCATTGAGCCTTGAAAGTCCTCTAATTTGGGTACATACCTCAACTTCCTCATAATATTTACCCACTAAAAGATGCACTCTTCGTAACGATCGCGGAAGGGTGAAGGCTTCTTAATCCTCCTTTAATTATATTGCTTGTTAATGAAATCTGACTACGTATTCGAAGCAACATATTGACTTGTCACCGCTTTCGCCAATACAACAACCTTTCCAACATTTTTCCAATCGAAAATTGATACACTATTTACACTATTTTACACACTACACTATTATTAATGATACGCTTATTTAGTTACAGACATCATTTTGCGCATTACAGTTTGAAGAGACCCCATGATCAACCTCAACACATTCAGCCCGCGTTGAACAAACCTTGACACACTCATCATGCACGCTAGAAAAACGCCAAGTGTGCGGTTGCTCACGACAGCAGGAGACTGATATTCATTCTCATAAGTACGTAGCTAATAGCAGCCAATTCATCTCTATCTGTCGTGCGCAAGAAGCCGACGAGTTTTTTCCTTGGCTATACGGCCAGGTTTGTCTTCACTAACCTGCTTTGACATTACTTACAACTTGTTCAATTACGTGAGGCATAAGAGTCAACAGCGCATGAACAGGCACTCATTTGCGACGATCCATTTAGCACATGTGCTCTCGATAACTCGGTGCTCCTAAACGCTACCACATGTGCTCAGTGTGTGCTTATACCGTATACTCTAGTAGCGCAAACATCTAGCGTTGGGAAAACTTGAAGAAAGAACAAGTGTGGAAAATCAGAGACTTTATTCAGGGGTCATCTTATATCAGTAACGAAGGGAAACCATCGCATGGATATCTATGCTCGATGAAAAAAAAAAGATTTCCTAAGCCGACGAAATTGTTCTCAGCTAATGACCGTCCACGAGATATTTGAGAAACTAGAAGAATGAGTTGAATTCTAAAGAAGTAAGCAAGGAAGGTTTCATTGTGGCAGACACATAAACTTGGTGTTGTATAACAAAGAATAAAGACTCAGGTTAAGAATGACAAAAATTACGAAATGAACAAGCAAGTGACGAAAGAGAAAATAATGAGACATGCACACAAAGAAGGCGTGAAACGTTTATCTCATTAGGATCAGTTACTTGACTAGCAAGTGAACGTCCCAAATTAATGGCTGAAATCGCTCATTTGGATTAGGAGTGAGATAACAGAAGTGAAAAATTGTTATGAAGAGGTGTTGTGATTAATTGATCATTTAAATATTACCTCAATTGAAACAGAATTTATACGAAAGGTGTACATCTAATTAAAGCAACTGGTATGTGATAATGGATTTTCTTAAGATTGCGAAATTATTGCATTCATTTCACTCTGCAGAGTTTCAATCTTCTGATGATTTAACGTACAAAAATTACTCTTTTTACAACGCTTAAAATAAGAAATATTTATGATTGCACCGAGAATTAGTCGTTCCTACGTACTTGGACAATTTGTTGATACATGCGATTCTATTTTTAAAATATCCAAAAATTATTTTAATTTGTATAATTCAGGGAATCAGAAAATTACGTTATTTCAGGTTAATACAGCATCTTTGAGAATTAATGAGTTGGATTGTTGGATTGAATCCAATTTGTCAGGAAGTTGAATAAATTTGGGGCTTTGCGACTATTTCAGACGCATTGCTTTGACCTAAAACTAGGTCGCAAAATGATTAAATAACAAACAGATATCATATGCAGTCGTGCAGTGTTCACAACATAAGATGCCATAATAAGTGAATAAATGAATAATTTTTGATTTTAGTACCCAATTCTCGTGTGTATTTGCGGACTCCTATAGACTCAATATGCTCTGAATTGTAGCGAGCAGTCAAAGCGTTTACAGTCAAGCGAGGTTATTGACGTGGCGGCGTATAGAGACGATGCTAAGCGCTGAAAAACAGCATTTGCACTTAATTGAAGAAAGATGGTATCCCGGCGCCTGGCTTGAGACCAAGTCATTTAGTTGCTCAAGTGTGATGCTCGAGTCCAACTTCCTCCGAGTCTTTAGACACTTAGAAAACTTTCGGTTATCGGCTGGTGCCAAAGAACAGATCCGCTCATTGTAAGCTCCGTCGAGCAGCGATGCCGGCTCATTTCTACAAGTTTTTTCGCTGCCCAACATATGTGACAGCAACGGAGAGAAACCAAAAGTTAATGTTCTCAGGACCAGGTGTGAATTTGTACCGCTGCGCAGCTTCGCAAAGAGAGACTCTGTTGAAGATCAAAGGGCGTTCCTAGTTACGGTCTTTGTCAGCAGTAGTGATGTGCCTAAATTAACACTCGGTTGCCCTTCGTAATCAGCTTGTTCGAAGTAACTTCAAGGAAATACGAACGAGTTGTAAAGCAAGACGCCTTTGGCTTCTAATTTGAAGATGAAGCACCTCGATAAAGTAATCTTGAGTTATAAGACGAGTTTGTGAGTGTTAACGGCTTGATGCTACCAAAGTTAAACGCTCTCGAGGCACCTTCAGCATTTAATGCTTGTCACCTCAAGAAAGAACTTGCAGTGTATCCTTACAAAATATTCTTCTATATGAAAAAATATATTACGCCCGCCTAGGCGAATTTGATTTAAAATTCAGCAGCTGCTAATAATAGAAATGTACAATAGATAAAAAAGAAATGTTAGTGAAGCATTTACTATAGTTCCATCACTTTTCTGATAACCGAATTCTGCGGAATGAGTAATATTTTGAGATACAAGTGCTTTGCGTGGATGCTTCTTTCACACGAGAATGAGCCGGAAATTTGGTTGCTACATGCTTAACAGAAATAACTAAAAGGTATATATTTTCGAGACATTTTCAGAGGAAGTTGCTTATCCTCATTGTTGCTCTGATTTTTAACATCTGATTTTTTAACATTATTCTCGATTATTAGCAGATCATGTTTAGATATTTACTAAAGTCTGACTCTACAATATTTACGGTTAGCACACCTCTTATTAGTCTTTGGTGTGTGTGGTGTTTTTGCTTCACGTTGAGCTTCTCGAATTAGGTGTGATAAGAAAAAGTAGTTAAGCATAGATACAATAGAAGAAATCTGAATTTTTGAAATTTGAACTTTAAATAAAACCCTGTTATCAATGCGCGTGGACGAAGTTGAGTTAAAAAGTTTAACTTTAGTCCAGGGCAGGAAAAAAATTGTGCCTTATTCTTGCGTATAGAATAGGAACTGAAAATAAGAAGGATCATGGTTTCAGATAACGAACGAGTTTCTCCTAACAAACTAGTTTCTTTCGAAATGATTTACGAAAAATATCAATAATAATAATCCTGAATATATATAGTCAGGTAAACCCGCTTTTGTGAGATTAAAATTCGTGACGTAAAAAAATTTTTTATCTATTCCAATTTTCATATCTTTACTGGATTATTGACTCTTGGAATAAATTGATACACTTGTGCATTGGGAGAAATTTATTAAAGCGCATTTATTACCGCATACTACGCATGGATGAAAATGTTATTCGTTGCATGGCAACTATAGAAGCACGAATAGAATTGAATTGAGGTATCAAAATTTCATGAATTCAGTCAGAACATACAGACTTGAAATGAAACTCATATCTATAGTGGCAGTTTGGTAAAAATTTATCAAATTCACTCTCATTCATGTGTTTGCCTAAACTACGCGAGTTGATACTGTTACTCATGATTTTTATATTTGTTCAAATTAGGGAGCCAGGTTAGAGAGTTTAAAACCCGCGTTTCTTATGTTACCAAAATTTTCTAACTTAAGCTTCTCGATTAGAGGTGATCTATCTGAAAAAAATGCGTGCAATTGAAACAACTGATACTAACGCTGGTATTTTTGCAGGCACTTCATTTTTGCATGTAATGTCACGTTTGAAACTTGTCACTTTTATTTCATGAAATACGGCCCTGATCCAAGGCGTTATATTTTCAAGCGCTTGTTGTACAAACGAGTCTTCTTAGAATTCATTGTACATGACGCGGATCATTTACATTCAAGTTCTCGTACAAAAAGCGTTGTTTTCTATTGTGTTTTGTATCCAAGACGTGTTAGGGCATCCCTGGAAGTCAGCTCTTCTGGGGAGCTGTGAGTTGTGGCACGAACGGTCAACTTTCGAGTCACACTTGAAGATAGATTGATGGACACGAAGATGGACATGCAAACCGAAAAATAGACTCGACTTCAGATAGATAGGGTGTAGTGAGCGTAAAAAATCCTGACAGATGAGACGCAGGATCGACGCGTAAAAATGTGCATATAGACATAGAACTGTGAAGAAGTCCCGTGCATGAAATGAATTTTTTAATTGCCTAAATAAGTCTCTTAATTGTGGGGTCTGACTCATAGAGAAGAATAACTTGTCTTCACATGCTGTTTGGTGCATGCCGGATGTGTGTAAGAATACAGTGATCTTTGATTTAATTTTAAATCGTGCAACTTAAGTTTTCGAGGAGAAACGGGACGAAAATTTTTAGACATGCAAATAATACAAATTATACTAACACAAATATTATACCACCATTTTTTCAGATGTATAGTGACTCAACCTCATTCATCGAAATGAACTTCAAAGCCTGCAGGAACTGTATCAAACAAATGAAATATGTCATAATGCAAAATCTGGCAATAACTGGAGGAAAGAATAATCGCATCAGTGACACTTGCATGAAAAAACTACATGAAACCAGGATGGTTATATACATCAATCTCACTCAACATTATAAATTGTGACTCGAATTTATGTAGATAATCAAATAATGTCAAGTAGAACAATTCTGGGCAGGGTGGCCCAGTGGTTAAAGTTCAGAGTACCAAGACTGGCGCAGAGAGGCGCGGGTTCGATCCCAGCTCTGTGCGCCAGTTTCTGGTCAGAATCGGCGAGGAGGCCGGGCGGTTAAGCACAGCAGAATTGTAGCAGTGAGTTGCGAGTTCGAGACCGCAAAATGCTGTGAATGTTCTGCGATGTTAAGAATCGGCGTCAGGCCTACGCCCTATTACACGCTGAAACCGCTATAAAAAAATTCTAAATGTTAGCAACAATTTAACTTCGAAAATTTGTGCACGAGCATAATCAGCATCTGCTCAGGAGACTTCCGAATAAAGACTATGAGAGGCAACACGTTCAATTGATTCGTCGATACAAAATCGACCGAAAATGTAGATAATACATTCAATATTATCATAATCATTAGCGGCAAAATGATCTTAAGTCAAAAATAGCATTTAGGAATCGATTTTGATTTCTCCGAATAATAGTGCAGACGAAGTGTTTTGTTAATTCCAATGATGTGCATGGGATACCTGTATTTAAAATTATTTAGCCTTGTATTCAGCTAATCACGTTTAAATCCTATCTATGTCTCTTTGTTCTGTAAATAACTGTAAACGAACTACAAATCTTATACTTCTAAAGCCCAATCATTAGTTAATGCTTACGACGGGCGACAGCAACGAGTGGGAGTTCATTGGGCTCTTTCGTCCACGGGTGTTGGAATATGTTACTTTATTGAGCGGTCTAATCGTGGAAAATATGATATTTTAAAAATAGTAGACAGCTTGCAAGTGGTCTTTATTTTTTATAGGAATGTCCAACTGTTTAAAACGACATTAATGAGTTTAATATCAAAGGAATAAAGTGATGATTTTAAATTCAAGACTGATGACATCTAATCCGAGGCTAACGATCACATTTCGTTCCAACGAAATGAATCTGTATTCCTGCTATGAAAACTGCGGCCGCGGCCACCCAGAGCGCGACTGTCGGTGTTTACAGGCCTCGTCCGCGTGCGTCAGTGAAGACATCAACTGTAAACTTCCGAAGCAAGTAAGCCCTTGGGCGCATTTGCATCGGCTAAACGAACATTGTTAGGAAGAGGGTCCTCGAAAGATGATGCACCATTCCGAAAATGTGTGAGCAATAAACCTCGGGCGTTATTAATGTCTTCTGAAATACACGGAGAAGCTGCAAATCTTTTTCATTATATTAGCACACGAGTTGATTAAAAATTTTCAGTTCTTGCGATGCGGGATACTTGACAATGAACAAGCCTGAAATATATTTAGACATGAAAAAATCTATTATTATGAGACTAAAAGAGGCCTAAGCAGCCGCAAAAAACGTCATACTAAGGCGATTGGCGAACAATTTGTGAGAAACCTGTGGTCCAGACACTTGGGCACGCACAAGTCAAAGTCAGTCACTCTAGTTAGGCACGCCTCGACCTTAACGTCTACTCCCCTCAACTTCAACTCGATCGAGACGCCCATTACACGCGCTAAACAACGTAATCGTTCATGTACATCAATATACGTAGCCAATTACTTTAGTTAGCCGTCTGCAAATCAAAGTTGCAGTTTCAAAACCTCCGCTGACTTCAACCACTTTCCTCTCACGCAACATCCTCAAGCTGAACAACACTCTCTGTTTCATAAAAACACTCCCTCGTTTCACCAACTCCGCTAGCTTTAACAACACTTCCCCATTTCACCACTTTCACAAGCCCTAACCATACTCTCAGTTTCATCACCTCCACAAGCCCCATTTCACCACCTCCCTAAGCCTCAGAAACACCAGCTGTTTCACCATCTCAGGACGCCCTAATCACGCTCACCGTTTCACCACCTCCGAAAACTTTAACAGCTAACACTCTTCGTTTTACCACCACCGAAAGCCCTATCAACACTCCCCGTTTCACCACATCCACAAGCCCTAACAACACCTCCCGTTTTACCACCTCCACACGCCCTAACAACACTCCTCGTTTCACCACATCCACAAATCCTAATCACCTTCCCGTTTCACCACCTCCGGAAGCCCTAACAACACTCCCCGTTTCACCACCTCCAAATGCCCTAACAACACTTCCCGTTTCACCACATCCGCAAGCCCTAACAACACTCCCCGTTTCACCACCTCCAAATGCCCTAACAACACTCCCCGTTTCACCACATCCGCAAGCCCTAACAATTAACACTCCCCGTTTCACCACCTCCAAAAGCCCTAACAACATTCCTCGTTTCTCCACCTCCAAATGCCCTAACAACACTCCCCGTTTCACCACCTCCGAAAGCCCTAACAACACTCCCCGTTTCACCACCTCCAAATGCCCTAACAACACTCCCCGTTTCACCGCATCCAAATGCCCTAACAACACTCCCCGTTTCACTACAGCCACAAATGCCCTAACAACACTCCCCGTTTCACCACCTTCGAAAGCCCTAACCACCTTCCCGTTTCACCACAACACAAATCCTAACCACCTTCCCGTTTCACGACCCTTCTCGCGCTCGAGCCCTGCAGAGCAAGAGGCACAGAGGCTAACGATCTCACTGACAGTTTGCGGCATAAACAGAAGCGCTGCGTCATTAATTTGCGCCTCCTGAAGCGAACGTATAACTTGCTGAGCACACATGTTGTTCTTCAAGACCACAACGATGCCTTGGCCGCAGCAAACATTTTAAAGAGTTCAATACGTGCGAAGTGTGAGTTTACGATTTACTTTCTAAATTCGAGTTGTAATCGTTTTTCTGGTCTGAAGACTCCCACGTTTTTTTTTTATTTTTTCTGGCATTCATTTCTAAAGCGCTCATGTTTATGATCGGTGAAAAAAATTAAAGATTGCTGTTTGTGAATTATTTCTTCATTGAGGCCATCTTGCATAGATGGCCGAATATTAATCATTTATTACCTTATAGAATGCAGGTTTTGTTCGTAGTGGTTATTATTCTCACGGTTACATGTTATCGTTTTATATTTTGTCGAAAAAACTGAAACTTGCAACATCTGAATGTTTAATAATTATTTTTCCGGATATCCGTGCTTACCAGTCCATGCTTGGCTCATCATCATTATTATTTTAGCAGCTGATTTCACTCGTTTTATTTTCTTACACAATTTATCACAATAATGACAGTTTTCATGAAAATTAATAAATAACAATAAATTAATTTCTTCCTGAAAAAAACGACAAAGTAGTCTATCGGTCCGAAGGAATGCTCGCTAGGAATGTCGAACGAATAATTTTTATTGCCGATACATATGATATTTGAAGAATATAAATCTTACAGTTCCCAAATTTACCTGCTTCGGGTGATTATTTTTCATTTAGCCGAACTAATGAACTTAATTATGTGAAATTCACCGATGACGCTATACTCATCGGTAATATTTTGAGTGCGTATAAATATTATTTTTAAATGTCAAACCTTCCAAGGACGCGTCAATTTTATGAATGTGCATTATTTAATTTTTTCAAATTCAAATTGGCTTTCACTATTTCTGCAGGTTGTTTTTAAAAACTATAAATGTCATTTAACACGTTGGATGCGGCACAACCCACCGGTGGGTTGAAAGATATTTTTTTCCGGACAAAGTCCGAGATTTGTTTTTTTTTTTCAAATGCGTTGTCCTGCAAAAATTTATGATGTCGATAATTCCTTTATGATTTAGATAAAGTACGAAAAAATGAAAATTGAATTTTTGCACCGGAACCTACAAATTTACTCGTAAATGCTAATAATAAGCCTTTTTTCGCAAATATTGTAATTATCAGTACAGCATGACTTGATTGTTTGCATGGTGAGTTGATTGATCAATATAAAATTTATTCCGCCATCGCTCTGTTGCTGACTAAAGCTTGAACTACGAACACCAGGTTTAATTCTTATTAAACATGGTATGAAATTTGCAGCCAGCTGTTGAAAATTGAATGGCCTTAAATTAATAACTTACTCTAACATTTTTATCAGGCCTGTCATAAACTATGGAATTGTCCATCATTTGCTGCTTAAAAATATCACTGTGAGCTTGATGGATTTGAGTGAAATATATTTGATGGACTTCATTGTGCTACCGGCTTAATTTTCGACAGAAACTCATTTAAACGACGAACATGCGAAGAATATTTCTTCCACAACATTTCAAACTTGTGTTAACTTGGTTGAGAAAAAATTTCCCTGAGCATATTAGAAGATCAGTTGTTGGATATAAGAGCTCTAATGAGAATTATATTATAAAACTTGAATTTAATAAGATAAAAAAGTAGTTTTTTTCATTGAATGTGCTTCGCTTGCTTTTAAAATTCTCATTCTTCGATATAAAATTGTACATGAAAATTCAGTAGAAAAAAATACTGATGCAAATTACATGGGATCAGCAATTATGAAAAATTAACACCAATTATTGTAAACTCCATGAATTACCTTTTTCTGCTGTTAACGTTGCTTTTAATTTGGTACCAACGATAATAACCTCGTATGAAAATACCCTCGCTTTATCATGGAAGTAACGCCCATTGCACCTGCCATTCATAGTGTTTACAGTTCCAGGACTCGGTTGGGCCCTTCAGTTCATTGAAGGTGTCAAGCTGATCTATTTTTCGCTCGGCAATAACTTGCCACTGTTTTAATATGCGATATTCAAGCGTCCATTGGTCGTGTAAACAACTCCTTTTGGGGGAATTTACGAGCAGTTTGTCACGTGGAGACTTCAGTTAAGCTTCACCCGCTTCAATTATGAGTGGCAGCCGCGTGAAGCTGATGTCAGACTTCACTTGATGAATGCAGCGAATATCCAGGGCACTCATCGATTTTACTTTAAGACTTACGTTGTATCCACTTAATGATTTTGGAGGTCCTTCCATTGTTACGTCTGTTTTTAAAATGATCCTATAGTGTTTAAAATTTTAAGTGAATATCTGCATCACACATAAAAAATGTAATCGAATAAACCTTTCAAGTGTTCTAGTGGGGTAAAAATGTAATTTATTTAAAACGATCAGTAGTTCTCCATAGTCACTTCAGTGCGTTGACATGAGTTAAGGAATTGATATGCTATACATAAAAATTTGCATACGAAATGCATAAACTAAAAGAAAAAAACGAATGTTCCCACGTGAATCAAACGCTTATCTGTACACTCCTTATTAATCCACTAAACTTTGTTCGATCTGTTCTGTAGGTACACGAAAGTTTACGATTTGTGTTCCCTTATCAGGTTCAGATCAAGCTCCTGTAAAAATTCCTAATAAATACGAAATGAATTCATTTTTTAAAACAAACCATAGCTTGATTTAACAAAAAATGAGTTCTTTTAACAAAAATAATCTGTAACTATAGAAAACAAAATGAGTCCTTTTAGAAATTTATTGAAGTAAATGTTTTTCCACAGCTCTTGTGTCGGCAACTATTTGTTAGGCTATATAGTCACACTTGCTCAAAAACAGGTATTTTACTGTCAATTCATAGCAAATTATTCTATTTAGATAAGTATTCTTGGCTAAAGGTAAATGTTCGTCATGATTAACATGATTTTTTTATTGATTCGATGGTGTCAAGGGAGATAAAAACCGGCAACCGACTCTGTCAAGAGGCCAAGTGTATTCCAGTAGTGCCATTACTTTATATTCATTTGGATGTGAATTCAGTTCTTACAGACAACAGTACGTGCGAATTTAACTTATTGAGAAGAAATATTGATGATGGTTTGAGCACGTGTGAGATAGCAGATGATCGAGCACCTACCTGGATGTTGGAAGCATTTTCCCTAGGGATTCTCTTTTTATTGCAGACGAATGTTCAGAACATATTGCTTATAAATGTATACGTGACAATGATAAAGTGCGCTATGCCCAGTGTTATATTGGCTACAGAAATGGCATCACGTTGATTTGTAGCGACATTTGAATGAAGAAGGAAAGCTTCCTAAAAACCCGCTATAGCATAAAAGTTTGAAGCTCCACTATTATGGATGTGCAGTAAAATACGCAATAGTATTCGATGATCGATCCGCTGCACTTGAAATTTTACCATCATTAT
The DNA here is from genome assembly GCF_000764305.2 of Hyalella azteca. Taxonomy (NCBI): domain Eukaryota; kingdom Metazoa; phylum Arthropoda; class Malacostraca; order Amphipoda; family Hyalellidae; genus Hyalella; species Hyalella azteca. Next base: position 113,388 of record NW_025941414.1, read on the forward strand.
TAACGTGAAAAAATGTATTAATGGTGATCAATAATAGGAATATCCGATGCGTATTGTCATGTCTCCGTTTTCTTGGATTTACCGTGATAATCGAATGCTCAGGTAAAAATAATTAAAATATCGAATTTATATTTTACTCTGTACAATTTATCATTTATGCTTGATTTTTAATTCAGAGTAAATGAGTGAATGAAATTAATTAAGTTAATCGCTTCGACCAAAATTAATGAGGCTCAAGATAACCTCACGAGATACCATACCAAGCTAGATAAGGAATTTAATTGAAAAGATTTATGTGCTGCTCTAGTCCTTCGACAAATTTGGTGTGATTTTAATGGTTTCATTCAAATTCATTCTGATCGGGAACTTCAGAGTTTGAGTTAAGTATAATTGTCAAGAAAATTTATTATTGTAATGTGGGCTGATGGTCGTTGCAATAATTCAATTACGGAAATTTTCTATCTTGCTTTTCATGTATGTGGTTTATTAAATGAAATTTGTAGGTGTAAAATATCATCAATAATGAGTGTACATCGAAAAGACCAAAGCACACGTGCACAGTACAATAGCGGCGCACGTTACACTCTATGGCTCATATATCTGTAGAGTCCCTGGTGATTTATAGCTGCCACGAGTGATTAAAAGAGAGTGATATCCGATTTATGATGGAATGTATCATCACCATGAATCAAGATCACTTCGTTCATTGAGCTCGTAGACAATTTCCTGCTCTGGTCACCTCGCTGTCGTCCGCAAGTCCCTCCATGCGCGGACGCGGCCTAAGTTTCGCTCAGACTTGTGGTTGAGCGCTTGACGGATGACGCTTGTATATGAGCTACGTAATACGGACGGCTGAATATTTCGTGTTATGTTTTAAGGCAAGTTGATGTATGTACGATCTGGAATTATTCGGTGTGTGTTTTAATGTATTTGTGGTAAATGTGGATCTCAGTGTTAAAGTTGAGTCGAAAGATACATTTATGATTAGCAACGAAACAAAATATGTTTCTTGCGCTGTAGTTACGTTTAGCAATCGCAAAAACACGTTATAACTGCAGTTATCTGATTTTTTTTATCAATTATGTGAGAATATGGGACCAATTATACAAATAAGGAGATGCGCTATTTATTTTATATTCATAGAATAGAATTCGTACTGAAATTATTTCAGCATCAAAGTACAATTCAAACATGAATCTTAATACGTGTATATTTTTATTTTCCATAAAAACGGATTTGTATCAATATAATTTTCAAATTATGTAGTACGAAGGCAAACTGAAACATGGACGTAATTTTCATTTGCCAATCTGAACTTTGGTGATTTTATATAAATAAATTAAAAGAGTGCAAGTATTATCATGGTGGGAAAAGTAAAAGTGCCGGAGTCCGAGGCGAAGAATTCAATGGCTAAAATAATTTATAGAGTCCAGCCCATTCAAAGTACCGTTGTTTAGATATTCTAATGGAAAGAAACTTTACTATTGCAGTAGGTATTTTCCAGCCAACATATTATTTTGTTGTGTTTTATTATTATATTATCAGAAAAAACTTTCCATATATGGGCTTTCAGTATATTTCCATTTACCTTCCATGATTTATTGTGACATAGTTCTTGTATAAGTGAAAAAAAGCGGTATTACCCCGTCTTTTTGGTTAGTGCAAATCAACCATTCATTATTTACTAAGAACTCTTCTAGGGTAAAAGTGAATCATTCAAAGCAAAATGTTTGCGATGCCAGCGCGATTCAAGGTGTCGTATTTCATGGAACCTGAAACTCTAAATTCTCAAGCATCGTGCCAATTGTGAAGAGTAACAAGTGCATTTCTCAAGACTAGAACTGCACTTAGCGATTCGCTTTGGATTGTCTAGACCTTTGCAGCAGTGCCATTAAAGCCTTCATCGCCAGCTTAGCTTTCAACCATACCTGAACTTCATCTAGACTGTATTTTCTTCGTACGTTGTTCTTCAACAAATTGGGTCCTTTGTTCAGAGTCAAACGGTTCTCTACATCAGGATTCTGTTGAAATATTACACGAAATGCAATTAAACAATTTAAATGTAATTCTTCAGGTGGGAGGCAGTTATGGAAACGTTGAAACTTCTTGGATCTTTCATGTAGAAAATTAGCAGATACGTATGATGTATACGAGCCGGTTGCTTTTTATAAGGCTTAATGGAGATAAATTTAAGGGAGAAAGTAATTTACTAGAAAGCAGTTGAATCCTCCCTGTCGTTCACTATCGTCTTGCTGTCCTACGTTGACGATGTTGCGCCTAAATTTAAAATTTGATTCATCTATATTCTTAAGCTGGGATTAGGTGAACGTTATGGTTCGTAATTAATTTGGGTAAAATAATTAAGAACCACAGCGCAATTAAGAACCACAACACAAATAATTGAGGCAAGAAGCACGACTCACACATTTTGTTTCTTTGATGTGGAAATGCAGTCGTTTTGCAAAGGCGAGTTTTTAAAGCATTTTTGCCGAATAATCAAAAATATATTTTTTAAAGCGAAGCTATGTATTGTTGAAGGACTGAAATGGAGTATATGTATTGCATATATATTTGATATCGCATTTGGTGCTACTGAACTTTAACAAATATTTCAGTTGAATAAATTTTTTTAATATATCAAATGAATATCATGCATATTACTAGAACCTTGAAGATCGAAAAGGAACAGTCATATTAAATAAAATAAATTAAAAGAAAAATTTACAAAAATTAATAATTAAATAAAATTACCTTCCATAACACACTTGAAACGACCATTATCATCATCAGTGTCAAGTAACGAGTGTGTGATCATCAATTATATAGCTTAGTTTGTTTGTTTTGGCATTATAAAAATTCATAGTTCATGCATTCTATAATTTTTAATGCCTTCATGGATCAATTTCCCAATTGAAAATAGTATGCATTTATTATATATCTTTCAAATCTTACTTTTCTTACGTTCCACTTAATACTGAACTTAATTAAGTATAAGGAAATTCCCTGAACGTAAATAAGTGCAAATTATGGTTATTTGAGGATATAGTCTTAAATGTTCAGTAGGTGTTTATGGCACGCAGGTTCACGTACGCAGGATAACTATTTAAAAATTACACTCAATTTGGGATTAATCAAAGTTAGTTTATATTTGATTGTAAACTATACGGAACCTTTTGTCTTGCCGAGCTGCAGCAGCTACCAGAAATCCGGTCTTCTCACACAAAAGTAGCCGCAAAACACATCGGTGTTGGATACCCAAATAAAAGTTCTGTCGCTTATCACAATTCATATCCAAAATTCTGAATTTCTAAACTATAAATGGAGTACATGTACAGAATGCATGGAAATATTTCAAATGGAATTGGGTTGCTGTTCTCCCGGGTTCGATAGCAATAATCCAGCGACTCGGCGCCAAATTTTCGAGAATTGACGGAATTTTATGCAAATAAAAATTTCCACAGGGTAAGAAATGCGTAATTCAACTGACTTAATACATATTTTAAGAATTAACTTGACAACCTGATTTAATATACATAGGAAGGCAGTGGAATTTTGCAACTTTATACTGAAACGTGATGTATAATTTATTCGTTAACTAATGAACAGATAGATGTAAATAGAACAAGTTTTCCTTAGCGTCGAAATCTATTGATAGCTATGAGGAAATTATATATGAAGTACATATTTTTTTCTGAATAAATAATCAAGAGCTGAAAGAAATAACATAAATTTAGAACTACACAATTTATCTAATAACTAACGAATAATAATCACTGATGTCTGGCATGAATCGTAATGCAAACGATACGAAAAAGTTTTACATGAATGTCTTCATACGAAAAGGTTGGCAACGTCTCTAACAAAATATTGCCACCAACTTGGGGTAATAGTAACATATAACCGGTCAGATTATATATAATTTCAAAGCCATGGAAGCAAAATGCATTAAATTCCATTAAGAATATAATATATTTTTTTCCCCATTTTGCTCCATCGTTCGTGATGAGGAACAATCCGCTTAACATTTGCGGTAAAGTAAATGCCAAAAGAGAGTCATTAACATCGAGTTCCACCCGACAAAAGCTGCACTTCCAAATCAGGCTCCATTCAAGTTACGAGTGGTTTGGGTTATGTTGCACAGGCAAGAATTATTCAAATGAGAGTGCGGGTGGTACTTTGCCTACCTCAGACTCTCATTATGTTGGCCTGCGACTGTCATTCTAAACTGTATCCCACCTTTACCTTCTTAGAGCTCGCCTTCGACCACCATGAGTGGGACCGCCATCACTTAGACTTGGGTCAGTTGCAGGCACTTCGGGTATCTTGATAGCGGTATGATAATGCAGATATTAAAGGTTTGACTTACAAAAACCGGAGGTTGAAGTTATTTTTTTAAATTTATTATTAGCCTTTTGTCCAGAGACAATATAGCTGTCATATAGTAGTAGTCAAAATTTGTCCGTCGAGAATTGGAAGATATTTGAGAGTGCCTGAGGAGATTAGAGTTGGCCCACGGTTTTGTTTCACTTAGTTCTAGGCGATATTTAGAGTTGGTTCTATAGCCTCTAATTTGCGGCGGTTGAGCTTCAGAAAATTATTGTCCGACTAATGTAAATTGAACGGGAGTCTCCGTATACCATTCGATCGACTAGTCGGTAATCATATCCGTAATAGTAATGACTGAGTTTCTTACTTACGAATGATGTCTTCATTGAGAGAATCGACCTACGCGGAATCCAACTCCGGCCACATGCAAGACAACTGAAGAATCTATTAGTAGATTTTTCCAAGTATTTCTTCTGAAATGAAATGTTGTGGTTCATGGGACGAGTTACTACTAGAGATTTTTACTTATACGTCGTTCGCATATCTGGCGTTAGAATTTGCTGCCTCAATTTCAAAGTTGAACAAATTAGCACAAAAAATCGAAAACAAGCAACAAAGAAGATGCTACCATTCTTGAAAATTAATTTTGAAAAGTGGTTATTTCTTAAAAAACAATAATTTATCACCAGCAGAATAAATGTAATGCTGAAAAATTCTTTAATCCGATATTTGACTTATTTCAACGAGATCAAAGTCCTCTATAACAAAGTAACGCATATTGTATTCTTGGGCAATTTACTTAATTTTTTCAATCGCTTCATGAAGAGTGTTTTCAAAATCAGAACTTAAGCATTAAAAATCCTCTAGAATCGCTACTCATGGAGGTAAGCGATAAAAGAAATTATTCCTTATCGTAAAAAATAGTGCAAGTTTTAATTCAAGGGATTACAACCTTGTTTTAACTTTAGACATTAAAATTTTTTTATGTATATGAAAACCTTATTATCCTTAGAAAAATTCAGGAATTTTCCCCGGAAATATTTTTAAACCAGTCTACGAAGCACTGCTATAGGAAAATGGCTGACATATGAATTTTATTTCAGAGACTAGAACAATCAATTAACTTACGGCACCGTAGACGAAATATCAACAAGCAATTAAAAGGCATCATCATTTCAGAGCATGACTATATGTCAAAACTGATTGAATTAATGTAAATAATAGCAAAACACGCGATATTATTTGTATCAAAACTCAGTGTGGTACAAACGCACGCTATGTATATGAAAGCTCTGCATAGTTTCATTGTTTTTTACAGTCTTAGTAGGAGGCCAGACAAAGGGGTTGACTGGATTTATGCGCATTTGAAATTAGACGCTCATTGGGGGAACAAGGTGTAGTTCTACGGCCGCAACAGCTCCTGCACGGCTGCTATTATGGCACTTTATTGCTGCTGCACACAGATTTTTTCAGCTAGTCGTAATGTTATTCCTACCTGAATCTTGAAATTAATCGCCAAGAAAATATTATGACCCTTAAATGCCCCATAGTTACAAATTTTCACCGCGTATTCTCAATGTTATTCCTACGAAGAGTTTAGAATCAATCGAGAAGTGATGGGTCGTAGCGCGTTATGGCCTCTTGCAAGAGGCCGTTGTAAGGCATTAAAAACTTCAGCTTCGAGCCTAAGATTTCTACGGAATGGGGTTCGTAAATTAGCGCGCAAACTATATACAATTGAGGCCTATTCGGCGATATTTATAGACGTCATGACAGAGTCGGCGCCTGTTGTGGCTGTTATTGCGATGACGGAACGCCAACTGCCAAGCTCGTTTCATGTCGCCATTAATATTGGATTTAATGCTCACTTAAAACTGGATCGGATCATCTGAATTAGTCTGGACTGATGACTTCATTTCGTCGCGGGTGGTGCGAACTAAGAAAAGTCTGGAGGCATGAGCATGTCTTTTCAATTTTAAATACCGAAAATGCTGGGTGTTATGATAGGTTATTCGGTAAGATGTATGAACACTTTTATGAATAAATAATTGCTATGTTGTGTATAATTAAAGAGATATGAGGAATTATTTAGCATTGATATCAAAACATTGCAATGGGCAGCTGTCACATCGGTAAATTAATTCATTGTAATTATGTGGCATCAGCGCTGTGCTTCAGCGTTGAGAAATATCATTTATTATGTATAGAAATATCATTTATAGCTCTGACGAGCTATAAATGATAGAAAAGAAAACATCTCAGTATGACATATATTATTCTTGTTGAAATAAATGCAAAAATTCTTGTTGAAAGAGTTAAGTAACATTGATCGATTCACTGGCAAAGTAGCATACTTGGAAGAGGTGCACCTGTTCACTTGATCGAGTCTTAGAAGTAACTTTCGTTTTCATAAGTAACTTCAGATGGTTACTCGCAATTTGTTATAAAATTAGCATATATCATTAAGTCAATACGTTGATTCCATGAATACTTTGATACTTTCTCAGAAAAAGTAAGCTATTAAAAAAAATAAGTAGAACGGAGAATTTCTTTGCCAAATCGTAAGATATATGGAAATATATTACAAATGACTTGGTCTATGGTATTGTAAATGTAATTAAGGCAGCCATTGATTATTACCGGAAATAAAGTAAGGACCCTTAGAAAACGGGGATGTTTTTCCCTATCTAAAAAATAGGACGAATCAATAAGATGAAATTCGCTACTCAAAAGTAAAAGAATCTGCATATATAGTCATCAATGTAGCTTGAAAATAAAAATGTTGCTGTAAAATCCGTCATGAATTTGAGACAGCTTAGGAGATGGCTTGCTTGAAATTTCGAACTATTCTTCGAATAATAACGCCCAAAATGACGTTTTAAAATAAAATTTTGTGGTATATCTACGTTCAATAATTCCTAGCCTAATATTACAGAAAACAATTTCAGAGTAGTTCTGGAAGGAAATTATCAGTAAATATGAAAATAAAACCCATGTCGTCAAGAGATTCATATTTATTCACGAACGCACTGGATGAATATTTTGCAAATCTCGTAAGTTTGGTGAACGAAAAGAATATTGGTTAAATTCCTGCTACTATGGAAGTTGAAATTTTTGCAACATTGATTTGGGCTAGAATCTAATCTAAAGTTAAATTTAATATTTATTATGTAACACATATTTTATTCAATTTAAGACTTTGAACAACATCTCGGGATATTAAAAAAATTCGTACGAAAATCCTATCCATATTAATATTCCAAACGAAAAATAGCACATAACTCTCAAGTTCCAAAATCACACAGTTTCCTAACCAATTTAAAATTGAAAATACCATCCATGTATATTACCATCATACCTCTGTATCATTCATGCATAGTTCTAATGTACTTATCGAACACAACTGATAGTGCGATGCACGCGTCGTCCCGTTATCGATTCGTGGCGTCTATGCACCACCGTCTTCACGGTTGCTGTGCGATGTGAATTGAAGCGACAAAATTTCACGTTATTTTTATTCCTTCGGTATGTTCAAGCATCGGCTTGTGCTACTATAATTTGTAAAGAAAGCAGATTTTTTATAGTAGTTTTCAATATAGATTATAGTTCGAATTCTTTGCTACTTAATTGCATGTAACTATTTTGACAAAGCAAACAATTGATTCATCGCCAGATACGCATTCATTGAAATGAATCCCTTCCAATGACCAAAAATGTGCAATTATATTATTTCAGCTGCTGATTTAACGCTCCTTTATAGTGCTGCAAAATATCTGCTCTCTTTACCAAATTCTTGCACTCTGTGGGTGCTAAACTTTTCTGGGGCACTAAACCAATTTTCATCGTTTTAAAACAATATGAAATTCGAATAATGACTCACCCGATTGTTGTTTCTAACACTACTATGTGCTTAGTAAAGCCATAACTTACAAAAAATTGTGTATTTTTAAGGGTGTTACGTTTTGTATTAAGCTGTTATAACTCTTAAAATTTGATTCAATCAAGAAAAATTCACGCATCTGTTACGAACAAATTTTCTATTTTCGCATGAGTAAGTTGAAAATTATTTATAATATGGTAGGATGTACGACGTTCATGCAGGATTGTTTTTCTCGAATTTTTCTTGGAATGGTTCTGAAGCAATGAACATAATTTTCTGTAATGAAAAATATATTGAATAAATTCTTTTACGTGTATTTTGTATTATTGTTGTGTTGCTGGAACAGCTTTACTGCGGGTTAGGATGGAGGCGCACTGTGTTGTCATTACATTAGGAACCGTACGTGGATCTTCACCCATACAAGGACGAATAAACAAGAAGATTAAAGCGGTTGGGGTAATCTGGTAACGAAGTTAAAATGAAGTCATCAATTACCTCGGCACATAATCAAGCTAAGGTCTGAATCATGGATGAGTAGGCTACATTTAACTTATAATTCATGTGCGGAAATAACCCAGTAAAAATTTACAGACGCGGCAGCTTCTGATTTGGATTACCAGAATCTGGGGCGACTCTAAATTTTGTTAGGGAAGAACGTCAAATCATTTTGCTCGCCGTACAATAATTTTGCTACACTTCTCATGATGTCAGGGAATTAATAACAGAACGATTAATGACTTGTAATGCATACTTATGAATTATGTATGCATACTTATTATATAAGTAAGCATATATATAATGGTTTTATACATGCTATTAGTTAAGTGTGTGGATATATTAGTCGTATAATGATCTTATTTATGAAAATTTTTGTACTCAAATTTCAAACAAGACAAAAAAATTGTATAAATGTTAACGTTGCTAATAACCATTTTCATAATAATCTTCATATTAATGTGTAGATTAGAAAATGCATAAAATAATTTCCATATATATATTTAATAGTTACATTTTCCATAAAAAAGGTTATCATTATCGAACATGGGAATACTACTCAAATAAATGAAAAACAAGAATAATCCCAAAAGAAATTAACCGACGTGATACAAATGAGTCAAGGCAGCATGAACGATCGATGTGATTGACCGACTCTTGCCTGGTTCAGGGTAACAATTTTCTAGGATTTCCCGATATTTGCGATATTTTCCTGTAGGTGATAAATAAGAGCTGTGGTCTTGTGGACAATAATTAGTCTTAGGTCCAGTGCTGCTGTGGCGATCACTTCCTCGTGATGAACAATATTAAAAGCTGACAGGAAGTGAAATAGCGTTAAAATAATGTCAAGAAAACATGCTTATATAATTTTTTTAGTATAAAAAAATGAAGTTTTTCATCAGGAATTTTATGAATGAAAAAGCAGGTATGATAGTTTTTAAAAATTAGCAGAAAAACGGTGGGAAATAGAAAGGAAATTGTGTCGAAACTCTACTCTAAAAAGAATATTAAAAAATGTGGACTCGAATAGAGGATTAAAGGAGAAGAAATTACAAACACTTTATGCGATGATTAACTGATTGGGAATCATCGAATCGGTAAAATAATCATTGTATAAACAAACGATATTACAAGAGTTTCATTGGATCTTGAATGGAATAATATATCAGTCTGTCGAGCTAACAATTTTCAAATATTCGACGGATGATCAGTTTATCCGATTGTTCATCTTATAGGATTATTTGCTGATAAGTGGTCCTTGTTTACATAATTCCTGTAAATAAACCGCACACATCCAATTGTAGCTTACAATATTCCGGAATTTCTAAACTTACATTTATAGTTCCCTTATAAATTTGTCTGTTATAAGAGGTAAAACATAAATAAATTGTCTTCCACAGAAAATCAGCATGCAAGCACCTGCACTATTGTCCGACGCACCATTACATATGTAGTTGTGGCACACAAATGTTACATTGGGACAACAATTAATGATACATTGTAACAACAAAATATCAATGTCATATTGTAGCCAACGACATCCAGAGATACCTTCTTACATGTGAGTTATTATTTAGCAGAATATAGTGAGAGTTGTAGATGTAGTGAGTGTGATGAGTAATATGTGTGTAATAAATGTGCTGACTGAAGTGAATGTCGTGAATTTGAGGAGTGAAGTGTGCGTAGTGAATGTGACGAGTTATATGTGTGTGTAATAAATGTGATGAGTGAAGTGAATGTAATGAATTTGGTGAGTGAAGTGTGCGTAGTAAATGTGATGAGTGAGGTGAATGTAATGAATTTGGTGAGTGAAGTGTGCGTAGTGAATGTGATGAGTGAGGTGAATGTAATGAATTTGGTGAGTGATTAGTGAGTGAAATGAATGCTATGAGTAAAATAGGTGTACTGAATATGAGAATGTGATGAGTGAGGTGAATGTAATGAATTTGGTGAGTGAAGTGTGCGTAGTGAATGTGATGAGTGAGGTGAATGTAATGAATTTGGTGAGTGAAGTGTGCGTAGTGAATGTGATGAGTGAGGTGAGTGTAGTGAATGTAGTGAGATTAGTGAGTGAAATGAATGCTATGAGTAAAATAGGTGTACTGAATATGAGAAGTGTAATGAGTTCAGTGGATGTAGTGGTTGTGGTGAGAGTGTGAGAGTTGTCTACAACTTCGAAAGTAACTCAATGTTTCACCAAATTCTGAATTGTATATCTCTTAGCGTCGGTTTATACTTCATAAAATGTTTATTTTATAGTATAATAAGATCAGTTCTTTGTTCAAATGCATTGGGGATTTTTGTATATTTTTTAGAACCGTTGTTTTGGGTGTTCGACACCCTATAATCTATCACTCTCTGCATCTTAGACTTGCCGTTCAAATCTCATCAGATCTAATTCACAATCACTTGTCAATGTACAAGACACGCGATCAGGATTACGTGTGATCGATAACCTGTGACACATAAAGGGCTTTAATCCTCTAAGTGGCTCTCGGTAATCCTTTAAAATTCTCATATGAAGGTTTAAAGTCTCCGTTATGGGATCGATTCGCTTGATGATCCGCGAGATATCGATTGAACTTACGATTTGTTCTATTTTTGACGTGAATTGTTCTTAACTGTGATACAGCTGTGCGTGGACTGCTCTCTTCAAGCCGTTAAGCTGCAGTTGCATTTTTCAATTTTAGTTTTAATTCAATTTGAAGGCGTTCACTATAATATAGCGTATTATAATGATTCAAATTGTTCATTTAGAAGTTGTAACTGGTGACGTGAAAGATAAAGTATTTTCCGGTGCATGGAGTTTTTCTTCTTGATCTGAGTATAATTAATTTAACAGAAATTTAACTCACGAATATAAGCGTTTCGAAATTCGGTGAAATTTCAAATCGCACTCGCACACGCCTAAAAGCAAGATGTAGGAGTAGAAAAAGTAAAGAATTTTTCGAAATAGATTTATGGGGAAAATAAATTTAATGTTGTGCAATAGGCTTTTGTATGCCCATCCCAAGCCCTAATGTATGCTTAGCATTAACCAAAACCACTCTAATTACGCAATAAAGCTGCATTGATCGAAGCTTGCATGTCTGATCAGTACTTTTATCGGACGTCCCAAAATATTATTATGGTCCGGCTGCTCCATCCCACTGTTAATCCTGTCAACAGCTAGACTAAAAGTCAACTCAGTTCAATAGCAAAAGGATTTGAAGTTCCTTCATTGAAGGATGTAAGCTCTTTAACTTCAGCTCGCATTAGGGTCCATTTAAGGGATGATTTGGGGTGGACGTAGTAGAATAAGGCCGGTAAATGGACATGAGTTTAGTATGCTTTAAAATTTTTGTTGGATTTGAACGCAATATTGTATACTTTGGGGATATCTTATTCAATGCCTTTTTAGCGCATTTTCTCATTTATGGAAAAAATGCACTATTGTGCTCGCCATGTCCGTCTGTCTGTCCGTCTGTCCGTCCGTCCGTGACCTCAAGTTTTCGTCGACGAGAAAATGCGCTCTCTGTCACTCACTGCAGTGAGTACTGAGTTATATTTTTTATTAATATCCATTTTCTTATGTGAAAATTTTCTTCGCATTAAGTAATTATTCCAGAGATTATAAGAAAAAATTAACTTTTAATACATTACACAGACCATTTTCGTCAAAATTAAAGACTAAATTAATGTCTTTACACTCATGATAAGTTTTGCGGGCCCCAAACTCCATAAACACTAGAACTTCAATAAATGTTTCCTTTTTCTAAATAAAAATATAACAAAAAGGAATTTAAATTAAACGTTAATTGAATAGGAACAAATGATAAAACATTTGAAAATTGCTTTTTCGTTCATAAAATATCCGATGCGCTGCTCTCTCGCTTACAAAATTCACGAAGAACGATGTATACTTTAACGAGCAGTCAAATAGTGATTTACAAGCACAGCAACGCTAACGTAAGTTGGACCAATAACCTAGCAGAGAAATGAGATAATAACGGACGAAGGAAGGACATAACAACAGACACCGGAATAATAATTGACTAATGAGCTTCAAGCGACTTAGAAGTTTGACGATGCACACAAAAGCGTTCGATTGAAGTCCTCATGATGGCACATATCCCTTTCCGGCGAGAAGGCAAATTCTGCATGAAATTTTAAATGACGGATACGTACACGATCGCGTATAATTTTCCATTAAGGCGTCACTTTGTTCGTTTCGCGAGCTATTATTTTCCAGGGAGCTCTTTAGGAGCGATTGGCCGTTTTGAATGTCGATTGTAAGTGAAGAATTGCTGGCTGCTGTGCTTACTGAAGGAAATTCGGGCTCAAAGGCATTTATTAATAAACAAAACGTGTTGAGGTTTTCGCTAAAGAATTGATTAGCTTGAATAGGTAATCGATATGTATACATGGATTGTTTATAGTGTGTTTTATATATATTTGGGATAGATTTATATTGCGGCTCTAGTTAATCACACATAACGGTATGATTAACTAATCAGACCAAACATACCTAATCATTCATAGAAAGTTAATCATACCTAACGGCTCCAGTTAATCATAGACTAACGATATTTTATAATCTCTCAGTCTGACCAGCTAAGCAGCTATTTGATCTAAATGCCAATGAATACCTTTTTGCCCGGATATAAATATCCTTTATAACATATTTTTGATTACCTATTACAAGAATGCAGATTATTTTGCGTGATTCTTCACATTAGAATATTTTCCGGTCCATGGCTCTGCGTAGCGCAAAGCGGCGTCATTTGTCCCAAGTTAATGCGCCCTCGATGTTCAACAAATGCATGATAATTTACCGTTCATGATGAATGGAAGTTCTTACAGTTCGACACGCATCATGATCGGTACGCTGGTGCATGTCGCATGATTGCGCTCTGTTATCGAGTCTTGCGTTCTTTTATTCACTAAAAAAAAGTGTGGAGCATGGATTTAGAAAATCACAGAATCATTTCATTTAACAGTATCATCTATAAAAATTTATTGAAATTTACGTTTAAAATAACAATTATTATTATTCAAATTAAAAATGCCCATTAGTTCTCATATCCTAATTTTTCGGAATAATTCTAAACTCTGTGCACAAAAAAGAATTCTACTCGCCTAGCTGCATAGAATGTTAGTCACTGATGATGCGTAGTCAATTCCTATTGCAAACAAATGTCATTCTATAGCAAACTCGCTTTGCTATAGAATAGAGTCCAAAACATAATTTATGTTATGAAAGCAAATGGTGATGAAAGCAAAACCCATTTTTTAATTTTAAGCTTAATTAAGATTTTAAATATTTTGCCTCCACGAGAACGAATGTGTTGTTTCCCCTCATGGAAAAACTCTTCACTTGACGAGCAAAATTAAGCAGCTGTGTCAGTCCCGGAATGGCTTTTTTTTCTCTTATTTCTCTTCCATTTGTCACATGCAAGCCGTGATCAGGACAAGTCTTTGGTCCTTGCACCCGTTAATCGACGAACACTTGTGAGCGTTTACGGGTTCATTTGTCTCAGGTGAACTCCCCACTATAAGTTTTCAAAAGAAGTCACATACATTCAGCGCGTTCACACCAACAGCTCGTCGCATCAACTCTCACGGGCACAAACACTAAATGATAGCACCAAAGTCCATCTATTGCAGTGATATATTGCTCGATAAATTACTACTTTCTTTTTGAGGCGAGAATAATGCGAACTGTAAGCAACTAATTTCGTTTATGGTAATTGGAATGAATGAAATTTAATTTTTACCACATTCTAATAGTGGTATTTAAGTCTCCTATCATGCTTTTGTGACAGGAAAATACATTTCTGATTTTTGATGGCATATTCTTTTGAATAACATCTTTTATAAATTATTCGGTGACGACAAACAATTAAAACAATTACCCTGTTTGCGTCCCAAGAAAAACATAATATGATCTGTTTAAATTAACCCTGTTCATTTGCAAAATCTTGCATGCAATATAAAAAACTCCGGCTTTTTTCTTGAAAGTAAATCTTAAGTGTTTTTGCCATTTATTCTCGCTAATGACAAAAAGATTATGTATGTCATTTTTGAGTCGATCGCAGTCACCATAACTTAGGTCAAATGAACGACACGCTCAAGCAAAACATCAACTTGGCCATAAAGTTTTTGATGTTTCCTCTTCTTTTACTGCGGGCGAATTCGTTAACATTTTTTATTTTATTTACGAGTTAGGACGTCGTCGTTACTTGTGGTATAAATGATGGTCTTGTGATTAAATATGACAATCTACTATGTGGTTACCGTAATTAAACGAGATAATTAACGATAGTTTAAATGTTTACGGTCATTTATAATTTAAGATTTGCATGTCAATGCGCTCTTGATGAAAACATGATTACAGTAAATAAATAATAAACTGTTTTGATTTTAGGCGCTAGAGACCAGCATAAAATTTACATTTTCTCAGTGATCATTAGAGTGCAATAGATTTCATTTTTTGCATGAATTTACGAAATAGATTACAAGAATTATCTTAATTCATGCTTGACGGTGGGCAAAAATAATATTTAATGAGTTACCATATTAAAAAGCGTGCAAAATCTTGTCAGGCTCGCAAAAACTTTCTGCTGTAAGTACATTCTGTGCATATTGATAAAGCATTTCAAAAATAGGAATGCTGATTTTTTAAAAGCTTGATAGTAAAATATCGTATTGATTTTTAATAACCGCACGGGAAGCGTAGAAATTTCTTTTTGTTCTCTTTTCGAAAAATAAATATCAGTTAATTTGAACTTCACTGCCTGCAATTTAAATAACTACCTGTAATTAGACACCCATGACCAGTAAAGTACTCATAGCTACGAGCCTTTTTTTTATGCTGACATTAGGCCAGCCTGATCGCCCTGATGTGATTAGAACCAACTCTATGCAATAGCGCTCGCCATATCCATGATAGAAATTAAGCTGCTAAAAATTATTCATAACCAATCAGTTTTTGCAACGATTTGTGGACTCATTTTGGTGGTTGGAACTAATGAACTGGAACAGGTTTTTGCGGTCAGTACTTTACTAAAACGTTTTTCATTGCAGGATCATTGCCAAAATTAAATTATTGAATTATGCATTACGAATGAGCGTGCATTCACGGACAATTTTATCCGTATCAGGAAAAGGAGTTTGCGTTGCAAAAAATAATATTACGGTTTTGATTTTATAACCTTCAGAACCCAGACGAGTTTATAAAAAATGCAATGTATATGGTTTGTATGAAATGTATATAATACGTCACTCTTTGTAATTGGTGGAAATTGTTTTGGTACTTATTCGTATGTGGAGCATGGGATTAATGGCGAAATCACATGATAATGCTATTGATTTCATGGCCTGGCTGCATAATACATACCTACATTATATTCATCGGTGGATAAAATTAATAAATGCTGCGAAGAAATAGAATTATAAATAATTATGAGATTATAATTACACCAAATGAAATAAACATGAGATATAATTTTTATTTATTATTAAAATAATTTTGTTATGATTGCTCCGCATTGAATTCTTTGTTTGTACATCCAAATATTTCGTTGAATCTCAGTTGTAACTTAGGTACCCAGTGCACTAAATGACACCGAACTAATGTACCATTCATAACTTATTTACACTTATTACATTATAATATATTTTTTAATTATCAATTAAAAACCCTATTCTAGATAATAATGAAGGTAAAACATCTAAACTGATAGAATACTTCCCTATAAGTTGTTTTTATGATGACTTCGTCCCTTAAGGCTAATAAATGCAAATAAATTTTCCGTAAGCGTTAATTTCGCTAAGCATAAATACACGCGATCCAGCGTTGACCCTTTGATGCGAGAGGCTCTTGTTAAGACGCCGTTATTAACAGGTTATATCGAAGGCTCGTTATTTCCAACAAAACGAGTTCTAGCTTGCATGTTTTTTGATCCCTACAAACCTGACAAAATACACCTCTTAGGCAGACGCTTGTAATCAGGACGTTTTAAGACGCACCTGTAGATTCTACCCGCATCACAAGCATAGGCAGGTCGGTACCAAGTTGTGGACTAACAAAAATCCTATAGATCAAATAAATACTCTATCGTAGGAATCAGCGGTAGTAAAAGATTATAGCATATATATGGTATTACATTTTGGAAGAGGTAGTAGCAACATTACTGAATTTCTGTTGAAAACTTTCCATCCGAACCGAATTTTGCAAAGTTTGACATACCCAATGATCGTCAAGTAAAGTTGTTTACAGACCGAGTAAAATTCAACCTTCTTTCTCAATTTCAGCTTAGTATCGTAAAATTAACCTTTCATATTAAATACTGACAAGCTCATTTTCTCACTCATAATACTATTCCTACCAGAATTCCGAGATTAATCGGACATTGAAGTGCTGAACCTCGTCAAGAATTTCATAGCATCCGCGAGTCGACAAGCTTTAAGGCCGCGGCCCCGTCATTAAGATGTTATGCACGGAAAATCAAGCGCCGTAAATGACGGTGTTTTCGAAAGCCCGTTTTAGCTGTGATGGAACAGCTTGTCCCTTCGGCTTGCTCTTTATCACAAACCTAGAGATATCGAGTAGAAGAAATCGTGGTGAGATTGAAGTTCCGTAAATGTGCTGTTTGTATTATGTTTTACAAATCGTCACCTCAAAGTATAAATTTTGATTTTCCCGAAATTCTCACTACACATTTGACTTAATTGCTTCTCGCATTAACGTACGCTATTAAATCTGCAACGGTGATAATAAGTTATGATATAATTTATTAGCGGTATCAAAGTTTCTTTTTCGTGTGTATAGAGAGTGTGGTTTCTCGTTTCGGTTAAGATTTTTTTTCAATGAATTGAGTGAAACATATTCATAAGAAAGGAAGTGATATGGTGACCGATAGTGAAAATGAAAGCTTAATCTAATGTATATCGAAAATGATTTAAATTGTATTTATCAATGAGGATTTGAATCAATTATAGTTGAAAATTATTAAAGTTGTAATTTACTGATTATTATTGTTTTCGGTTAAGGAGGTGAGTTTTAACCCCTGCAACTATAAGAATTACTTTGCAAGTTTGAACTAGAGCGACGAATAAAGAGAAAGTGCAAAGACTTTTTTGAATAATTAAATATCATTTATATTTAAAATTTTGATTTTCCAATTACAATAAATGGTCATCTCAGGAGTATAGGATGATTCTTTTCTTAACAAAAAACACATATAATAAAAAAAAACACAGTAAAATAAGAAATATTTGTTAAACGAACTAATTTTATAATATTTTATTCGATGACGCAACAGCAGGTGGCGTTCGGTCAGTTCAGAAAGTCACGCGTTCGTTAATTCCACCCTCAGCGATAAAATGTTTTTTGAACGCAGCCAGAAATCAGACGAAGACG
Source organism: Hyalella azteca (assembly GCF_000764305.2). NCBI lineage: Eukaryota > Metazoa > Arthropoda > Malacostraca > Amphipoda > Hyalellidae > Hyalella > Hyalella azteca. The sequence continues at coordinate 131,492 of NW_025941414.1, forward strand.
AGTTCGATTAAACGCCAAAGTGCGAATGCTTGAAAAACTTTAAAAAAAGATTATCAATGTCAGTTAAGGGTTCGTATGGAAAATTTAGAAAAGAGAAAAATCTTTTAGAAATTATTTTTTATGAAAACTGGGAAAATACAACTGTTAAGGGTAGCACTGCCTGACCGCACATAAATGATTTAAATTGGACGAGTTGAACTTGAACCATCTAAAATTCGGCATTTTGTGTACCAGATACGTTGTAGAAAATTTTTGGATAATGCGCTCAGAAATATTGTAACAGTGATTAAGCCGCGATAATCTGACGACAGACGCCAAGTTTTAGTAAAAAATGGGCACTGTTGGATGAGATAAAATCTAGCAACGCAGAATCGCAATGCGTGCAAGAATTAAACGAAATTTGCCAAGGCTTTTACCGCGTAAGTAGGAGCGCGCGTATCAATATAGTAGCGCATAAGAAGCTCATGGACATGACAGAGCGATAAGCGTATATCTTTGCAATATATGAGAAAATGATTACTCTTCCCCACTCACTACACTGGGATCATAATCAGCACCTCAGATCAAAATTAAATGATCCTGATCACATCTAATCAGGTTCTAAGCGGCGCGTATAGCTAATCGTTAATGATAGCTTGAACGAGAATTAAAGATCGTTTAGCGAAGAGCGGAGAGTCGTTGGCCGTACTTAAAAAGCTCTAAAAACCTCGCAACATGACAGCTTGCGATGGTTTTTTTCTGAACATTGTAAGGCTAATTGCTGAGCAGAGCAGAGGTGATCTGACGAGCTCACTTCATACAGGAACCGATTTACTAATTAAGATATGGAGGAAAGGAGTATTTAAAGGCCATAATGTCATATGGGTCGAATTTTTCATGAATAAATATGAATTTTTACCACAAATATTTTATTTTTAATATTAAATGTGATGCTGAGGTCGAAATAATTGTATGAAGGGCGCATCATTAAGCGAAAATTTTATTATTTTTAATGTTTATTTTAATTATAATTATAATGTTTCATATATATGGTAATTTGTATATGACTGATCATCACCAGTTGTTGATGAAAACTCATTCGTTAGAGACAATAAAGAGGCATAGTTATATAATGATAATAAACCTTAACAATAGATATGTTATTCTTACGAAAATTTTTTGCGTAAATTGAAGACTCTATATATTTTCTATCATTTTACTGACTCTCGCATCATGCACTTGCAAGTTGAATTGTAATTTGCTCTAAGACGGAATTCATTATCACGAAAGACACTTGTTTTATAAATTTTAATTTTCATATCTGTTAAGATAATGTAAAAAAGTTCCATCCGTTAACAACTCCTTGCTTCTCAGATCAATGATAATTGTGGTTTGGCTTCAACTTGAATTTATTATCCCAACGGACAATCATTTAAACCTGGACATGGATAATGATATAAAAACTTAGTTTTATTCCTCGTGCGTCGATAATAGCAGATTTACTGCAGGCAGGATTTATTATCATACCAGGCAATCAGCGTCTAGAAGATCATCTTGTGCTATAATTACTTACGATGTCTTCATTTGCGAGGCGCGAGACCTCAGGCCAGCCACAGACTAATTGCATCTTATTCAATAGACATAAACTAGGCAAAAATCCCCTTAAAACTCGAGCATATTTACGACCAACGCTGCAAATACTGATGCATTTCTGCAGCTCAGCTTTATGACTTCAGAAAAAATTGAGCGGTTGCCTGCAGGATATCTAAATGTTTCTGACCCTGATCAGTTCTAAAAATGAGATAAAGAATGTAAATTGAACTCAATTTATCTTCATTCAATAAAAGCTTACTTTCTTCGATCGTTCATTTCTGGTTGAAAAAACTCGACAAATTCAGCATAAATAATAATTTAGTTAAAATTTTTATCATCACTTATTATTTTCATTTATCTGACAACGCCTGATTTAAAAAAAATTAAAATGTTAATTTTTGAATTTTCGAATTCGATCATGACAATTTGAGGAGGTATTAAAAATTCCTTGTTTCCATGTGTATCACATTAACTTTTGTTAATAAATTTAAATAACGACAAATATTTTTATGAGATTTTTGACTTTACTGTCTTCGATTTAGAAAAAAATGACCCAAGTGGAAATACAAACATGAAAAATATTGAAACATCGGAACCGAAATAGTAATTGTATCATGTAATGATAAATTAAGAGGCTTAGAAAATATCGAATTTACTTGAAGAACAATTTAATTCATTGCATATTAAAAATATTGTGACTTGAAAATATGTAGCTTAATTAAATTTGACAAGTGACACGCAACGACTTTAGCGAAACATGTACCAGTCATTGTGGATTTTAGAGATACATTTGCAGATTACTGAAAGGAAAGTGAACGTTCTCTCATAATACTTCTATGTATATATTTTGTGCTTAAAGCTATTGCACTTCAATATAGTTCTATACGGAGAAAATTCTGTAGTAATGGAAAACACATTTAAGCCTTAGTATACTGAGGAGCTTGAGTTATCAGGCCTCAACTTCGAATGTCACTGACGACGAATATTTTAATAGAGAATGCGTAGATGTTAAGCATGAAGGTAAGAACTTTAGGTTATCAGGATGCCGTAATACAGAAAGCACATTAATGTTCTATTGAGAGGTCAGAGCTACAGAAGAGTGATGTGAACAAACGTCCTACACTGAAGTTAGAACTTCAGCGCGAAGCAAAATGGAACGAGCGCTAAGCATTGTGAAGTTGCCGTTTAAGGAGAAGGGGGTCTAGATTAATGAGTAAGATTGTGTCTCTAATGATATGATCGATCGATCCATTAAGAACGCTAACAATCGCTCCACCATAACCTCTGTGAATTATTAAAAATTAACCGCGATTTATTCACATGATATTGGTTGCTTTCCAGCACGCCATCCTACAGCTTTTCTATCCGAGGAAAAAATGGCTTGAATTTACACTAATTTAAATCATAGTCACACTTGGTGTATAGGCATGGTTAAAATTATCCTCCGCAAGGTTACTTCATCATCAAATTTAGGTTGTTTTGACGTATGGTTCCAGCGTTCAGCGTGTCGAATTGCGGACAGGATAGCCTGGTCCGGAGTGCAATGGCGAGACTTATCTTCGCCCCGTCGTGAAATGGACTAAATTAACGCGGTAAGCATCATAAAGTTCTGCCTACGACTCAATGGAGTAGGATTTATATACGTTATATACGTGGGACTTATGTTGGAGTTAAGCATGCGGACAGCCTGCAGAGAACCACGAGCTACGAGCAGTTCAATTTTGCAGCATACGTACAAGCGTCAGATGAATGCAAGCTGAAAATGAATTAAATTCACAGCTTCAGTAATGAGATAACAGGCACTTCATTTCTTGCTTGGATAATGAGTGGCTCCAAATAACTTCATTTTAAAGAACAAATTTGATTCAAGATTACTGGCAATGAGCTAGTAGAGGCACCCATATTCTAATTTATGATCATTGCTTCATTGACTCGGTTTTTGTGGTGCAAAATAGAATTTATTCAATTAAATAGCATTATGAAATTAATTATTTAATTTTATTGTAATTGATTCAATTATAGGAATTGAAACTGGTTTTATTGTAGAACCCATAATATGGTGTCATGAATATATCAATACCGGCGACATTCTAATTTGTTCAGTATAATTTGAAGAAAGGTCGCCGAAGTATCTATTAAAATTAACAATTCGGCTTGTCACTTGTTCAAAATTTTGTGCATATTGGACTTGTCACATTGTGACCATGATTTACCGATACACCATATAGTGTACGTATTTCAAAGACTTTATAAGGGCATTTACAGTCTTCATTCAAATGCTCAATACTACTTCTCTTCGTGATTTGTTACCTGAGCAACTTTACACAAGATTTTCTGTTCCGAATCTCACTGTAAAGGTAATGATTTTGTAAGGACTTCTTTGAGTTACTATGTCAGGGTCTAATTTACTTTTTTTCTTAAGCAAAGCAGGCTGTAGAAACTCAAAAACCACCATAGAACTCATGTTGACATGCGCAATTCCAAGAAAATTAACTAAAATGTTGGCATAATTGTGTACAGTTCGCGATTTAAATTTCTATTGAAAGAATCTTGCATTGACTACATGAGTCACTAAATGTTAATTAGTTACTTGATGTCAGACCCAAGATCATGAAGCTTATCTCTCTCATGATTTTCCAAAGTCAATTAATCAAATCATCGGATTTGAATTTCAAATCATCGGAATTTCACGTTAATCACTATATAACTATTATTAATTCTGGAAATCCACCAAACTTTCTGGTAAGCCTACAGCCACAGAGCGATCCGCAGAATTATTGATACAAGCTTCAGATTTTCGGTGCCGAGGAGAGATTGAAATCAAAAGCATTTATAGAAGAATACCACTAACCATCTCAATGTCTCTTAAAATAGTGAAACCTTCATTTTCAAAATAAACGAAATGCTGAACGAAATCAACAGAATTTTAGGTCTTTATAAAATAGAATCCAGCCTTGGACAATCTTACCCCGATGAAGTCATCGGGATGAGGTTTAGAGCGGTCCGCTCTCCGCTGGTGTTCGACTGGAGTTGGTGTGCGTTCCGATGGTATCAGGAGGAGGGCGGGTCTTAAAGTGGTTAGATGAGGCCGGCGATCGTTCAGTACAAAGGCAAGTGAGAGACTTCACACTTCTGTCAGACAAGTTCATGTCTTAACTCCAGGTAATTGAGGCACACCTGCTGATCTGGCACTTGCCTGGCTAAAGCTGCTCTGTCTGCCTGGATGTATGCGCCGGGCGCCGTAAATGTCAGGTACGGGAATGCTATAGGAAACTTGGTCTGCTCGGAATTATGGAGAAGAAAATGAACTTGAAGAGGACTGGCAGTGTAGATTTATTTAGAATTACAGTCAAAAATGAATGTGGGATGTGGATACCGACAATGTGGTACAAAATTAATGTGGAATATTATCTTGCAGTTTTTATCATACGGCGAAGAAGTTACTTAAGAGCGCTCACAAGAAATGAGAATACTAATATTTAAAAAAGTCAATTTATTTTTCGAAATTACAGTTTTGAAATGTAATTTTTTTGGCTCAATCGGAGGAGACAAGCACAAAATATTATGGGATTTCTCCAAATTGTTGAAAAATTAAATCTTTCGTATTGTTGTATATAATTTCGTAATGTTGAAGAAAAATTTGAAATATTCGTAATGATATTGATATCTCTTTCGAAGACAAATATGTGATATTGCCCAAAACTCTGAGGGACAGATGTTGAGCGAAAGGCTTCAATCACTACAGACAGAAATTCGAATGAAAGGTCGGCGGAACTGCAGACAGAAATTTGAATGGAAGTCTACTCTATTAATTGTACTATAATTACGGACAGAAATTTGAACGGAAGGTTACTATAATTGCAGACAAAAAGTGTACTATGTACTTTAATTGCAGACAAAAGTTTGAGTGAGATGCTTATAGTATAACTGCTGTCCGAAATTGAATTGAAAAGCTCCTATAATTTCGGACAGAAAGGGAATGAAAAGCTACTGTTACTGCGAACAGAAATTCAGGTAAAATGCCACTAAAATTGCGGAAATAATTTTTTTCTGAAATCGTAAATAGAATATAAAAACCCGTGGATTTCATATATATATTTTTATTTTAGTTTCGTGAATTGCGTTAAAGAATTTCATACTGCAAGACGATACAGAATGTTAATTGTGAATTATGCGGGAATAATTTACCGTAGGCCATGTGTGAACATCTATCAGCGAATGCCACCTGTGGACTGATGACGGCAGCTGCAGCATTGCAGGAATGAGTTGAATTTCTACTGCTTGTAAAGCAGCGAATAAATGTTCGCTTTTCTTAAATGATTGTGCAATTATATTTGCACATTCTAATTGTAATAAACATTACCGGGAAAAAAAATTATTTTCGAAATGTTAAATTGTGAACCCATGCATAATACATTAGAGCGACTTGAGGTTACAATAGGTAAGCATTTTTGTACATTTCAATAGAAAAAATCTATCGTTGAAATATTAATTTTCAAACCCATAATACAGCAGAGCGACTTGAGGTTAAGATAAGCACTTCTTTACATTAATATCAGCTCGTTTCATCACTTCTCACGGACCAGATAATTTACATGCAATGCATGCAGCGTCCTGAAGCACGCAGCTGCACGTAACGCCTACATAACAAAAAATGCATCCCAGAATGCGGTGCTGCGGCCGCGTTGCAGCGTCTGAGTTACGACGACTTCCTCGAGACGTAATTTAAGCGTCTCCAGTTGCGCTTGCTAATTGCAAAATACGATCTCAGGAGCGCACTTTTCATGACTTAATCGCTCGTCTTTCTGCTTTGCAGTGACGGGTGAAAGTGATCTGTAACTGATTCGTTTAGTGTGATAAAAGCCGAGACTTCAACTCAAATGTCTTCATTGTTTCTCATGTAGGCATGTGGCGAGAAAGAGAGAGTTTTCTTAGGGTTAATTACTGTTTTTCGTTGCTACGGATCGTTGAATTCATTCTAGTGCTGTGGAAAGACTCTACACGATAGTAATTATTGAAATCGTGTTACAGAGAAAATTACATGTCTATCCTTTGTTTATCCTAACAAAGAACAATAAATATCAGTACGTATCGATTTTTGATCAGAGCGAGACCAAGTACATGACGACCCTGCATCGATTAATAACGCCTTTATGAAATATTATATATGAAATCAGCATTAATAAAATTTATGTAAGGTCCAATATCAATTTAAGTTACAAAAATATTTTATTATTTTCGCGATCCCCGGTAATTTTCCTTAAATATTCACTTGATTGGTTGAAAAGACTCGAGGTTAACACAATCACATGCTCGTATGAGACGCGCATCAAGCATGCGTACGAGGTGGCAGAGTTAAAACGTGATTAAGTCCTAGCCACAATTAGCCTCAAGGGACGTTTATAGCCAATAAACTTTGCAGCTTGAGGGCTTCAATGATCAAGTCGTTGAGAGTGTCACCGAGGCTGCTGTTGATATCAACGAATTGCTGCATCAGGACATTCATAATAATTAGTGATTATCATTAGGTTGACTCGGAGGCGGAAATCCTTTTTTCTTAATGAACAGTAATTCCTATTTAAAAAATATCAAGTATTTGAAAATATAATCTATTGTGCGGCCTCGTACTTGTGTCGCAACATTTTTTTTAAATTCAAAGAAATGAAACAAAGTAATTACTATTGCAAACACACAACACACTTTCAATTTGTGCTAGACCTACGGGCGCAGTACTTTTATGGCGTTGGTCTTATCTAAACTAATGGTTGTTTCTCTTCCAATATAAAATAAATAGTGTTTCCAGGAATTTTAATTCATCATGTTCCTAGTAAATAAGTGCAAATAAATTGAAAAATAAATGAGTGCATTACAAGCAATCAGAAATCTTCAAGTAGTTATAAATTCCAATATTGTACAACGGAATAGAAAATGTCCTTAATGAGAATGCTAAAGGAAATGCAAATATTTTAAGTAGTGTAAACGTTAAACTCAAAAGCACGCACGAGGAAATTTTAATTAAATAAAGTTTACTATACACGAACCTTTCAATTCTCCTAACATTGAGTTCCTCATCAGGCATATACATTTTGCCGTAACATGTAGCATAAAAAAAACTTCTAATCAAAAGATTTAGACACAATAATTTAGAAGTAGAACAGTATGCTATATAGAGCCTTATGGTGCTTTGATCCCAACACCAGGCTTGAAAACTTTTCCTTTAATCAATTTACAATAATTAGTTGAGAAAACATTAAGATATAGTCCTTGCATACGTCCTTAATTACGCAGAAAATAAATTTTAATAGAAATTCCACCAAATTGAGTATTAAGATCGCGCCTGATGATTTCTAAGTCGCGTTTATGTCGACGTTCCCACCGAAGTGAACGCCGCGGCGACAACCGAGCGCGCCGTTCGGAGAAGACGGACAAGCGCATCCAATTTTTGAGTGACGCCTCAGCGAAAAACGCGCATACTTGCGAGAAAGATGACTTCATCTATCGTGTTGAGACGTAGCTATTAAGCTTGCTTATTGGGAGGCATTTTACTGCGAACTATAGTGAGCTGATGCCACGCTTCACTCCATCCTGCACGCTCCAACCCCAGAGAGACCTCCAGAAATTAGCAAAAGAGCCTCGTAAATTAGCTAATTTTATTCGCTTAAATCAGCGTTCGTTCCGAGCTGCTTAGCAATATAACAAGATGAGTGTGCAACGTCCTGGCCTTGTGTTTGCTAATAAATTTCTTTAGCGAATGGTCGAGAAATTCACGTGATGATTTGGTCGTTTCAGTTGGCATCAGCTCTTCAGGGTACAAAATATTCATAGAAATATGGATTGCTTTTTCGGATTAAAATAAAGTGGTAATAAGTGAGTACAATACTCGACATTTGCTTGTGTCAAAACATGCAACAATGCTAATTAAGAATTATCGTTTAAAAATATAAGCGAAAATTTTTAGCCAGATTTGTGACACTAACTAACTATGCTGAAAACTAACTGCCTACGAATTCGCAATGCAAGAGCTGAAACCGAAATCATAGCATATTTCAATTGATGGTGATGTAAAATCAACTCGAAATTAGAAATATTGGATGTGAAAGTTGAGAAAATTTTCACTGAATAGTTGCGAAACAATTTGACAATTTGCTGGATTTCGTACATTCGAATTAAGATAGGAACTACCTGAAGTTTTAAAACAAAATATTTCAAAATGTTAGAAACCAGACATTTAGATTTTCAGACATTTTATGGCCTATGAGATTTTGTGTGATTGCAAAAAAAGCCCATGCATAAGCCAGGTTAAAATTACCTTGAATCGGCAGATAATATTAAAATGAAAGTACTTTATTATACTGTAAAAGTGAAATACTTAGTGTAATGTTGCGACAATCGAAATATTGGAAGACAGTGGTTGTACATAATGCTATCAGATATTCAAAAGAAAAACATAAAAATATAGCAGTATTTATTCATCCATTGATAACGCAGCAGAATTTTTCTGCATGTATTTCAATTATCCCTCATATAATTGATTTGAAGACAAATTTATAGTTAGTGTACCTAAATCCCTGACCAAGATAATGAATGTTTTAGAACTTGTAAGAAATTTTTCTGCAAAACCATATAGATGAAATGAACACATAAAATCGTTTTCAAGCGTTAAAAGCATTCCTTGCCTTTGCAAACGTAACACTCGATATCACACGATCATCCTGAAAATGTTATAATTTTTTAGAACGTATTCTCTGGACTGACACGTGTCCGGTTTTCTATGGCGGACCATTAAAATGCAACCGAACACCGACCGCAGTGAGACGCTAGACGGGCTTTCATAACGAAGAGTGTTCACTGAGAAGGGATGCGGCTATAATACCTTTACCAAAGTCTGGTGGTTGATAGAAGCATTTTTAAATTTTTATGCACTATTTGTAAGTCTTCAAACTGTCTGTTTATTGAGACCGATTACTTGAGGGCAATACGCGCTAGGTTCTAACCGTTCACACACACCTTTACAATTTTATATTATTTCTAAACTTGAAACTTCGTGAATATTACGAGTGAAACAAAGTCAAAAAGCAATCAACGAAGAAAATTTGACATGTGGAATACAAATTCAATTTTTTTTTAAATTTATGGACGAACTCGGACAGACGACAGGCCGTTCATTGACAGCTTCTGATTCTTAATTGGGTTCGGCACGTCATTAACAGGAATTGGTCAGCATTCATCAGGTTAACCTTGGCCGCGTAATTCCAACGTAAATAGACACATGGTCTAATAAGGGGCGTTTATTGCCACTGGGGCTCTTTATTTGGCCCGGGAAGTTGTTCTCGAATAAGATTAGTCCCAAAATCTTTGGTGTCCATGAACCAAGTTTTTGGTGAGCTAAGCCTCCCCCTTAAGGTGGTGCTTGAAAGCCGCGAGCTCTCAGGCAGGCTTGGCTGAATTCCTATGGGAATCTATCACTACGTATAGACATTATAACTCCACTCGTAAATGAAATATCAATCTGAATTTTTTCATGCTCATTCAACTATTTATTTACAATTTCCCGACAGTTAGAAAATATATGTAAATTTTTTATAACATCAGTTATGATAGAGTAAAATAATAGAGTAAAATAGAGTAAAATACTTGCGAGAGATGCGACTTACCTAAATTTTTGAGACATGAGGAAGTAGTACTATTTATTCTCTTTTGATCGGTATTAGAGTCATATTTGAATCACCCTCTATTTTGTAGAAATTAGCTAACAAAATACTTTTTCATCACTCCTGAATCGTAGATTTCCCATTTTCCTTGGGACCTGGCGCCGAGCATGTCAAAGTGTCGTACGTTGTCGTACAGTTTCCTTAGCGGTCATAAATTAGCTCGCGTGAAGTGGCCGAGTCGATCGTCGTCTACCCTCTTCCAAGGGGGTAGAGGGGCAGCCTCCTTACCCTCCTTACCCCCTTACCCTCCTGGCGCGTTTAAATTACAACAATTACAATTGTTGTTGATTTTGAACCGATGTTTTGGCTCAAGCGAATGGAAGTGCAGCTTAAAAATTTTTACTTAAACAACATGTTGCCTTGCATTATCAACGATGGTGTTGAATATTGAATAGATATTGAATATTCGTTATACGGGTCATTGTGCATTCAGTCGATCGAGCCTCGACCATTTGAGAAGAAAGAGCTACACAATCTTTATCCTTACAACCCCCCCCCCTACCCTGTAAAAACTCCTACTGCGGTTTCACAGCTTTCCCTTCTGTCTCCATCCCCATGAAGACGGATACTTCGCTGTTGCTGTGCAAGTGACAGCCAGTATCACTGTCATTATAAGTAAACTTTTGGTCTCTGTATAGTCTGAATTACTGTCTCTGTAATTTGATAGATCTTGATTAACAATAAAAATTAAAATTTCGTCGCCTTTCTTTAACCTTCCCTTGACGTGCCTATAACAGAAAAAATAATTAATAGTCTAGTGACAATATGTCTTTCGTTCAGAAATTTGTACTCTCTGAATTAAATATAATGTTAATGATTTAGGTTTTAAATGTGATGCATTTATATGATGAAAATGAAAATATAATATATATCTGTGTGAAAACAGCCTATTTGGCTTGAAGTCTAAGCTCCTATTACAGTGAAAGACATCGGCATTTCTTTGACGAGGTGGCGAGGGGTGTCAGACATGAGGGTGTGAAACCCTCACAAATTCCCCAGCGCATCTATCCCCACAAACAACCCTCACTGCGGGGCCCCAACCTCCCTTTCTTTCTCCATACCCATGCTACAAACAACGAAGCACTTCATGCCAGTGTCGCTCTATCGTTACGAGCTAACTATTGGTCTGAATGGGTCTATGCACATCCAAGTTGTATTCTATTAATATAATTTATTCACTTTATTTATCACAAGTTAAATAAAATATGTTATTCAGTTGAAAAAATGGGTATCAAAGCCTAAATTATTTTTTGCCATGATGAATTTAATAATCACGTCCTTGCTTGAACCGGAAAAATTAAATAAATAACATTGAAAAAGATTTAAAAATGACAGCACATCATTATGTTTTATTATGTTTTTTTTAAGATCGCGCGATCGCGCTGTAAATAGCAAAGAATTTGCTGGCAGTAGTCAAAGCTCATTCATTACATGTGCACTGCTGTGAAGGTGTAAGGTGGTTCAGCCCGACACGGCCTGCGCTGTAGCACGCATTCCTATGACGTCGCGTCGGCCTGACGTAAGATAACCAGCCCTCACGCGTCTCGGCAGCAAACTCGAGCAAGGTCGTTGTGGAGTTCGGGCGGCTTTGAATACAAACCTTAAGACGAAAGTAAATTTATGAACATTTATCTAACTTCGGATTTTATTTTGAACTAAGAAATAGAAGAGGATGGCAAATTTGTTGGTTGGCTGGTGAGGAGTCTGCGAACGTGGTCATTGGCATATGCTCGAAATTAAGTATCTTTGTGCGAAAGTATAAGTAATAAGTATCTATCTAATCTGTGAAAATATAAGTAATAAGTATCTGTGTAATCTGTGAAAATATGAGTAATAAGTATCTATGTAATCTGCGAAAATATAAGTAATAAATATCTGTGTAATCTGTGAAAATATGAGTAATAAGTATCTATGTAATCTGCGAAAATATAAGTAATACGTATCTATGAAATCTGTGAAAATATAAGTAATAAGTATCTGTTTAATCTGTGAAAATATAAGTAATAAGTATCGGTGTAATATGCGAAAGTATAAGTAATAAGTATCGGTGTAATCTGTGAAAATATAAGTAATACGTATCTGTGTAATCTCTGAAAGTATAAGTAATACGTATCTATGTAATCTGTCAAAATATAAGTAATAATTAAGTATCTGTATAATCTGTGAAAATATAAGTAATAAGTTTCCGTGTAATCTATGAAAATATAAGTAATAATTATCTGCATAATCCGTGAAAGTATAAGTAATAAGTATTTGTGTTATTAAGTATCTGTGTGAGAAAAGTAAGTATCACATCAATTATAACAAATCATATTTTGTTTCTCCAGAAAAATCTCATGGAATTAAAAATAAATTGTCATTAACAAAAGATCTGTTAATACCTACTGTTTGTTTGCCAGTACTGTACTGTACTGTACTGTACTGCGCTGTGCTGTACGTACTGTGCTGTGCAGTACTGTACTGAATTTTCAACAAATTTTCTGTAGTGCAGTTGTTGCCAGTCAAAAACTTTCTAAGCTATGAAATGCAATGCAGGAAGAAAAATAAAACTTTTAGTGTGGCACTAGAGGAATTGAGAGTAGATATGCACAGACCACGCACTAGCGTTCATAAATTTATTTGATATAAGGGCGTATTGGCGTTCAGAAACTTAGCATTCTATTCGAGGTCGAAAACTAATTCAAATGACTTTCGGCAGTTCATTAAACATTTTGTCATGGCATGTTAGTAATTCATTGTCCGATTTTTTATTTTTTCGCGATATTTTATTATTAATTAGGACGTTGAAAAGTGATAACGATGACAATGTTTTTTTCTGCTTCTCTTTACACTTGTTTTAAGTTAATGAATATTCGCGTGAGAACCGATAATGCATCTCTTGTGATGAATTTAGTTCAGAAAATCACCCGATTAATTTCTTAAGTTATTGCGTGCTCATAGAATCTTGTAAATCATTCAATAATTTGGTCATTTACCTTTTGCGATAAAAATGGCAGAAATCGTGTCCATTTTTGTGAAAAAATTTGAAATTCATATAATCTTTCTGGTCATCCGATGGCTAAAATCGCGCCTGGGAAAGTCTTCTAGACGCGTGAGCTGCATAGGCCGCTTCAACTAATTTCGTAATGACAGATTTGCCGATGCATTTCCTTCACAAACGCGCATCTTGAAGTTCAGGGTGGCACTCAACCTCTAACATCCCGCGTCTCAAAACACTCGATTGGTGTTTGTTTTTCACCTTAGCATGTTATTAGGGAGGGACTTTTCAATTCTGCGTAGAGGAGATAATCGGAAACTCCGTGACTCAGACTCACGAATTCGTGACTCAGACTCACGAATGTCAACCGTCGATCTCGAGGCCTCATGACGGAACTTGCACGGCATCTCGATCGAGGTCTGCGATCTTGAATCTACATCGCTTCCGCTTCATGACCAGCGTACACTCAGACAAAGGAATGGGTAATATTGTCCAAATGGTGACATACTTTTTTCATCCACTACACGAACAGAGAGCGGACGTAGTAGTAAAACACTCTTTAGCCAGGCCAAAACAGGTGAGGATGACCCACACAAGGCCATAAAGTGCATCGCTATTTGGACAAACTCTCGCTTATTTCTCTTTGTGTATAGTTATGCCTACAATAGTTATCCTGACAACTTCACTCAGAGAAGTATGTGGGAAATTGTCCCTATAATTTCATATCTTTCGCTCATTTTAACGCATTTTCTCATTTATGGAAAAAATGCACTATTGTGCTCGCCATGTCCGTCTGACTGTCTGTCTGTCCGTCCGTCTGTCCGTGACCTCAAGTTTTCGTCGACGAGAAAATGCGCTCTCTGTCACTCACTGCAGTGAGTACTGAGTTATATTTATTTTATATCGTAGCCCAGTCTGGCAAAGTTGAACAAGGATAAGGTTGACTCATGATCGAGAAGCCCATTTTTGCGGATGTAGATTGTTTTTCGCCTGTGACGTCACTGATCTCAGTGACATCACCGGCATTAACCATTCACCGAAATGCGATCAAACCAGTCAACCAATCCGTCGTGGGAATGACGGGTTTGTTTACGTTTCTCGATCTCAGTGACGCAACAAAAAAGCTGAACTGAAAAACTGAAATCCTCGTGGGTCAACCTCATATGGTTCAACCATGCCGTCTGGTCCTGCCAAAGAACATACCGGTATTGGTGCTTCATCCGCTCTTTGCTCATTATGTGGACAATTAAGTATAATTATCAGGACAATTTGACTCAATAATTTTTCTGGGTGTAATGTTACACAGTGATATATTTCCCGCACAAAGAGGCATTGCAATGTGTTATGACCAACAAGTTTATTGAATAATTTGGCGTTTCACTCATACTCTCTACTTTTGCTAAATACGAAATACGTCATTTTGGCTCTATGTAATGCGCTCGCTAAAGATTGAATGGAACTTTTTTCAATAAAAAGAAAATCAATCTATAATAGCGTAACTTTTAGTAATTAAGTTTTGTAAGAAAACAAGATTATCCAAAACAGCGGCATACTATAGAAATAAAATTCATAGGCAAAACATGGACTGATCAATCATCAGCCTCTGTAAGCCATCGGCCAGCAATCCTCCATGGTATTACTCATATATTTCACGAAAGTATTTTACTCGTGCATTATTCTCATATATTTTACACATGGCGCATATAAGCAAAACTTATCCCAGACCGTGTTGTACAAACCACAACATCCTGATTACCGGGTGCAGTGATTCGGAGAGTGTCGGGTTAGTATCGGTTCCATTCATGAGATATAATGAAGAAATGACAATGATTGCGTGATTGTAGAATATCTCGTATGATTGCGGTGATAGGCGCGCCCGTCGGCTTACAGACCAGCGAGCAGTCATAGAAGATTTCAACTGGTCATATTTTTGGGGGTAAATTCAGTACTACCGTGTTATTTTATGAATAAATTCAAGCGCAAATTTCTGCCTTGCCGGTTCTTATATATATGTTCGTCAGTTTCAATTTTAATTTATAGAGTTATTATTATGTACATTAATTCTATATCAGTTCCATGGATTGAAGGATTTTTATTAAATCGTAAGCAAATTAAGAAGAAACTTAGCCAAGAA
The DNA here is from genome assembly GCF_000764305.2 of Hyalella azteca. Classification (NCBI taxonomy): domain Eukaryota; kingdom Metazoa; phylum Arthropoda; class Malacostraca; order Amphipoda; family Hyalellidae; genus Hyalella; species Hyalella azteca. Next base: position 146,886 of record NW_025941414.1, read on the forward strand.
ACTAAATAAAATTAGATCTTTAGAATCAGATCTTTAGAATTAGCGAACAATGTATACTTTTTTTTGGAAAACTCTTAGCATTATTGCAATGTACTTTAGCTGTACATATATATGGAATTATCAATTGTATAGCACGAAGTTAAATAGATGAACAATATTTCCACAAATGAATGCATGCTATAAAATTTTTTCTAAAATTGAATTATAATTCATTAAACCTAATCAACAGATTCCAGCACACAATGCTTAACTGGTCAGACATTACAGGTTGACTGCACGGCCGCCATGAAATTACTTGCATGGACATTTGCATCGGTCGTTCTACCAGTACGGGGTGTCTGTTAAAAACGTTTATAAAATAACTCCGTTTATTAGAATCAGGATTGTTTAGTGTAAAAAATCCAGGTGGGAGCAAGTTTACATTCATAAAAAAAATAATTCACTATGACGCATTTGATTAAAAATTCTAGGCATAATAATATCCAACGGATTTTATAATCATATTGCTCGGGTTGTTGAATTATTTTGAAACTTAACGCTAAAAGTTTTGAAAAGTTGAGCACTGCCCAAATGAGCAGATGATTTAACTGCACGCCATCGTCATTGTGGCATGCATAAATTTCATTTATGGAAACATTTTTATAGTTAAATTATTTTTTAATATGGAAGGAAGATGAAAGGTACATTATTATTGAAAAAACTTATTTGTAAGAACTAAGAGATACTTTATGGAAAATAATATCAACGTTGGTTTTCAGGCATACGAAAAAATCTATTATCTATACCTTTCATGATAGCAGTGGACTTACATTTTATATTTGTGATTTGATAATGATAAATAATTTAAGGCACCACAACACGCACTCGTCGGCCTAACATAAAAACATTCACGATATTTCTGTGTAATTTGAATCAGTCTGAAATTTTGTATAACAATTATTTTATATCTTGCCTTACTATGATTGACGTAATTCAAATACTGGTCAACGTAGTGGCTTGCAATGAAAATTTATGCGGCGCAATGACAAATTTTAGACCTGATCGCAGAATATAAAGCCGGAAGAGGTTTTTTGCTTAACCATAGAATTCTTTTCAGAGACCGCGGCATGCATCTCAAGACATCATATCTGCCCTACAGAGAACTCCTGCCGGATTGCAGATGACCGAGATAGCGGCTGAAATCTGCCATAATTTGCTGATCGATTATTGAACACAATGGGTACAATTTGCACCCGAGGAACACACCACGTCACAGGACAGTCATCTTTTGTCGTCTCGCTGCTCCAAGTATAGGCTTGGATAATTTAAGGATGAATGTGGTAAAAAATCACAAATAAACACTATTTATTATATATGATGCTGGTGCTCGAAGTGACGTGTATCAAATTCCTGAAATTGGGTTCAGAATATAATTTCTCACTGAAAAACTCAGGTGAATTGTACTGCTAAATTAAAAATACTAAAATCTCATACTATCTATCCAATAGTGAAATATTTGAAGCCATTTTTGCTTAATATCTTGTTGCCAAAGATGTTGTTTGTTCAATATCTTTATGTGAGCCTTCAAAACTACAAAATTTAAATTTTTGAAGTAGAAGCAAAGTAATGGACAGAAAATGCTTTATTTTCAGAAAGAAAAAAAGTTGAATATCGAGTATCAATGTGAATTAATAATTTTTCCTAAACAATTTTAGTACATTATTTTGAAAATATTCTACAGTGACCAAATTGATGCTCGAGAAGGAGAAAACTTCTAATTAATCGATTAGGTTGAATTATCAACCGGAAAATAATTGCCTGAAAGGTAATAATAGGAATATTGCAATAAAAATTGTCCAGAACAAATCTGTCTCGTCTGTCATATATAGAGAGAGGCGATATCACTGCACTCAAATATCAATGACTCCCTTCAAAAGAAATGTAGGTGCAATTCCACTTCTTGTGATGCGCGATTAAAGTCATTGTATAGGGAGAAGATGGATTTCAGTGAAGGATTAGACATAATTATAAGAGCGGTAATTTAGGCACGGTATCACTAAGCACATGACACATGGTTGCTAACGTTGCCTTGTCCTAATCTTTGTAGCCTGAATCAGACGGGTTCTACGAGCCACAGTTGAGCTCTAAAACCTGTTCAAATTCCATCGTTCATCACTTCAATGGCCGGGACTGCAGAGACTCGGCTAGAATTAGCCTTTCGACAAGCACCGCAAACGAAAACAAAAGATCGTGGCGCTCGGAATTCCGGGTCAGGATATAGGTCATCAGAATATTTTAATTATGAACTTATCAATTTCGTATTTATTGGGATAATCTAGACGAATAAAGCAGCTGACGATACACTTGCAGGTTTATTATAATTAAAATTGTTTGATATAGGAAGATCATATTTTCAACGTTTTAAATGTCGATACTTTTAAAATTGAGGCTCGATTTTACGATTGCCCGGAAGGATTTAGTCTTGTCAGGTGCACGACTAGGCGCGGACGGAAGTTTTCCTATTGCATGAAGAACAAGTTCGATCACGCCTCCGTGGTGAATGTTTTTTTCTTAGGTCAAAGTTGAGCACGAGGTCAAGAAGGGTTGATCCGAGGCGTGATGATCTTCAGGAGAGTCTACACCGTCCCAGACACACCTGTCATTTTCTCATTTGTTCAGGTTTATTTCATGGCAGTTCAGGAAATTTCATGGTACCGGCAACAGGCTACACAGATCGCGCAGACAACCCAAGCATTCACGGTCGCTGATTTTTTTCGGCGACTGGACAAAAAGATTTGTATGATCTCGTAGACAAAGAAGCACACTCATAGATTAGGCAGCAGAATTTCAGCAAAATCCTAGTGCATTTGATGCACCTTTACAAACACGGGCAAGAAAACTTTACTGATTACACGCTATTCGCATATGGGCCGTGGGATCGAGTTACGACATTGCTCGCTCACGTGATTTACTGAACGACATGGCAGGGAAATTTCTTCCTGGAACCAACGCAAAACTGCCGCGTAAAAAGTAATGCCAGTGACGAGCTCCACACAGTGAAATTTAAGAATATGATTTCGTGGCAAGCGTGGCCATTGGTTTTTGGGATCTAACAAATTGGCCGTTCGATATTTTTTTATGGAATGATTGCCTATTGCATGGCATTTTAATTTGGTCCGCTGGGCAGCTCTGTATGAGAACCTGCAAAGATGTCAAAGTCGTCATGAGTAAGAAAATGTTTAAATTCAATCTTTTGTCAATAAGCTGATAGATAGATTAAGATTAAGTTAGAATTACGTAGTTTAATTTAGTTCTAATTACCCTATTGAAAATACGATGTGGTGCATCAGAATGTCTGGTATTATGGTTAGAACGTGTGTTTGACGAGAAAGAATCCGAATGATCGAAAGTTTCATAAATTACTACACAAATTACTAATATAGCAAATTTGGCGCAATAAATTATGAAGAAAAGATTTTGTATGAATATTTTTGTTCAATAAGATGTCTTAATGTTTGAAAACTTATATAACTTTTGAGAGATTATCAATCGTTGAAAACGTGTTTGAAGAATACCGCAGCGGTTCGAATGTAATTTATACAAGTAATTTTTATTTGTTTTGAAAGGAAAAGTAGATCGATATGACCTAAGCGCTAACAAAGAAATGCAATAAATTAGTTCTCATCTGCGATTTTTCTTGGCTGCCATCTAGTGCACTCCAATAAAATTTGTGTGAGGGGAAAGCATCTATGGCTGAATATTCTGATTTGATTATAGTTTCTACTGTCGTAAATTATAAATAGATGTGTCAGTTACTACAATATGAAATGGTTGATTGTTATTCAGTTATGTAGCGATACGCAATACCAAAATGAATTGTTTTGTCTTGGCCAAAAACAATTGTTTAATTATTTTTAAATTTACTTCGCTTGTATAACACTTCACTCTCCCTTCATTTGATTTACGTGTTTTAAAAACCATATATGGAAATTAATTATTGAGTTGCACTCCATCCCATTTCTTTTTATTCATCTTAGACTTTGAAACTTCACGAGCTCGCGTTCAAGTCGAGTTCAGGCATCCACAACGTAGAATCATTAAGTTATCCATGAAGCCGCTAATGATTCCCATCTAAAATGTTCTTCTAGCGATGTCTGGTCAACCTTCACCATCTTGCAAGACCACTTCATTAGTTAGTCATTATAGGTTTTTTATAAACGCGTCATCCACCTGAACCAGCTTCAGCCGTACTTGACCCTAACACCCCTCATCACCAAGGGTCAGAATCGCATGGGCTGGATAGCGCCCTCGGCAAGGCGTTGGATATCAAAGGCTGCTGGACAATGGACTATAATCCACTTTTCACACTTGTAGGAGCTAAAGCTCGCGCCTTTGTGCTTCTTGATGGATGTGAGGCTCAGGCGATAGAACGCGACACTTCGGGGCACCTAAGTGGGTGGGTATACTATGCCTCGTGGTCCACCATGCGTGCCCAAATGGCCCATGCAGCAATTGATACCCATTATAGATACCATAGATTAATATGTCCGTCCATCGACGGCAGCTGTTCAGCCTTGTTGCACTCGTGTAATGTCATCGTGTTATTTTAGTACCTCTTCAAATTATTATTTAGCTTTATTACACAATAACTTGCATGATTTACAACCTTATTCATTTTTTTGCTGAAAAGTTGGTTTAGCTACCATTACATCTTTTAAAAAATTAAAGAATTAAAGCAAACGGGAGATAGAAATACTAAATGTATGTGATTTTCTTCTGTTTGAATTATAATTACGAAAATGTAACCATGAATGCAGCGCCTGAGAGTGACTGTGTGAGAGACGATGCATCCAATGACTTCGAGAGTTTACCATTTAACCAAATACAATTAATCTTTGCTACCGTACTAACAGGAAATATACAATTAGCAAGCTAAAATTTCCAAATTAATTAGTAACCTCGAACTCCACTTAGTCAAGTCAAGTTATTTTGAATATTTCATCTGGCGTCTTTTACCGGGAAATTTTTTGAACTCTACTATGGCACGGAAAGATAATAATTGAAAGTAGACTTTAATTATAGACCAATGCAACTTTATTAAAATTGGTTTAAATTTTTGCTTGAATTAAATGACTGGGTAACTTATTTATTAGTTCAAGTTTCTTCCACTGAGAGATTTTCTGGATTCCACTTCAGACTGAGATGTTTTGAATTAGTTTGAATAACTATAATACTTTGCAATTCATGTAATGAGAATTTTCACGTATCTGGAGCAGTCTCAAATACGGAAGGGTTGAAAAAAAAACTAACTCAGTACTCACTGCAGTGAGTGACAGAGAGCGCATTTTCTCGTTGACGAAAACGTGAAGTCACGGACGGACAGACAGACGGACGGACGGACGGACGGACGGACGGACAGACGGACATGGCGAGCACAATAGTACATTTTTTCCATAAATGAGAAAATGCGCTAAAAACTACACATGCTAAGTAGTCCAACACACATTAAAGCTTAGTTCAAAATGTGCAAGACAGAAATCTGGCAGATATTCATACCGAATGGACGAACGTGCTAAGCATAGCTTCGAAAATTGGATAATTTAATAAACCCAGGGTAGACGAGGAATAACATCGATATAGAAACACCTTTAACCATGAAAATTATATAATGTTTTTATTGGTTTTAAAATCATAATATAACGGTTTTTCATGTTATAGCGCAACTGGTAATCTTCAATATTTTATTGGAAGCACAATTTTTTAGAATTCAGACAAACTTTGGAATTCTTAGATATGTTGCGTCATGCAAGAACATTACGTCATTTTCATAAATCATTTCATAATACTACATCATGCTTATTTATTGTTTTTATCTTTTTGTTTGCCAAGTAGGATCGGTTATTATCGAAATAAATAACCGTTTCCAGTTGAAATTGCTTTACATACTATCAAATTAAGATCATTATTTAGGTACTTAAGGATAATAGTAGTAACTGTTACGTTTCAAAGTAATCCATCAATTAAAATAAGACAGATCTTCCAATAATTGCAATGTTGCGTGGAAATTAGATGCGGCAATCATTTCTACTCCACGTGTTCACATGTTTATCATTAGAAGCATAAAGCCATTTCAGCTGGACGCTCATCTCTTTACTGCCACAATACATCAAATTAATTACATTTATCCATCATTTGCCATCCAATTTACTATTGGATTAGCTTGCACAGCTATGGACTGTCATTAAACATCGACACAACGAAAAGATTTCATTAACATTGAGATCTTCTTGATGTATAACTTGGCAAAGAAGTTATCAATCCGTGATAGGCCCCCCTGCTTACCTTACAAATTACACTTGGATCTACCATTGGACACGTTTATTCTATGGTGTCTTATCATATTTACAATGAATATTATTGTGATGGAATATACTGTTTTATGTTTATCATTTAAGGTACAGTATGGAAGCTCAAAAATCTTTGTCGTCTGTTCAATACGAAGATTTATGTGAATATTTTACTTAATAGTATATCATGACTTGGCAGTTTGTGAGCTGGTTCTCTACACTCGAGGTAAGCAGTCACGTTCAGTAATGTTGAGTCGCGTTTTTATAACTTATCATGTGCAGATTGATTTATTGGGCGTAAGGTAAAATTTATTAACCAATATAATCAAAATTACTCCAGACTATGTCGCACAAAAATAAGTGCCGCTGAAATGTACCGAAATGAACAAAAATTTGGATTATTTTATAACTTTATCCATTGCTCAAAAGTAACGGGAAAATGTATGCTTGTTCTCATACTGTAATTGAGTGCCAAGAAAGGAACGAACTTAATGACATAATGAAAAGCAACATATTATTGTGATTAATAATGTTCTTTTAAATTCAAAATAATGTTCTCTTAATAACTAATAATGTTTAATAAAGTTCTCTTAAATTTTGAATAAACAAGAAAATTAGAAAAAGAATAAATATTTGCCAAATATATTATGCTCAAATATAATATATTATATATATATATAATATATTCCTGAATATAATATAATATATTATATTATATTCCCGTATAGACAAGCTTCATCATCAGCTATGTTCATATTATGTAGTGTATGAACTGCTATATAGTAGCTGGTCTTTGAAAACCACACACGATATTACGGTTAAATTTGTTGGAATGTTTTCCATTGAGTAATAATAATTGAACCTTAATTATCAATAACCTATTATTCACAGGTATATTTTTCATAAAATTATTACTGAGCTACGAGTGACTAATACAATTTGTTTTGTGCACAATGAATCGTTTAAGGAAACAAGGATAAACGTTTATTTCAATATTTAAAGCAGCGTTTTGATTTATGTCACTTAGCGATATTGCATTTTTTTAGACTATCCTAAATTTATCATGCAAATGACATTTTAAATAGTTGATGAACGATGTTAATCGAGCTTGAGAGAAATAGATCTTTGGTTATCTTTGATTTAATTAGTTTTTAAAAGTACTTAAAATGAACCAATATGAGCATCAAGATTATCTTCCTCGCGATGGTTACTCCTTACAGTCACTTATAACGCATCAATATGGCATCTCAATATCTTTTTCTTGAGATGGCCACGTCTTATAAACTCCTTTAATTAACATTTAAAGCATCCCAAGATCATGTATGTTTTTTGCACTCCGCACTGTCCATATGCAACAAACATGGCCCCTTTAACTGTTCAATTTAGTCGACCAACGGACAGCGTGTTTCGGAACAGGGTTGTTTCTTGATGAGATTTAATGACTCCTGAATAATTGCTTGATTTGACGTGCTATTATTATTAACGGATAATAGAATTTTCAGCTACCTCAATATTCATCTCACTCATTTAAGTAGCCTCCGAAAATAAAGGTTTGCATATCAATGAAGTGTAAGGTAAATAAGACTTGGAAATATTGCCTGTATAAGTGGACATAAATATACACATTGATTCAATGTATTACTGCGTGACGCTTGACATTTATTTGAGAGTCATAAATAAAACTGATGGAACTTTTTAGTTTAAACTTTTTGTGATGTCAGATTTATAAAATAGCGAACGATTTTTAAAGTTGTACATATGTTTGAACGCATTAACCTTAATCTTTTGAGTAAGTGTATATCAAGTATGTTGATACACTTTTCAACGTACATGTCAACACACTCGTCAATATATTTATATATATATATACTTGCCTACATTTAACATATTTGTCAGCATACTCGTCAAGAACACTTCTCAATATAGTGTTCACGAAATTTTCAACGAACTTTTCAACTCACTTGTCAACAGATTTGTCGATATTCTTGCCATCACAATTGTCAATTTAATGGTCATCATATTGTTCGAAAATCTTTGTTGATATAATTTTAATTTTTCAGCGTACTTGTCAACATACTTACCGGCAAACTTGCCAACACATTAGCCAACAAACGTATGTACATACTTGTCAACATATTAGGCAATATGTTAACGTGTATGCATACTTGTCAACACAGTAGCTAACATACGTGAATACATACTTGCCAATATATTAGCGAAATACATGGATGCATACTTGCCAACATATTAGCGACATACATGGATGCATACTTGCCAACATATTAGCCAATATACATTTATACATACTTGTCAACATATTAGCCAACATGTGTGCATCCACACTTGTCAACATATTAGCTACACACTCGTATACATACTTTTCAACATGCTAGCCAACACAATTTTCAACATGAACGTCAAGTCGTACAAAGAACGAGCCGATCAATATAGTGCTCCATGAAAATAGTCCTCATGTGGAACGCAGAGCGGATGTCATGTGCTACACATTCAATTTACGTACAGGGGTTACAAGCCTCACTTGCATGCATTATGACGAATAAATCTTCTCATCGTCCATTAATAGACCCCAAACAATATTCTTGAATTGTCCTTTGTGTGTTAGGCTCTCCTGCATTCCGTAAAATTTAATATTGAATTCATAATTTAATGATTGAGAAAATATTGTTGATTACTTTATGCCGACTTTCATTGGACTCGAAATATTTTTTTAAATTTATTTTTCTTTATTTTGATGAATTGGAAATTTAAATGATGTAGATAGTTGTCCTTAAATATTATTAACTTAATAATTTTTCGCTCTGAAACCCCTCATTCTTAATATTTCAGTTTATACGCCGAAAATAATCCAGCTGTGGCACAATGAATGAAACTGATATGACATCACAATTATTATCCATTAAGATGACTTTAAAATTAAAAATGAAGAAAATTTTTTTAAAAAATAATTGGTTGGATTTACAACGTTTGTGAATAGAGTTCAAAAACAGAATTACGGATATTCAATTTAATGATCTCAATAATATTATAATATGTAATATTATTTTTTCAATATATATAATATATGTATTATACATATGAGATTACATATAACATACCTAATCTCAATTATAATATTTTATATATTATAATATATAAAATCTCAATTTTATTACAGCTCAATTCGACCAGCTTTTAATTATTATAATGCATATTAAATTTTATTATAATCCGACAACAAAAGGAATTTGTAACGAAACATTGAGTTTTCCGAGATATTTAGTTTAGAAAAGAAAAGAATATATTTTCGTATCAGTTGTCAATCATCATCATCCTCCCATCAAAGAAATAATTTTTCACTCTAACCTCAGATCTATAAGAAATAATACTAAAGAAAACTGTCCATCTAATTAAAAAAGGTATTTAAAATGAGACACATATTAATCGAATAACTCACGAACTAAAGTTAACCCATGAAATTTTCATTATTTAAAAAATGTCAATAGTAAATTTTACAACCTTCTGTTATTTGAATAAAAATTCATTTAAATTTCTGTTTCAAGGTAGCCTAAATTTTAAACTTTTGTCAATGGACTACGAACTCATAGTGATAAAACGTAAAAGACTTTCACAGTTTAACATTTTCAGTGGCCTTACTCCTAAATTGTTATCGATAAATCCAAATGCAATTTGCACAGTTTGACTAACACCGGCACGTTCAAATATACCGCAAAATTACAACGATTATTCCAATTACTTGCCGGCTTCGTAATGTTTTGTATCAGGTTTTGAAATGCCTCCAACATTTTGGTTTTTATATCGCCCGTTTATATGTACTTCTTATGGATCTATTGTTTGTTCTTTATAAGACGAGATTTTTTACTCAATAAATTTTCGATCGTTGTAACACTTGTATCTAATAAACACAAACACTATTGCAGTAGAATATCTACAAAGATATTTTGAGTTCGGTTTTATTAATGACACTAACAGATATGTATTTTACAGTCACTGTTAAATCAGAGAAGCAAAAAAATTATAGCTTCGATATATAACCCGAAATAAATCATGCAACGGGTGATTATTTCTAATATCATTCATTCCTAGATGTAAAAGGCTATCGTGGATCCTAAAATTTCATGTCAATTCTGTAAGATACATCGTAAACCAATATTTTTTTAGGACTACGATGAATTTCATGGATAACTGGCAGCAGGAAGTAAAATCCAGCGAATCAAATGCATGCGTGGTTTATTCATGTTGTCCAGCTCCGTCCATGCATGCCGTATCCTATACATCAATACATCCATCATCCTCGAGACTTTATTGCACTTGAAGACAAATGCATCTCCATATTCACAATGGTAATCCTACCTGAATTGTGGAATTAAAATCGAGTAGCGAAGTTTCACGACAAACTATCGAATGACGAGAGTCGCAGTCACCAGGCACCACTTAGCCGGCGTTCTTTTATTACATGCAAGAGGGGCGATCAATAATCGTGTGATGGTTGAGCATAGAATTGTCTTTCCCAAATGCCGGCGGTGATCCGATCGTAACAGCGCCGGTTTTGCGGACGTTGCGGCCGTGCGTCATCATTAAGGCTCCGTTTAACGCGACCGTAATGAAATAATAGCACGACGCAAGAGCTTGAGTTTCAGCTAGGTGATATCACCGCTTATTTTATAGGGCTAAGCGATGGCTCCTTAATGCTCTTCTATGGCATTAGGTAGCACATGAATGTGTACCTGCAAACGTGCTATTTTCAGATATATAGTTAAGCATTAATGGCTTCAATGAAAACCAACCAATTTGTCACGACGCAACGTGTTATTTGATGATACGTGATGATGCCACACGAATTCGAACAGGTTTTATGATCTAGTTGAACCTCAAACCGCCCTGCAACTTTCAAATTAGTAATGGGAAGAACCGGAGCTTTTGCGTGAAGGTTCTTACGGAGATCTTTACAAATTCAGGTATATAGTTCAGGTTCCGCATTTGCTTGGATTCATTCTTTTAACTTTTAATTCTTGTATGAGTCTCATATATATCGATATAACAGCAGTCCATAACGAAGATATGCAAAAATCGTAATAATCCCGCAATAATAATTCCCGGATTGCGGTGTGCATTGCCAGTGCGTTCAATAAATAGTTGCCATAATATTTTTGATTTCCATATGCAGAATTTATGTTTATGTCAGTACTTATATTATTTTGAAATTTATGAAATTTAAATTCGCCTAATATAAGTACGTAATAACACGGCATTCATGGGTAAGATATATGTGTGTCCGTTAATTTTACTTGAGAATAAGATTGAGAATAAGATCGCATTGAGAATAAACTAAAAATTTTCATGGTTTCAACTCAATACAAAAACAGATAAATAAAGAACGTATCGAATTATATCATACGTTCGAGGAACTATTGTAAATGTATGAGCTCAGTGAAACTTTTTTTTTTCGAGTTGTACAACGCAATACACAGTGACGGTTTAAATAATGCTCTTACTCGGGGCAAAATAGTGACCTGTATCACAGCTTTGATTTTTGTAAAAAGTGCATGAATCCAAGCTTCTTCATTGGAATTCAAAAGTTAAGTTGCTAAGGCATCATTAAACCATACATAAAGAGACTTCTTACTCGTTACCCGAAAACCTTGGGGCAAGTTTGACCAAAGATTTACAGGCTCAAGACGACGCCTCAACTTCTACATGTAATACGTCTTGAATATTATGGCCGCATTATCGGAGGCCACTGTAAGCTATCATGGCCGCAATATCGGAGGCCACTGTAGGTCATCATGGCCGCATTATCAGAGGCCACTGTAGGCTGTCATGGCCACATTATCAGAGGCCACTGTGGGCTATTGGCCGCGTTATCAGAGGCCACTGTAGGCCATCATGGCCGCATTATCGGAGGCCACTGTAGACTATCATGGCCGCATTATCAGAGGCCACTGTAGGCTATCATGGCCGCATTATCGGAGGCCACTGTAGGCTATCATGGCCGCATTATCAGAGGCCACTGTAGGCTATTTCAAGCCAGCTAGTAGACGAGAAATTGACCCATAAATCATTTTTTATTCCGAGAAAATTGATGAAGTTTTCGAAATGGGGAAAATTTCACGTGTACTGTACATGCATGTTAGATATTGAAGTGGAAATGGTACTGTGTCCAGGTGAAACGTCAATCTGTACAGGTTGATAAACTGTTATAGAGAGACAGGGTGATTGAAGTTTTAATAATTGATTAAAGAATTTTTGTATCAATCGTGATAGACCTTGCATATAAATTTGAATTTAATGGCTGCAAATAAATGACAGGTTTGCCAATCCAGCCTGCAGACAGTTTGAAAATCTTATTGGCCGACTGTTTTCAACCAAATATAACTGAAATCAACTTTGACTGCTGGGAGAAAATGCAACATATCATAGTATAATTTTTGTTATGAACAACGTGAAAGCAAAAATGAAACGTTGTCAAGAAAACATGTGGCAACAGAAGTAACGATGAATAATGAATAATAATAATAATAATAATAATAATAATAATAATAATAATAATAATAATAATATTGATAATATTAATGATCAACATTTCTGTAGATGCCTGAGTCAAATACAATGAAAGATTTGATCTAATTACTCTGCTTATTTCGTTGCTGGATGGATGTGATTGCAGGTACACGACGAACAAATCCGATTGACTGATGCTGAGAATACAGTTTAGGGTTCCAACGCCAACAAAATTTGTTAATAAGATTAATTATTACAGTCAAAACCGATTCGAGTCCTAATCAAAATTTTTTCTAAGTGATTCTTCAACATCGGGGAAATATTTCTCACGCAAAATATTTCACTTGAATAAGCCGATGAGGCAGCGCATCGTTTTGGTGCACAATGTTCAGAGATAATCGGTACGTTTCTGTATTTAGATATTAGATACTCAAAGCGTGTGAATGTAAACAAATGAAGATAGTTCCTGATAACAGATAACAAAACCTCTAGGTCGGCTTTCTGTAAATATTTCCACATTAACGGGCGTATATTTTCCTCGTCAGAAGCAACAGACTGTTCTCGATAGTTCAAGATTTACCTGTTCAAGATTCAAGAATGGACTGTTCAAGAGTACCAAAACAAGTTACCTCTAAATTTTATCGATGTTTAAATTTATCATCGGCCATTCAATGACCGTCGCTCGTTCTTACGTAATCCATCTACAATTTCCATGAAGGTTCTTAGAATTGAGCGTCAGACTGGGTCGTTGAGGCAGAGGTGGTAATTCATTCAGTGGCATGCGACTTAGAGGCTCCTCAATCCTCTGATTTACACCACAAGAGTCTGTCCTTTTGAAGGTCTTTGCTTTACAATCCTCTTTGTTAAGACGGCGCACTCAGGACAGGTGTTAATGAGCTAAAGACGTCCGAGGATGCGGACCACGAATATCCATCTAATAGGCTTAACAACGCAACCAATACAGCCATGCTGCTTTTATTTCCCTTCCATAAACCTGAGGGTTGATTTTGTGATGTTCGCTGATCAGGTTGGTTTTTAGTTTGTTATAAAATACGTATACGCAGATTTATCGAGTAAAGTCTTTATTTTCCAAGAAAATAATTGAATATCGTGAAATATGTGACATTAAATTGAAACAGAATAATTTTAGATTTTTATTGGATATATTCCTAGAAATAATTAACAATTTCACTTTCTAGCAAGAAATAAAAAATAAGAATAGGAAACATTATCAAATAAGTTGAATTTTATCATTGAAATTTTACGGTGAGAAGAAAAGCCTCAACATTTGAATACAATTCTCTTATTTGTCTAAAAATAATCCAAAAATTGTTGAACCGATTCTGTGACATCACTAGCTCATAGCATAAACAATTTCATGTTTTGTTTTTCTAGTTTAATTTATTATATTAAATAAATATCCAGCTTCAGAGGAACAAAATAAACATTTTTAACATGCCTATAAATATAAGTTGATGCCAAATTAAACATCCAATGGCAAATCCTCATGTGCGGCAGAAAGTTAAGTTAAATCAAGCCACGGTTTTGGAAGCTGGCTCCTAATGGACTGAACAATGCCGGCTGCTTTAGAGTATAACTCACAATGGAAACTCCAGCCTTCGTCATTTCTCAGTTGGGAATAAAACACGCTCTTAAAAAATGACTACACTACACATAAAAGAGTTTAAGCTCTGGACATTGGACCGATGACTTAACAGTTACTCTGAAATTCTTCATCGAATCATTAATTGAGGTGTCAGTTTACTTGTTGAGAATGAATGATTATTAAATAGACGAAATGATTGAGAAATTCTACAAGTGTTAATGGGTTGCGTATTTATAAATGGAACAGAGGAGGGAAAATATAATTCTTGAAATTAAAAACAAGGGCTGACATATTTGTATTCGGAGGGACTATACAATGTATTCATGTTTTCAGGGCTTCTTGTTCAGACGCCGACCGTTCCAATCCTAGTTTGATGACATTATTACTCGGGGATGGTTTGAACCCTTCTTTTTATGAACGTTTAGGGTTCTTTCCTTTATTGACGTCTTGAGGCTCCGATGACACATCAGAATTTACCTGTTCATCGAGGCGGCCAGAGTTAAAAAAAGACGATCCGAACTTGAAGCAGGGTTTACAATCGTCGTTTTAGCATATAATGCGTAAAATTAACGGTCTTCCATAAGATTTTATTGTGGAATAGAATCAATGACTGCATAATACTAAAATATCAGCATAAATTAAACCCTGAGCATAAAATTTATTGATTGACCAAAAAATTTTTTCTTTATTCGGGTTATTGTTTCTGAAAAAAAGTTCAACAAGAATGTCATTATTCTGATAATTCATATTGTAAGCTAATGAGCCCTGAATCTCAAAGAGTTTCTTTCTCCTAAAAATTTCAATGGAAAAGTTTTATCGCCAAATTTTCAAGCTTGAATCATGACATCCGTGATGACTCAAACTCTTCACTAAAATGCATTTGCATTCACAAATAAACTACAACATTTTAGGATTAGGAAGGCTACTTAACAGCAACAATTTTCGCGAATTTCAAGAAATTTGCCGAACGTAGTAGGATTTCTCCGTTGCAACACATTTGCTGTAAAACATGCCATGTTTTGGCGACAGCATTTGCTTCATAGAGCGCTGAGCGTGACAGGCGTAACGGGCTCATTACGACCAATAAGCAATGAATCTATCATAATAATCTCGCCTCCAATGACTTTTCGATGGTAAATGGGATGCTATTTAACATAATCTGCTCGTTTTAAAGCCTGACGCCATGATGTCGAAACACCCATGGAGTTGAGTAGAATAGATGAGCGTGGTTCCTCAGACGTTCTCCTCGCAAGACAGCTCTCTCACTTTGCTATCGCACCTCGATTTTAAGTCGGAAATTACGACTTCAACTTATGGCTTTATTCATGCCAGTTTTGTCATGTTGGTGTCACAAGCTGGGGTATAACTTAAGTTCCAACGCAACTTGGACGACTGCGAAGATGCGTTGGGGAATGCGAAGAAATGTGTCTTGATTATTGAAGTGACAGCTTTAGGACGTGCAGAATGTTGTAGCATATGATTTTGATGTAATATTTGATGCAACTGAGTGTTAAAAGCATTCAATACACTAAAGCATGAAATTAATGAAAGATCGATATTCAGCGTTTCGCCGAAATGAATATTCTACAATTTAAATTGATTTCTGCGAGTTTACTGATGTTCACACAATTGTCATTTCTAATCTGGTAATATACATAAATTGAGAAATATAATATCAGATTTTTAATTCCTCGATCTTGGGTCAAGAGTTCACAACTGAAACTGATCAAACATAACTGATACCAAAACAAAAACCTTACTAATTTGTCATTTTTAACTTTGAATTTTTACTAATTTCTGACGGGAGCAGAAAAAAAGCTCAATGCAATACTTGATGAATCGACATTTCATTCGTTTTATTACTTTGAATCTACAATATCAGTTCAGTCTCTCCTATTTTACAACAATAATAAATACCAGCAAGTTCATAAAAGTCATGAGTTATTATTAGTCAAGAGTTATTAATGTTGTTTGATATGAAACGATAGCAACTAATTCAAACTTGTAGTAATCGAAAGTGTGATTTAATTTAAAACCAGAATTTGTTATTTTTATATTAAAGAAATTTTCATTTTTTAGTTTTCGCAAATAAGATGAAGTTTAGTTTAGTTTTTTAGTTTTACCATCAAGAGGTGATTGTGAGGCATTGAATGCCTGATCATACATCGTCTTTGTCTTTGGCCATAAATGGTCAATGAATAAATTGAATACCATTACCAATCACCGATCGTTTTCTGCCATCTGAAAACATATACATACGCATAGCCTTTAACGCAACGATTTTAAAGGTATTTACGCTTGACCTTGCTGAGAAAAATGAACATGACTTACGACACTGATTTATTACGCTAAAAGTATACAAGTACGAACAAATACGTTGTGCTATCAAAATCGCTGTAAATTTATGCAGTGAAACATCGGTCTCACCACTCAATGATAATAAGTATCACAATCAGGTAGGTGCAAAGCGTAATTTTTTTATATACCCTACATTTACAGTATTTTGGCGCGCACTTGCAGCTACGGTTCTGTTTGACGTGCATATTCTCGTAATAAAATGAAAACTTGACTGTGCATCCGATATCCACTATTCAATTTGTGATAGGCTCATGCTTCCAGTAGAAATTTATAAATTTATCTACAGAAGTCATGTTCATAACATTTTTTTGCGGTTGAAATTACAATTTAACCCGAAGTTGTGTCCACTGACCACCTTGACAGGAAGAATATTTTTTCATTGATTTTCATGGTCTCCACAGGATGTGTCAAAGATTTGATTCGTGGTTTGAGGTAACTGTTATACATTATAACGTACGTGCCACATAGTATCTAGATCTGCTCGGCCTGTACGGCGGTAAACAATCTCGAAGCCTATGAAATTTTCTCTTTGTCAATCTAGTATCTTTATTGAACATGCAATTAGCATGAACATGTTTCATCATGAAGCTGATGGGACATTTAACATGAACTGGAAGGTTGCTACAGATCCAAAATATGTGCATTTCCAAGAGACGGACGAGGCACAATGATTGATCTTTCACGAAAATAAAACGGCAATAATTATTCATTGACGGCGCATTGCATGTATCGCAATAGCAACAATACTTGAATATTTATTCATAATGACCTGTTACAGCAATTATCAAATGCCATAATTTTTACGACAGCACTTTTACGATCTTTCAGTTTTAATTTAAAGGAATTTCGTCGTCAGTATTGCATGGTTGAAATTGACGTAGACTTCAATAGACTTCAACTTTATTTTGCCTAAAAATTTAGCTTAAATGTATCAATAACACGGAAAATTTTAATTCCATCTCAATCTTTCAATTGGCCGAGAACTTATGCACTTTTTCAATAACTCTAAGTCTTAAACCGATAGTAAGACTTAAGTGAAGTTTAATTGGAATTTTGAGTGTTGCTGCGTAAGCAAAGGAAATTCTCACTGCAAATGTTATTTAAGAATGATGTTTAACTATAATGAAAATTATTGAATGGCTAATTATGATAAGTTGCGTTCAAGCTAAAATTTTTACTTGTCCTGAGCTTGTTTTTCCATTCATGGTTAATGAAAAAAAATCGAAAATTTTTTCTCATTTATTACATTAAATAACATCGACAAATAGATAATTGGTGGATCGATATGTTCATATATACAAACACCAAAAAATAATTCTAGGAAAGACAATTAAATAAAAGAGCGATACAAACATAACTCTTTTAGAAACCAATAAGTAAAAACAGTTAACAAATAATATCCGTAAAATAATTTATTGAATAATTATCAACTAAGTCACTGATCTATTCGGAATTTTAGAGCAAACCTAATGACAGCTTCTCATTTAAATGGAATATAGAAACATAAATTGTCCTAAAAATGAATGAGCAATTGCAATATTATTCGAAATAGTATTAAAGGTTTAAATTAAATTGAATTTCGCGTTTAGCTCGAGAAAAATGTTTTTAAGTTACATAAATTTGATAATAATGTGTAGTAGTACATCCAATAGAATTTGATTGTATCAAATAACAGCATCAATTGATTTTGAAAATCTGCAATCGACCAATAATTCATAATTTTTTCCCCAGCCTTCACGAATAAGACTATTCATTCGTGAAGCCAGCATTATGTTTCGGTGTTCAATCAAACCTATAAGACGAATACTTATTAATTTTCTAATAAAATTTCCGCAGCGTTTTGTCCAGAATAACTATGTTGAATATATATGAATCAGAACTACATTAAAATATTTGGCAAATTGCATCTATTTTCTACGGCCTAACATTATTCAGCTATAAAAGATAGGAATCATAATTTCATAAACATGTACAGCTAGAATATTCACACGATCTTTCAACGCTTCATTTTTCGAAATACACGAAATACATTGTGACATTTCCGTGGATTAGTGGCGGAACTACGCAGCTTTTTTTTCAGTTTATCTAACACAAACTGGAAAAATAGTCGGAGTTTCGGTTCTCGAAATATCACACGAGTGGAATAAAAATGTTATTTTTATGTCACCAGAGAAGCGTCTCAAAAGGCTTATCAGGTAATCGATCTTTTTTGATTAATGAAGAGCTGAAATGTATAGGATTCGCCACTTTTCACCTAAGACGGTATCAGGAATTATAAAATATACCTAAGTATTTTCAAGAACTCATCTTTTACTTCATTCCAGTGAATGAATACGTCAGGACGGTTCAACCAAATTTTCTTTCGAATTCATTATTTAAAGTTAATGGATTTTCAATAAAATGGATTTTTTCTTCAAATGTTTTATCCATTCCGCCATCCTCTTCCATCAAGTTTCTTCACGATTCGTCCAAATTAGGAATGCGGGCATTTTTTTGCGTCCATTACTACCACTGAACGTTTTAAATTAATCTAAAGATAAAAGTCGGTTAACATTCATTGGGATTCATCACAAACATTGCTACCACTTTACCCAGCAGGGAGGCAGGTTTACAATTGTGGGGGCTTTTTTTCAGTACCAGTGCCTTCATGAAGGCCACTACCGAGGTAGGCTAACGTTTGTGGGCATCTTCGGCAGCTCTAAGATCTTCATGAAGGCCACTACCGAGGAAGGCTTGCGATTGTGGGCGATTTCAGCAGCTCTGTGATCTTCATGAAGGCTGCAACCAAGACGGTCTTACGGTTGTGGGCATCTTCGACAGCTCTACAGCCTACATGAAGGCCACTATACCGGGCAGGTTTCAGATTGTGGACATCTTCGACAGCTCTTCAGCCTTCATGAAGGCCACTACCGAGGCAGGCTTACGATTGTGGGCATTTTGGGCAACTCTCGGGCCTTCATAAAGGCGGCCATGTTGACCGAGGCCTCGAGTAAGGTTTTCTCAGATATACTCGGTGGTAAGCTGCTCGCCAGGCTCGTCGAGATGCTCGATGTGATCACTTTAGCGTTCTCGACATCGCGCTTCAACTCCTCCATGTCGCGCTTCAACTTCGCTCGTCTGTTCTGGAACCACGTGATTACCTGTCATGACAGATAAGAATATTGTTAATTAAGTCAGTTTGCTGGTGTTCACTGAAACATAAGGGTAATGAGATGGAAAATATTGATATTTGATTCTAAATGTTGTGCGTATGTAGATGACCTCTCTCTTCTGTTGAGGATTGGTGCAAAAAAATAATGGTGCTGCTCAATGGTTGCAGGATATTAGAAAATACCGAAAATATTCATTTATACTTGAATTTTGCTTCATAAGTTCATGGAAATGTTATCTAGGTACATATTGTATCTGCATAATATTAGTGTTGTATTGGCTAGTCGATATTAAGGATCGATTATTTTCAGCCATAGGGTTTTTAATTTCTACAATAAAATCGAGCTATATATTCTTATACAAACAAATTACCTGTGCATTACTCAGGCCAAGGTTCTGTGAAAGATCATCTCGGTCTGCTGGCGATAAATATTTCTGATAAAGAAATCTTTTCTCAAGCTCAAAAATTTGGTTATTTGTGAAGGCCGTCCGACTTTTTCGCTTCTTCTTGGGAGGCTGCCTGTTATTGAAGAGGCTCGAAGCATCTGTAAACAAAAACAATTTCAGAAATTAGTTTTGGTCGTGAGTAATATAATAAATATATAAATATAAAATTCTAATATATTATTATTAAATTTAAAAAGTAATTATTAAAAAGAATTAACTAATAAAAAAAGTTTATTTTAAAATTAATCAATTATAAATTTAATTAAAATTAAATTAAAAAAGACCACACCAAAATTGGAACAACGAGACATTTATGTCTCACAATATCATGATGAGACGGTAAACTGGAAAAAAAATAAATTTACCCAAGTGGACTACTATTGAAAAAAAGAAATGTTTCCCACGAATCACCAATTTTTATTTTACCGAAGTCGTAATGAATTGAATGAGAGGTTCGATATTCAATAATTCGAAGCAATTCCTCACACGAATAAGGATGCATGTCAAGACTTCATGCTTGGTCCGGCATATTGCATGCTTGTATTTACCATCAAAATTTCACCGCAAGCCTGCAAAGGTTTTACCTGCAGCATTGCGCTGTTTTTGCGCTATTCAGACGCGAGACAAATGTGTTTTGCCGTGGCAATCGACTAAATCTCATAGCCTTTGCAATCTCCTGCAACGACTCAATCCTCCAATATTTACGGCTCCATTAGACCAGATTGTCTAGATTACGCAAACTGAAAGAATAACCTCTCATAGGTCGTTTGCATAAACTGTGGCCAGCACAAAACCAGGGCTGCTGTTTTCATAACACATAAAGCAAGAATAATTCAAGATTCGTTCCAAGAAAGGACCTTTGCAACTGCGCGATTGAATTGCCGGTTGCTACGCAGCGTAAATCTCGAGCAGTGAAAAAGGGAGACCTGAAATGGATGATATTTACGAAAACTTGGAACATAACTCAGAATCTGACAGGTACTTTATATGGCCTTGTTATTCTCTGTGTATTTGTTTGGGTAATTGAAGAGGACGTTTGATGAAGGGTTCATGTACGATTGTACGTAGTAGTTGATGCGATATAGAATGCCAAGAGGTGAAGAACATGTATGTTGCCTTCAGTTTTGAAATAATGTGGAATCATCAGAAATGAAAAAAATACGTTGCTCCCTTTGTTCCACATGGGTCTTAAAACTGACATATCATTTAATAGAGCCAGACTAGTAAGAAAGTATTAAATTTCTGTTATTTATAGGAACGATTAAAAAAGTTTCAATTGGTGAACAGATGTCATGCGGAAAAAACGCAGAACGTTAATTAAAGAAATTTGAATCTATAAACTTCGCACATATGATGGTTATTTTATAAGAAAATCTATGTAATCGTGCAATATTTATCATTTGCTTCTACTACTGACTTTGTATTGCCTGGAACTTTATGTCACATTTCTACCGATAAAGAAGGAAGCAATTCTGGCGACCATTACGAGACTTGATATCGTTTCCTTAACGGCCACACACACCAACGATAATGGAAGCGCCTGTAACTGTCGATAGATCGTCAGGATATGAACAGCCGACTATAACTCACCCGCGAACAGCGTGCCATAACCACAGTGGCCGCCATATCGTTCCGACACCAAGCTAATTCCGGTGCCGGTAATTGTGGCAACCGCCAAACGGCGACTTTGCGTGCAAACGACTTGGTGACAAAACCTCTGGCAACGGCAGCGCAGTGCCGCAACAAAACTGTACGGTGAAACGCTCTGTTTGCTTTTTTAGGTATCATTCCGGGACGAATAAGCTGTATTTTACGGTGTGTACGTAGATGGATCGAATGCACAAAATTTCGACGAGAAATTGTGAATTCATATTTATTGTTGCAGTTTTTTAAAGAGGTTATTAGTACAACTAAACTAAGGATAAAAATAGTATTGAGGTCAGTTGGACAAGTTAGATAACAGATCATTTGGAAAATTCAGAGATCGGAGAATTGTGGGCGAACAAAATTTGAAAGTTTTAACGTTCTTGTCTGCCATTCTTGAAATTCATCAGTTTTATACAGAATGAGTGAGTGGAATTAGTAATTCGAGTTGTATTTTTTACAAACAAATACATAAGTTCAGTAATGAACACTGAACATCGTCTCGGTATATATTACGCTTGCGTAATTTTTGCAATTTTTCTCTTCCAATTGCGAAAAAAACAACCAGTATAAGCTCGTACGTCATTCATATGTTTTTAAGCGAGCGGTTCCAATATGACGCTTGTCAATATATGAAAATGTTTAAAACATTATCAGTCGATCGGGTCATTTGGTATACAGTAATATTTTGATGCAATTAGGTAACACTTATAGGGGTTTCTCATGTATATCATAAAACTTTTTTTGCATTAAATGTGTATGAAGCTTTAGTATCCTCGAAGCAATATCTATAAGTACAACAATGACGATCCGGTGTTGCGAGAACGTTTATTATTTGCTGGTTACTGAAAAAATAGTATGAAATACATGGTGACGCATCATGCGAATTGTGTTAAGGAGTATTAATACAGGATGTTTAAACTTAATGACTTTGTTGACCAAGAATATATAAAATTTGCTAGAAATCGAAGCTTGAAAATTTGGTAGAAATAGTGGCGCAAGGGGTCCCCTATATGGTCGTTCTTCTGTGGCGATCGATAATAGGAAAATTTGAATATTTTAATTTATTTTCCGTGAGCTTGTTCACTTAATACAGCCGATTTACTTCGGATGCTTGAGAAGAATCAAATCGGTTCGTCACACTATAGAAGCCTCAAATTCAATATTAAATATTGGCAGAATCTCATATTTCATTTCTCACTGTTGGTACTCTGATGATTAATTAAATAGTAGCTTTTCACATTCAAGTAGCCTTACACATCGCTTGTCTTTTTAATCATTAAGAAAATTAACGGGCTGTTTATGGGAGCTGTTTCTTTACACGAATTGGCTAAGTCGTTGATTTAAGTTGGATCGGAAAAAATAATCCACTATCAAAAAACAATGTTGCATCAGGTAAATTATGAAGATTTTATTAGCAAGCAAAAAAACTAAATTGAAACCTGAATTTTGACGTAAAATCGCGAGTGTCAAGTCAGAAACTGAGGCTAATTATTTCAAATTTGCACGAATGGCTTGCAGCCTGCGACAGAGTTCAGGCATATTAGACTGTACCTCGATCATGTTCGAGTTAACTCGTAAATTACCGTCAAACTGACACTTCAAGCGCCCCGTGGACCTTAATTCGGCTTTCGTATTGCTTTAATGACAGGAACGTGTACTTCCGAAATACGAGTCAGTTTTACCGATGAATGCTTGAGAATTTTTGAGTCACGACACTTGGGTCGTGACGAGAGACTTTGAGGACGGTTATCGAACGACGTCGACTTGAACGCTCGTCTTTAATTATCATAGACTTTAGGTGTCGTCTAAAAGTGTTGCTAACCGTTGTCGTCTGCCTAATGAAGGGGTCTGGATACGGCTTGATGGCTTCGGTGAATTGAGGAACGGCAAAAGGAAATTTCGTGACAGTTTCATGCCGACACGGTGAGGTTACAGGATATTTTTTCGTTGCTGATTTTTGGGATAGGAGGAGAAATTGGTGGTGAAAATGACAACTTGAGGATAGGATTCGTCATCTGTAGGGATGGAGAATGAAATATGCGTGACTTCAAATGACGCGTCTCTGATGGAAAAGTTTATATTGAACTATTAATGAGCACTCGCTGGAGTTACTGCAAATTTTGAACACAAGGCAGAAGAAAGATGCCCACTGCATCAACTTCTTACATCTGAATCTTTGTTTTTATTATTCTTCTAAACATAAATCCTCTTACTTCATATCCAATTCATAAATTACAATGAATTGCTCTCCTGCATGCATGGGAAGGAACTAAAAACGAATTATGATGCGCGTATCATTCAAAACATTTCGTATAGCTCACGTAAATGACATTCATTCTGCACGGAAAAAAAGCTGATAAACATTTAGTTCTTCGTGAATGCGAAAGTGAAATTACTATCCATAGTAAAAATTTCTTGTTCACATTAGAGATCATCGTGATTAAATTTCGGCTGAATACTTCTGAATCTCGAAAGAACGGGTGAGAATTTAAAGTCGCAAAGGAAGCAGAACTGGATTGACGAAAATTTAATGCCGGAGTCCATTAATTCTAAATGAATGAATAGTTATGCAAATGAAGACTAACAACGTAGAAAGCCATTTACTGGAACAATTCATGCACGAATCAAATGATGAGATGCTTGTATTGAATGCGAGGAGATACGGTATTAAATATTAGTATTATTTAATAGCTTTTCTTAAGGTATCACAATCGGATACGGGTTCGCGCGATGTCATTAATACTTGCCTCTCGATCTGCTGCATGCGAAAATTCTCGTCAGGTGTGATTTAAAAAAAAACTAGTTAAATGCTGATAGCAATTTTTCGTTATGTTGATAAAAGGTCCATGACCCTCGCGATTTATCTGTGCATGATTTTTTCGTTATGAGTAGATAAAAATTTTGGCTATCATTTTCGTCAAAATGTAAGCCACGTGCTTCGAGAAGAGTTTATGAAGAATTTGAAAATAATATGAATAATATAAAGAAAAGTTTAGGAAGAGCTTGAAAATGTTTCACAAAAATAATAACTTGTGATAATTGGAAACCGTCAATTCCGGCATTTTGCGAAATCGAGCGTTTTCAATTGAAACCTTGAAATTTTAAGAAAATACAAATTCGAAGTTATTTTATTTTCTGCGTTTGCAAGAATATGAATTGAATCATTCCATCATAAATGTAAGTAAATTCCCGAATCTAAATCCAAAAATATAGTTTTATGTTAAGTTATTTGTTAAAATCCATCAATGAAATTTCGCATACTCGTATATTAAACGATGGCATATATTTGAAATGTTGACGAGATGAATAAACTTCTCCAATAACGATACATATGGACCTCCTCATTGATTTGTAAGAAATGGGAATTTAAAATATGATGTTTTATCATGTTTTTGTCACTGATATAAAAAAATGTGTAAAAAATTGTTTTGAAGCATAACATAAAGTTTTTTATATTGTTTAAAAAAATTTTCACAAAATGCATAATTTGTGCTTTGTTTTAATGTTCCTTTGGTGAAATATCTCAATAGTTTAGTGAGCCACAAGAATGTATAATTTTAGAGACATTCGCTTTGTGATAATGGAAACAGGTAAAGTTATTTGTAATTTTTAGCTTTAACTCTGTTATTAATTGTTTGGTTAGAATATTAAAATCTGTATCAGCGGTGCATCGGATTATGTTTTGCTAACAGCAATCGAAGAGAAAAAGTTTTTATGCCGTTATTCAAATGCTATCCTCAAAAGCTCAGGCCGGATTCATGCCTATATATCCATAAGACTCATGATCGAGGATCTGAAAATTTTTGCCCGTCACATCTTACGGGCTTTTATTTTACCCGAAAGTTATATGCACCTTGTGACTCAATAAGTTACCGTGTAACACGGTAACTTATTTAATCTCAATAGTCAATTAACGTAAGATGATCCTAATTAATTAAGAAAACTCAATGATATCAAATCCTTCAATGAATCGACGAATGACCGTAAACATTCAAATTGTTTTCTGAACTATTCTCTTCAATTGGGATTACTTTAATTGAACTGCTGACAGGTATAACGGACAAGTGTACTGTCGTTTGAGGTGAATAACAGAAACATAGTTTTGAAGTGAAGGCTCATTAATATTACTTGATACTTCATTTTTGCTTCATTGCTTCGTGAATATGTGAATTTTCATTTATTGGCAGCTAGAAAGGTGTATGCTGCATTCTGTAGTGTTTACAATACATTTTTCTCAGTGGATATATTGTTTTGAATAGGGTTTGTAGCTGGTATTAGTGGATTCTATTGCATTTCTATGATGATGATGTCGAAATTGATATTATTTTTAATTTGAATCTAGCTTCAAGAGAGCTTTGCAAGTAAATGCTTATTTTGTTTTATTGAATCAACGCTTGGTGCGTTATACAAATTACTCGTAGTTTAAGTATACAGAATTGAATACATACGATTCGTCATTAAAGCATTACATTATGCAGATTAATCAATGGTCTTCTTCACAGAGTTCCACAATGCAGTTAACTTGATACTAGCAAGACGATAATATTTAGTTTGATTGCTTTTTCTCCGCGATTTAATTGGTCCTCAGACGAGCAACGTGGCTCTTTTTGATAGCTGATAAATTAAGTGGTGAAGTGGCGCACAAACTTAAATGTTGATGTGGTGAACTGAAATGGTGAGGTAGTGCGCTGAAATGATGATGTGGTGTACTTAAATGGTGATCGATGTGGTGAACTGAAATGGTGATGTGGTGCGCTGAAATGGTGAGGTGGTGTACTTAAATGGTGATCGATGTGGTGAACTGAAATGGTGATGTGGTGCACTGCAGTGCATTTTAAAACAAGGTGTACTGGACAAATTTGACGGAAGTAACATTGCAATGCACATATAGAAACGGAAAAGGCAATCTGCATGAAATCAATCAATTAAATCTTGCACGTTTTATTCTGTTTATATTTTATTTCACAGCTAGCAAAGGGTAAAACATAATTTGGTTATAAATTTAAACTATATATATACCTATCTTGTAGACAGTTTTATATGAAAATTATAAAGAAAATCTTTAATTTAGAATCTAGGTTAGTCTCACTGTGCATATGTAATGTTCTATGTAACTTAAACCTCATTATTATGCTGAAGTCGAATAAAAATATTAGTCGAATCCCTGAAGACAATTGAGTATTTTGTTGCATATATAATATATGTTATAAATAAAATTCCTCACGAGGCCGTACGCACCAAATAAACTTATACTAATAATATTAGTCCAAACGTCCTGACAAGTGTGTTATTTTTAATTTGGAAGTGCAAATATATAATGAATAGTATTCTGACTTACCTGTTTTATCTTCCTTGTTGAGATTATCAAGAGTTTTGTTGGTCATTTTGAAGAGAGCGTCTAATGCACCTCCTTTATCGTTAGTTTTGCTTGATTTAGTTCCTTCGCTTTTATCTTGATGATTCCGTTGCTGAATTTTTTCACAACGCGAATTCTCTTCTCGGTCCCAAGGCCGTACGATCTTTACTGGAACCGATGATTTCCGTCGAGAGGGTTTATAAGATAAAATATCAAGAATAGAAAAAGATCGTAAGCGGTTGTTTTTCTCCTCCTCGAGTGACCTTTCTATTCTCTGCTGGCGTTCCTCAGCCTCTGCATCCTCCTGCAATTTTTTCGTGGGAGAAGAGCAACTCTGTCGGGAGGCGTCCATTGAACATGTCAGTGGAGAAGGAATGGGAGGATTGGACGAACTAGAGTTCGGTCGTCGCTCTGAAGGAGTTGGGGATGTGCTCGACATGGCTAACCTCTTTAATGGTCTAAAATATTCATCATCGGATAAATAATTAAAAGATTCTGTGTGAACTGACGCCGATGACAGAGCCGGGGAATGACCTCCTCGAGAAGTCGAGGGAGAGTGAGGTTCTACTTCAGTGTCCACGTCACCATCGTCTTCCGTGGAGAAATGCGCTTCTGCGCTCATATCCATTGGGGATCCGTCCGAACGCTTTTGTTCATCCTCACACCCAACACTTATTTCACTATCACTACGACTCGGTGGTCGAATGATGTCTTCATCCCGAAGTCCCGGGGTCGACATATCTTGAAGCCGTTCGTTGACACTTTCTGTTTTCATTTCCATTCCGAGAATAACAAACGAAAAGTCACCAAATCCGATTCATGTAGCTCATACAGCAGCCCTTGGGCTCACTCGTTAACAGAGTTATACAGAGGAGACACGCTTTTGAAACACAGGCGACAACACTGTTCAGTTAGCGTCACTGCTGATATCAACACACGATACTAGTGTCAAAACTGGCGCACGCTCGCTAGGTTGTGGCTGTCGGTTCGTTCAGAGGTATACACCGACAGACCGGGCATCCAATATCTCCTCTCGAGACGGCGGGCACCGACAGACTGATGCTGTGATAACTTGGGTCCACTGCGACAGATGAAGATGTGCCAACTGGTACACTGCGTAATGATAGAGCGGCGGTTCACACACTTAATGGTCTACTTTCAAGTTTGCCGACAGGCAGCCACACACTAGGAACGGAGGTGTCCCAAAGGCGGCGCTTCCACATGCTTGACGCCCGAACAAAAGTCGATCGCGCGTAGGTTGGACTCGACGAGTTACCAGGGAGGAGCGGCATCCGCCAGGTCCAGCCATTGGTCGGGGCGTTATCAATTGTCTTGCTAGGAGGAGCGCGCGGCATCTCAAAGGCCGGCGTGAATAGCTCAATTTAGAGGGGAAGTGACGTGGGTAATGGAGATCGTCTAACAGGGCACCTGGTGTCAAATTAGACCTTGGTCGGTGGGGTGGTCGTAGCGTCCGTGCTGGTAACAAACTTCGCTGACGGATGGACTTGTTGGGACAAGCTACTGCTCTCTTGCTCTCCGCGGCCCGAGCGCGGGGTGAAGGGGTGTATTTCCATGCCTTGCTGTGCAGAGAACGCGTGAAGAAGCCATGCGCGGGGTGAAGGGGTGTATTTCCATGCCTTGCTGTGCAGGGAACGCGTGAAGCAGCCATGCGCGGGGTGAAGGGGTGTATTTCCATGCCTTGCTGTGCAGGGAACGCGGGAAGCAGCCATTCCTATAAGACGAATGGGATATTCTTACTCGCTCGGCATTGCAATGAACGCTTTTAATCTACCGAGCATGTAGGGGTATGCTTAAATAGCCTCGCTGTGCCGAGATTGAAGGATCCATACCGGGATGCGGGAAGAGATGTACAGTACCTTAATTGCATCGCTGAACGCGGGCACTAGCTGAGCGCGTGCAAGAAGTAGTTCATTCATCCAATTACTATATTAAGGAACAGTTACTTCTGATTAAATCAAAATAGGAACATAAGCATCTTTACGAACATAAGCATATAGATCATAAGCAAAATAGGAACATATAAGCATCAGAAATGACAGAGCACTTATAGAACAGCGCCAGAGAATGAGAATTCCAGATAATGTTCACCTACAGAAGTCAAAAATACTACTATAAATTGTTCACTACCTACGTTTCAGTCATTATTTTACTACTCTTGTTATTATTTTTACTCGTACCAGTTGAATCCCATTTTCTTATGTAGCGGCGTTTTGTCTTTAAAGAGTATAATGAATCTACCGCCTGTCTACCTTATCCCACGCCACACACCGCTTCTCAAAGAATCGAATTCCTGATGCGAAGTATATTTATTTTTTCATTTATTTGCCCAAGTTTCAGCGAGTTGCTCTATCAGTGATTAGATGATGTAACTTCGAGCTACTGCCTGTGACCAGACAGTTATTTTTTTGTTTATCGAGTCGATCTGTAGTCAATTTGAGGATAAAATTTGCTTCGATCATTACCAGGATTATCAAGATTATCAATTATACTTAACATGTGTCGCAAATCAAAATTATAAAATCTAAGATGCGATCCCATGAAGAAATATTATAGATTAAAAGAAAGTCTAGCGCATTCCAACGTTAACGCATGCGGATTGCACGGCGCGGTGTTGCATGGGGTTCGTTATTAGGCGATCAAAAAAAAATCTTCGTAAAATTTACTGAACTGAACACAGGGGTGGAGTAAATTCCTGAAATATTGCTCGCGTGTAATAATTACAGAATATTTTCAAAGTGAACACTACCTTCAAATTTTTATATATGTAAAATCTACGGAAATTAAGTTTTACGTTTAAATTACCTCGCAGCGTTCTATTGTTTCAAAATTTATCTTCATATCAATAAAAAAATTCATCAGCTGTCAAAAGAGAGATAATCTTATCAGTATTTAGAATATTTACAACATGCAGAATATTTACTATACGCTTAATAATCAATTGCGCGTGTTATATTACGTAACAGTGGATTAAAAAAATTGCGAATACAGTTTTAAATATGTAATTGATAAAACATTAAAGTTATCTGAATTTTAGCAGGCATGCTAAAAAATTCTAAAATTGTTATTAGAGTACATTTTTAATTAATTAAAATTTGACTTCGTAGACATCGCACTTCCCCGGCAGAGTTTGATTGTCAAACAGTAGAATATGTAAATTTATTCTGTTTAAAGGTCGCTGAGATTGAATGTTCCTTTGTCTTAGCACGCAGAGTTATTTTTCATTGGTTCATTCAGTGAATCTTGGGTCATAGATTGCAAACATGACGGAATGATTGAAATACAGGGGTGTTCTTTATTGATCATTACTTCACGCATTTATTGCAAAAAAAATTCTTAACACTTTCATTTTTTATTTAAATTATGATTATGTGCACATTTCTCAAGCGAAATTTTTCTGAAGTTATTTAGGTTAAATACATTCGCATTTCATACATGATTCAGCATTAATGGTAATTTTCGTTCGAGCAAAGGTTTTTTGATACTTTGTATCACCAAGAATTGGTCACTTTTAATAATAAAATAATTCCACTTAAGGCAGGAAAACTTTAAAAAATATCATTGTTAGCAAAATTAATCACAATTTTTATTATAATTCTCGAATTAGGCTAGAGAAATCACCATGCATACAAAGACTTCATTAACTTTTCACGTATACGAACCAAAGAGACGGTAGAATAAAGTGATCGATTTAAATGTATTTACAAATAATCAAGTGTATTGAAGGCACACGTGAGCATGGAGGTCCGAGACACCATATGTGTTCTGGGAAGCCATACAAAAGTTTAACAGACAACCCAGAGCGACTCTCGCCTGAGCTTTTGTTGGCTGCGGCTGAAAATGGAAACATCACAAGAGACCAGAAATGGGCTTCTTGTGAGGGCTTTGGAGGATGACAAGCCCGAGCCAGATGGTCGACTTTAATGGATTAATAAATCGATTCAACGAAACGATGACCAATTTCCTGCTGAACGGTGGTTGACAGCGGGAGTGAGGTGAATTAAGAGGCTTCAAGGCTACGGGACTTCTATTGAGTTCGTCTAATGAATAGACTGTAATTTAGTGAGTTAAAGAGGACTGAGTGCAACTGAAGCTCGAGGAAACTATCGCCTCATTGCCAAACATTTAGTTAGTCTCGTCCGTGGTTATGTTCAAATGTGAAAAAATAGTGAATTCAACTGAAGAAAATCAATATTTATTCCTAACTACGATGCAAATAGTTATTTATAACTTCAATATCAAGATAATTATGATACTAGTGTATATTGATTCAACATTGAATTTGGAAATATAAATAATCGTCACTTAAGGGTTGAAATGTGTTTAATTAAATGAAATAATGATTTAAATTTTACCTCTTTAATTGTTCACTTCCAATTGAGCCATATAGATTCTAAAATGTTAAACGTTTGACGTTAAACATAACTCAGAGTTTCTAATTCTGGAATTGTCTACGATAATTCTAGTGATATACCGTCTCTGACGAAAATTGTATCCATGTCAATGATAATTTTATTCAATCATACATGTGTTTTTACTCCAATATTAAAAAGTCACAAGAGATTATTCAGAGACAAATTCCAAACGTATATTAAATGACTCAAAATTTATATACATTATACCAATATTGCGACTGTGATTATCGATTTTCACAGCGAATAACACGAAGAGACACCGTCCATAACGTGCATTGCCTTCCATCGTTACTACCGCTATTACTTCTTTTGCGTAATATGGGGAGCAGAATTTTTTTTAAATAATATCAACTTTTGGTTTGGTTTAAATAATATCAACTTTTTTTAGAACCACTAACAATCAGTTCAATAGGACTGCTCATTGCTCATATTCATATTTTATTCAAAATAAAATGTTATATGAGAGAAGAACGTAAAAACCGTGAAGTGGAGAACATAAAAGTTGTATATGAGAGGAGCACGTAACGGAGCACCTGGGCTACAAACGGTAACCTATAATCATCAATACAAAAATTTGTTGAGCAATAAATTGTGATTTCAAATTTCTTTCGTCGAATATGCATTGAATTATAATATCAATTATTAACTCATGAGAAGCTATGAAGACAGCATATTAGTTCTACCTACAACATCTGCATTATATTTAATTATCCATGTTCCATCGGGACTATACAGGATGGATAACTACCGTAGGTGCGTCGCAGTCTCCGCTGTAGAACAAAGCAAGCGATTATGTGACCTGCATGAGGTTAGGTAATGGTGGAGGAGCATCAGAATCATGTAGAATTTTTTAAATCATCAATAAAACATTTAGAGAATTTGCAAATTTATTACTTCTCTGTTTGCTGTAGCAGAAAATTGCGTCCCGTAACGGAAGTGAGCAAAACTATCATTCCATGCCTAGCACGAAATACTGGGCAATATGTTCTTTATGATTAGTTGAATTTTGTCTTATAAAATAATTCGAATATGTAAATATTAAATAATTTATAGGAGTAGAACCAAAAGACGATGCTAGAAACGAAAATGAACGTACTCATGAAAAAACTCAATTTCAAATGAAAAAATTTCACTTCTCAAACGCTGGACGTACGTATAGAAATAGCATTTTTCAGTATGTAAAGAGTAAATTTAATTTGATTCAAAAAATAATTCTATTATTAAATTTTGAACCTTTTATTTTTGTTCGTCATATTTAACTTGTTCGAGTTAAAGAGAATTTAGATTATTAGGGAGAAAGAGAATTTCGATAATACATTTTTTGATGAATCTGATATTGAAACATTATCTGATATTGAAGAAAACGGCAGCAAAGTTGGACGTCACATGAGCTGATATGACCACACGCCTCACACATCGTCTCTTCAGCACGCACTGAAACTTGATTTATAGAGGAAAAGATCATTACAAGCGCACTGTCGCAGATCATTTCAGGATCACTGACTCGAGGATTGATGGCTCTGAAGAAGCTTTGATTTAGAGATGTTGTTGCAATTCAAGTGATTTGTGACCAGCGACATAATGCGCAATTGTAGTCTCACTTGACGAAGTGACTTGTGAGAATGACTTCTTTCTGTGCAATGAAGCTCTAGTCGCCAGTTATATAATGGCAGCGATCTACGCTGCATTGTACTTTGTAGCACTTCCAGTAATGCATGACAGGTATCAGAGAAAATTGATGCAAATATTTCATATGGATTGCGTGTCATCTGAAATTGAAAATGCTCCATTTAACACAAATTAACGATTGCCTGCCTCCAGGTGATGACAATGACGTTGTCATGGTCAAAGTTAGGAAAGAAATAAAACAGTTCAAAATTTTATTAAATAGAATTTTAGGCCGTACCATGGAAAATTTCTGGCGCTTCAATCTGTTTGTCACAAAAACAATTACTGGAAAATACAATACATTTAGGAGTAGGCAATTTTTCGAATTTTTCTTCTCATGAGAATTAGTTTTCGATAAAAAATCATATAAATTATTGGTAAATCATTTCGAATCATATTAATTGAAAAACGTTATGATGGTTGATTATCCAGGGATTGAAATATTTAGCTGGTTAACCATTTGTGCGCTGCAGCTAGTAAAAAGTCATGACATATGTATGTACATTCTCAAACTGTGTGGAAAAAGATTCCAATATCTCATAAAGTGATAGTTAAATCATTTTGCAAATACCTTCTTGCCAAATTAATGCTCGCGGGACGACATTATTAAACAGAATATCAAATGAAAAGGTGTTTTAACACGTACGAAAAGTGGGGATTGCGCAAGGCTGCGCGCTAGGCGCTAAAGCCATCCTCCACGCGTGTATGTATCGTCCAACAAGCCGAGACTTTGATTAACTACGCACTCAAGCGACAACTTAATCTTGGTCTTGAGACGAGGCATTGTGCGCCGGGCCCGTGACTAATTTCGCGGCAGGATGCTGTAGTTCGCAGCGTCATACTTGCCTCTAATATACAGCAATGATCGCCTCAGCCAACCTGCCTCAGCCAGCCTGCCTCATCTAGCCTCGCCTCAGTTCCTAGTCTTACTGCCAGTGTTAACAAGTTATTGTTTGCTGAAAACGCTTAGAGCAGACTGTCTTTTTCACAGTTTAATGATAAGGCAATAATGAAGATAAGTAATTTTAATATTATGACAACATTTAGAGGGAACTTTTAATGAAGGATGCACCGAATTAAGCAACGCCAGTCAAAACGACGAAATGTATTCTTAAGTAAATTCGAGACTAGAGGGTGAGATAGAATTAAATTAAACATTCATTGTCAACTTAAACGAATTATAAAGAAGTCAGAAGTTTCGATGATCAACCATATGTAAATTTAGGAACAATATAGTGTAAAACAAGTCGTTTTTCTTGGATTAGATTTTGTTTTTCAAATTCAAGTCCTAATTAAGGGATTCAAGTAAAAAATTCTCAGGCACACTATGAGACTTCCTCTTGTAAGTAAATTTCCTAGTAAGTTTTTTATTTCTCTAATATTTTTTTCAATGATGTCGTCAAGGGAGCGGTTAGTTTAGAACAGAAGCAATTAGGAGAGGGTTAATTGCCTATAGTATAGTATAACTCGTGTCAAGTTACGTTGTTTGTCCCATCTTGGGCTGCTAGTGTAATGGAAGTATGGTTAACTCATCATAATATGATGAGTTAACACATATCATCCTTCTTCATAATGTCAAAGACACTTTCCTAAAATTAATCTTTACTACTTATTATTGCTTTACTTATTATTACTTACTTACTTTACTTATTATTGATCGGTCAATCTGTACTAAGAATCGCTGCACATCATGTTACGTCATCACGTCAAGCGTGATGACGCTGAACAGTGCAGAGCGCTCTGATCTTCACCACGTCAACAGTGCAGAGCGCTCTGATCTTCACCATGTCAACGGTGCAGAGCGCTCTGATCTTCACCATGTCAACAGTGCAGAGCGCTCTGATCTTCACCATGTCAACAGTGCAGAGCGCTCTGATCTTCACCACGTCAACAGTGCAGAGCGCTCTGATCTTCACCACGTCAACAGCGTCATATATAATCATCAGGCCATTAAGAAGACCATTATTATGGACTAATATTGAACTGTGTTGGAGCTAACAAATAAAATAATAATTTTTCTACAACAAATGTATCGTGTTTGAAAGTTATATTTCAACTCAGAATTTATTATGCAAGCTACTTATTCAGATAATAAGAAAAAAAGACAATGAATAAGTCTTATAAAATCCAATTTTATACACAAGTTGCTGCAATTCAATATGATTTCAGAGATTTCGATTCATTCACATTAATAGAAAAAACGATACTGGTATCACTATTTGAACTGCACCGAGGATTCCTGTGACCGTATCTTTTTCTTTGGTATAACTGCGACGAGTTATTTATTGCATGTAAAAGAAAGATTAAAGTAACCTCTGGATTGGTCCAACCTACGGTGACGATATCTCAATCAAAGTTTTATTTAAACGTTTTTTAGGTTATATAAGAACAATGAAAGTTTAAGGGCGCTTTCAATCGACTTCGATTTCAGATTTGCGGTGAATTAACTTGGACAAAGACCACATTTAACGGCTTTGCCTTGACAAGAATAAAGTCGAGCGCCAAATGCTGCTTTGTTGACGTTCTTCGTCTGGTGTTTTAGTTTCTTTTGATCGCGCGGTAGCAGAATCCAGGTTCCCTTAAAAGAGTTCATTAATTAAGTTGTGAAGAACAAAAAACCTGAACAATCAAAGAGGCCGGAAGCTTTCCTTACACCGACAGGCTTTGGCTGTTAGTGAACTGAAAGGCTGGAGGGCGCGGCTACGGAATACGCAGTCTGCGCGTGAAAGTTCAGACGAGCTAACATAAAGAGATGCTTCGTACGGTTCAGACTAATTCTACTTGAGAATTATATTGGTTTTCTTTACTTAAATGAATGGATTTGATGGCCACTATTAAAGATATTAAATATAATGATGTGATTTCTCCAACATCTGTTTCATCTGCAATCTGTTTTCTGTCGGCGTAAATTTATTTGCCAATAATTTCTAGCTTTATATTGAAATAATCTTGAATTTATATTGAAAACAGACGGGCCAGCAAATTATTCACATACCAGCAAAAGGCCTTTCTTAACTTATGAATAAACTAGCGATGAATGCATTTTTCAAAAATTGAAGCATGTATATCATTGTGCATAGAATCCGCTTCCTAATACAGTCATAAGAAATGCTTATTAATCTCCGATACCAGGCCATATATGAATGATAAAGTATGCTAGAGCCTTCTATCTCGAAATTATAACATATATTATGGCGAAATATTACGACTCAATTCTGATTTTCCATTGAGCAGTTTACACCTTAAATTATTGTATGTATAATCTTTGATGTATATACATCAATGATTCATTATAAGGCTCCTGTAAAACGTAACGCTCATGGATATCATGACGCCACTAAAGGATAACTCAAAGCCTATATTCTGTCCCTTGTTACGTATGTTAAAGGCTAACTCAAAGTCTATATTCTGTCCCTTGTTACGTATTTTAAAGGCTAACTCAAAGTCTATATTCTGTCCCTTGTTACGTATTTTAAAGGCTAACTCAAAGCCTATATTCTGTCCCTTGTTACGTATTTCGAGAAGCCAAGAGCCCATATAAAGAGAGGCTCTTTATTCTCGCCTGGAGGCTCATATTAAAGATTCGTTCCCTCTCATATCTTAGCACGTAACTGGTCCTAGCTTGATTTACTAGCGCTGCTCTGCAACAAGATTTAATTATATCATTAAGTCGTAAGTCAGCGCAAAACTTGATATGGCGATGCTACCGAGAGAAAAAAACCTTCTCGTTTTTTATCTATTATAGAAATTAATTATTAGGGCACAATAGATACGATGTTTTTTTGAGAGGTGATCATGGGTGTTTTCCTTATTTTGCGTAATAAAATAAAATTCTTTAAAATTATTAAATTCATAAAAATTATATTGGAGAATGTAATTTAAGTTATTATAACCCCTAAATCGCATGACGTTGTTGGATGCAAGTAGAGCTTTTGTCTTCGCTAATATTCGGCAATTAAAAATGTAGAATATGTTAATGTACAACATGGTTGTCTATTATAAGTTCAGTTCATTAGTTTCCGCACCTAAAAAATTCTAAATAATTAAGACTGAAATAAAAATTTTTCGTATTTGCTTTGGTAAAATTGAAACCGAAAATTTCGTTCAAAAAAATTATAACACAAGCAATCAACGTACTTAATACCTTAAAAAGTAGTAAATTACTAAATTTTCGCTGAAAAAATGAAAAATATCATTCTCTTATTTACCTGCATTTACTTTATCGAACAAAATCACTTTAATGCCTTAAAATCACATGACCTTGCGCTCAAAACTAATGTTAAAATTTACGAACATTCTCCTTTAATAAAGTGAAGCAACAGAGAATCCTCACTCCAACACAGAGCAGCTTCATTACTGAATGCTGTTGATGGAGATGTCTTCAGTAGCCGCTCGTAAAAAAGACGGGGCTACATTTCATCTCATCATGAAAAAATTCAGGCTCCATTTCATCTCATCTTGAAAATGATGACGCACCTTGTCTCGAGGACATGCAATTATCTCTGCATAACTGCACGCAAATTGATCCAATTGCAGCTTGTGATGTGTGAGTTATAAACCTCGCACTTTGCAACACTTCGAGAATTTGTCCGTCTGAACATGAGCATTAATAATGTAGAACTTTTTCCTTGCTCCTAATAGTCAATGAGGATTGAATTGAAAACAATTAATTAATTTAGAATTACGTAGAATGTGTGTGAATTATTTGACAGCTCAATTGAAAGGCAAAATTGGAAATTAATTTTTGAGCATCATTTTTATAAGTTCTAAAGCATTCTTTATTTCCTGCAGGATCAAAAAATTGTTCTCTTTAGGTGTTTTTCGATAAGCTTATGGGTTTTCTGATAGGGTTTTTTAATGAGCTAAATCAAATTAATTATTCATTCCAAAATAAGCCGTGATATTACAGTACGCGTTCAGCGTATGCTCTGCGGAGACAACTAAGTCTAAATTATACTTATCATGCAGAATTAAACACAAATACCTGCAAAAGCTGTGTTACCATTTTACTAAATATTCATATTATAAGAATTTGAAGAGCCTATTACATGAAGGTGAATTTGAATTTTGAAAATTCTGCTTGTTGAATTTGATCTATCTAATCAACTTTTCAAAATTTTGCAATAAGTTCTTGAATTTAAGCGAAGCAAGGCTCGAGAGGTCATGTAGCAAGTATCTATGGGAGACTTGTGTGCAGTAATGAAGTCGTAGCAAGTATCTATGGGAGACTTGTGCAGTAATGAAGTCATTCTGAGGTTTAAAGATGAGATCATCACTGAAGCATAAGAGAGGCGTTCCTCCACTAACGGCTCTCACAAACCATCCTCTCCGCATCGCAATACAGTCCAGAAACATGACGGCTATACGCACAATGTGAAGGTTGATTTTGCGTGGCACTTGGACATTTTTCTTAATTTTTAAGATTTTGGTGAGGCTAAGAAAGTAAATGGTATGAACACATATCAGATCAATTCATACGAAGGTGAAGTGGACAATAGTCGTTTATTTAGAAGTAAATATGGATTTAATTTCATTCGAAACTAAAAAACATACAAATTTCTGTGTACGAGAATCTTATGTACAATTTGTCATTAAGAATGTATTTAACGTCTTTGATAAACTTACCTTAAGGATACCTTAAGGTTGAATTTCAAGTAAATTAGCTGAAACAGAATGAAACCAGTCATTGTAGAAAATCAAACCACACTCAGCAAGCGCACACCGTGAAATCGGAATGGTGGCAGGCGATCGTCGCGGAACGAATCTCGAGCGCTGGTCTATCAGCCGCCAGACACGCGGCACTCGTGTTGCTCATTGCAGGTCTTGGCCGATTTAAGGACGGCCAACCATGCTCTCCAGAGTAGATATTTATTATTGGAATGCTATTTGTAACAGCTCAGGAGAACTGGGGGTTTTAAAGTAGGTTCATTTTGGCTTAGGCTACGAGGCTTGAGTTAATCTCAAAGTGAAGGAAAGTGGATGGATGTCATTGCTTCTT
Organism: Hyalella azteca; assembly: GCF_000764305.2. Taxonomy (NCBI): domain Eukaryota; kingdom Metazoa; phylum Arthropoda; class Malacostraca; order Amphipoda; family Hyalellidae; genus Hyalella; species Hyalella azteca. The sequence goes on from NW_025941414.1 coordinate 186,394, forward strand.
AATGGAAATGTAAACTATCTCTTAACTGAATCTATTGGTTCTCTTCTAGGCGATGGATGTTTGTGATTCTTATAGGAAAACATGATTACAAAATATACACAGTATTATTGGTGATGTTCGAAAAATGTTGAAATTTCAATGGTTTACTCTTATAAAAAAAATGCTGAATGTCTCAGTAGTGCAGGCGGCCTTATCAGAGCTCAACTCTAGGAGTGCATTAATTACTCAACAATACTGAACTAAATGCACTTCTTGACTAAAGGAGTGCATTGTTTAAGAATAAGATGCACATATTGGCGGGACATCAGTATTATTACACTGTTGCTATAAAAGAGTTGTCTCAGCCCTGGTATTATCTTTCACTTGATTGAATCAAATGCGAGTAGATAAGTTTTGTTGAAAAATCAAAAAGGGCATGCAAACCTAAGAGTTAGTTATAAATAATTTAACATTAAGAAGCTATATAATGATCTATTACAGCGCGATGATTAAAAAAAATTGAGTCCATGTGTGTGGATAATCAACTTCACGTGCTAGGGATGTCTAAGATTACTGGCAGCATGTACATTAAAAATGTTCTATTTGACGAGAAATAATAAGCAAATGAAATAAATTTCCCCTTAGACTGGATGCAGAATGTTTTATACACAAATCGCATCGTATGTTATCACTCCACTGTCCTTTGAGAACGTTTCCAGGCAAGGCTATGCAAGGGCATTTATTAAGTAAACACAAACATTGTACTAAACCTATGCGAGTACGCCAATAAATCAAATTAGCTTAAAACTTGCATTTATCCGCAAAATTCGACCTAAAATATATTTCGTATTATTGTAATTGGATATTCATTGTATACACGAAAATGGATTCGTATTTGACGAGCGTTGAGGTTTCCCGGTCAGTTCATGTGTCGGCTTAAGTTACCTCATGGAAATATTTTAGCATTCGTCTAATGCTATTATAAAGTTTGAAACTAGATAAATTCATGAGTTATTTCGATTGTTGGTTAATTGATTATGCATATTAATATGCAATAAGTGTAGTCGAGTGCATAGTTATACTATTTATGACGAATAATAATGGACCAATGCCATTAATTACCATTTATCTCATTTCAGAAATAGTAGATCAATGCCATAAATCTCATATCAGAAATTTGTTTTCAGTTATTGAAATATAATATTTTGATTATGATGTCCTGACATACGCACAGAGAGATGAAACCCTAAGTAAGCTATGAAACATAATACGAATAAAACGTAGTTGAGAATGAACTTCTATATGCAGTGAACTCTTTTATCCACCGTAACAACCTGAAATGGTCATGAGAGAAACTAGTCGCATCATTTGATTTAAAGAATTTATTCATTCAGATATCAAGATTCTCTTGAAGCAGGAAAATAAAATACAATCATCTGAACACAGCGCCATCACCATCGTATGTGTTAATATTACTTTTGACTATTTGTAATATGATCGAATATTTTGAGAGATAAGAATTTGATGGGGGAAATTTTTAAAATTCAATAAGTGTAGTGTTAGCATGACAGTTGATTTAGGGCAAAGATTATTCAACTCTCTCGGAATTGCTATTCTGAGTGTGGTAAGTCTATTTTTAATATGTAATTGAATTAATTACTGACTAAAAAAAAGAGAGATTCCGATATGAAGATGTAAGCATCTGTGAGTACTGATATGACAGCGTTCATACGATGCACTGATATAATAGTATTCAGCGGCATAGTTTCACATTTACAGGTGAAAGTAACATTAAATATTTGAAAATTCGGAGCGAAAAATTTCATTTTAGTTGGGTATTGTCCCCATAAATTTGAATAGTAATTAGAGCTTTCTATTATTTTTTGTTTTATTTATTGTTTGTCTATCCAAGCGTAAGGGAGCTACATATAAAACAACACAAGTTTATTTTCTATTCACTAATTTGGATTACACCGTAACCATAATCACTTCATTGCCCAGTGTTGTCCTATTTGAAGCCCAAAGCACGAAAGAAAGTCGCTCTTCGTCCACGGAAGCGCAAACGATGAACTAGTGTTCAAGTGGATGTAGTCCGCAACAACCTGAGCGACACCAGAAACTCGATGAATCACATGTCTGTCACGAGGTTTACATTGACCCTTCAACTCTCACTACACTTGCTGCTTTTCAAATCACAGCTTGAAGAGCAAGCTATTTGAGCTGAACCTCGATTCCAAACGAAATCGAGAGCACCTGTTTGTATGAAAATAAAAACACTCTCCCGTTTTACATTGAGAATGATATCCATGAATGAAATAAGTGAGATCCATATGAATGAAATAAGATCACATTGCGATGGCATTATGGCATCATTTAGATACACCTGTTACGAACATTCACAGTGCTTTGATCCATGAGCTTTCCTGCCAAAAAGATTTAAGGGAATCATTTAGGATTTGGGCAAGCATGCGTAATTTTCTATTGAATGCCGAGGAGGTGATCCGAACGGCTCGACTTGGTATTTGCTTTGGTTTCCTTGCAAATTTATACGCTTATGAAATGTCGCCATCCTGTCAAGCGTTTTGAGCGTTAACATGATTGATTCGAATATGCTTTGAGGTGCTGTATGAATGAATTTGCAACATATATTAAAAATTATGCAATCGTTAATTGTGGTTATTTATCAAACATGCCCTATGCACTATTTTCATCGCCATGGTGAGATTATTTTTCGCCGAAAAAAATCCAATTTTTAATAATCACAAACTAACGGTTATACGTTTAAATATTTTATAAGCCTTCACTGAGACTAAATATGAACGGATCAATACCCATGCAAGCTATAATTTTCGCATGGTTAGAATTCAACCGTGTATGGAAGTTCAACTGATGCCCAAGCCATATGGAAGTGGGGAAAAACGAAAAAATTCATATTACTGAAAAGTTCAAACTAAAAGATATATATTCTGTTGAAAAATACTGGTATTAAACACGAAATATTTGAACAGAAAATTTTCCAAATGCTAAGAGGATCGTTCAACCTCTATATAGACACAATTGATGGAGCATGAGTGTTATAATTCATTGTTTTGTTGGCTGTAACCTCTGTTTCAAGATCGTGCTTTCTATCGCATGAGGACTGATGGTTCAATTTGAATCATTCGATCTGTCGTTGACTCAATTAATGAAGGCTTTTGAAAGGCCACAAACGATAAGGCTTCCCAAGTTATTAGGGCTGACTAATGTCCTGTGACGCACTGAGCCCCCAAGCAACTGAAACATTTGTTTAACAAAGAGGGACCTCTTGTGGAGCTATTAAAACTGACGGTCTGAGAACAAACCGCACATGAGTTTCCAGCCGGGAGCCTAAAGCACTCGAATAGAACACTGTTCATCTTGATGCAAACGGGTTTCGTTCAAATTACGACACAAGTGCGCTGATTTTTTTTCGTTATGTAGCTTCATTCGTCTAGTCACTAGTGCAAAACAACCTTAGAAACGGAGCTATCTGATATTATGATCAATTCAGACAAAAAAAGATGTTGCTTATGAAATCAACATGCGTTGGTGAAATAGGAAATGACACTGAATTAATGAACACGTTGACTCTGAAGCGGTACGTATGCCTACCATGTATTGTATTTCTCCAGGACGTAGTGGTACATAAATTCATATTAGTACAAAAAATGAAATAATAGTACAAGATGAAGCAATTGGAGTCAAAGTGTTAATAAAAAATTGTGAATCCAATGGCTATATTAAGGACAAGGGCATCTTAAAGATACAGGATCCGTGCGTGGCAAAGCTCAGCCAGGGTTCAGGTCGAGATCTATTGTTCTGGGGGCAGACAATCGAGAGCTGTATTCAAAGCACATTAATTGCCACGCACCTGCTGGGCGCCCTACAATGACGATAAAGCTTGACAGGCGATAAAGGAAGAGCGATGGTCGTCCTCAGCGACGATGAAGTTCCACGGCACAATCGAACTCGACGGCAGCGCGGCCGCAGGGCGCGGCGCTCCCGCTGCGAGCGACGAAGCTTCACTTGGTGGGGGCTTCCGCGTGGCGCCGGAGGGACGTCATCATCTTCTTTTCGAATTTCAGTTTAAATAAAAATTTGTCCTTTACTTTAGATTGAGCTGATTTTTTTCACCAATTTTATTTCATTTAACAGTTTTCATTTAATTCTGAAATTCTCTATTCCGCATGGTGCTGGAGCGACGTCGTCGTCTTTCTCTTCCTGAATTTTCGAATTTTAATTTAAATAAAAATTGTCCTGATTGAGCTGATTTTTACACCAATTTTAATTCATTTGCCAGTTATAATTAATTTCTAAAATTCATTATAAGACCGGCATATTGAAGTCTAACTAATTTGATCTATTTGTTTTGGTTTGAATTGACCATATTACTGCTACTTCATTGCATTCATCGGTTTTCATATAATTATGAAATTCAAGATTGTGCCCAATAGTATTTCATTGATGTTAGACTAATATGTGCATTATCATTATACAATAATAAATTTAATTACAATGTAGGACCAATTTAAACAGTACAAATGAAGAACAAGGGCTTCTATAATATATAAAAAATGAAATCGTTAACGGTCCATGAAATGATTTCTGCAACGGTTTTATTTGAAAGCTTATTCCCTTCCATAATCGTTTCATTTACGTTGACGGCTTCTGTGTATCTTTTCTGTCTTCTCTTCTGGGTATCATAGTAAAATATTCCCTAAAACCATGCCTCGACTTTTTTTTATTCAATATTCAGCATATCTAAGCATATGCGTTATTTTTTATCCCACCGGAACTAAAACTGGCGCATCTATAAAAAATTATAAATCCGAAAAAACACAAGTCCCCATAAAACTATAAATCCGACATATTAAGAAGAAGCAAGCAATGAACTGAACAGTGCCACTCGGTATGTTATATTATTTTCTGAGCTGCTGCTCGATTTCCGCATCAGTGATACGAAAATCACATTCAATAGCGCACTCGCCGTACTTTGATTCGAAGAAACTTGATCGTTGTGATACGGAACGAAATTTCAGCGTCGGAACATCACGAGTATCCAGGAATATCATCAAGAACATCGAGATAGTCTGCCCAGCTGGTTTATTGAAGAACATCACCAAGAAACGACAACTGTTGGATTTGAATTCGGTGTATTTTTTATCAGCTTATATTAAAATCAATTGAGCAACGCTAAGCTTTTCTTCACCAAGAAATAGACGAGCAAAAGTTGTCTGATTTTAATATTTTCAAGCTTTCTTAATTCATTTCATTTTTCGGGCTGCTCAAATTAGCAAGGAAGCGTGCTCAAACGAGACCAAATTGATATAAAGATCTAAAACTTCGCACCAAATTTTGGGATTTCAAAGAAGATCGATAGTTATTCTGAGTGACTGTAAATATACTGTTGGGAAAGTAGATCCAGCGATTTGCTCTTCAAATTTGTTCATATACATGAAATTGTGCTGAAGATTCCAGTTTCAACTAGTCACGTCGAAGAATATTGAGGAGAACTCACGATTGAAAATTCCCATTGTCGCTGATTTGATTTGAAGGGAACTTCCGAACTAACTTTAGCCCGATGCACCATCACCACCCTGTGCACTACCATGGCCAGTGCCAAATTTGTTGCTAACCGCCCCCTGTGCAATGGACATGGCCGCACTGTTACCAGGACCGAAACATACCCAACTATCTGCACCAGATGCACGCGGGTTAATGCCATCAAGTACACTGCATTTGTACTCAGAATTAGCCGTATTAGCACCACTGCAATTACTATGCAGGAACACCGCAACTCAGGTTCAAGTGCGAGGCGTACGTCTGTCAAGATCATCACACGTGCCGGCGCGTTATGTGATTGATTATTATGTCACTTCTTGAAGGTTATGGCGGAGAAATATTTGATTATTTGGTTTTGTTGTAACTTCAAATGAAAGAATAAATTATTGATTATTTATCTTGAAATTTAATGGGATTTTTTTTGGGCAATTGAAAATTTTTTTTCCCAATTTTGAAAAGATATATTTGTAAATTTTAGAAAACTGTCCGACTTATTAGGTAATGCATTAGTAATTTAGCATATTTCATCTTAATTTTCATGGTTTTGTATAAATTTATAGTTATTGATTTGATGACGACCGATATATGAAACGAAATTCACAATAAACACCAATATCGTCAACACGCAAACCATTGTATTATTTCACGTCGAAAAAAATTTCTTTTATTTTCGATTTAAGATGATAGAAGGTCGAAGAGCTTGTATATTCTGAAATAAAAAGTTCATTTGAGTGATATTAAATTACTTCACATCACATTACGCAAATCTGGAAAAAATCTTATTCCACTAAATAATTATCTCTTCCCAAGTTAGCAGCTTTTGAAATTTCGGAAGTTCAAAATTTGAAAGTGAAAAATTTTTTGGTGGTCCCAGGTTATTTACAACACTTGCAATGGAATTAAGTCATCCAACATAGCTTGCTGCTCGCTGCTGCCCATCAGAGATCGTCCAATTTTTGTAATTTGTTTTAATAATCCAAGAAGACATTAAGGGCCGCTTTAAAACCTATTTTAGGAAGGCTTTCGCGAAGTTAAATAGTCATAAAATCGTTAGCATGGCGGACGCTAGAAGAGGCTTGGAAAATTCTGCCTTCATGTCTAGATAACTGGTTGCCGGAAAATGGCCGCGGAAAAGGGAGAGCTTCAATAAATTGATTACTTAACTGAACATAACTTTATTTTAATGGGCCCAACGGCGGGCAAGGCCTGCTGCTTAGTCGGGCTTGCCAATATTAATAACAAGTCAGAGGGCAATTTTAGTTGATGACCAACCAGACGAGAAAGGCTTTCTTGACGAACTTATCAATAATATAATTATAATATTACCAATATTATTATATAATAATAGTCCATATATACTATTATATAATAGTCTATAGTGGACTATTATATAATAATAGTCCACTTGATTTTATTTTTTGGAATTATTTCTGAGTAACGGCTTAATCATGATGGACTAATTAATTAAAGCATATTAGTAAATTTTTAAAATGATGTTTACACGCGGCTTAACTACGCAATTTTGCGTTTTTGATCCAAATATTCATCATTGAACTTTGTTATCAAAAAAGCAGACACGAGTTAAAAAAAACGTTTGAAAAACAAAAAATTAAATGACACAAATAAAATGCGAGAAATTTCCGGAAATAAAATTAGATTCATACAAATGAAACCTTACGTTACTAGAACTGAGATCCTCTAGGGAACAGAACTCGCAAGATTATTACATGAATGAATTCATAGGGCTGCCCAATTATTTACCTGGTTGCCTAAATTCTTGCCGTTCATTAGCCTGGTACTGAAATAATTTTTTTCACAGCAATTAGTGAAGGCGCGCAAGTTAAGACGCTTGAATTGAGTTTTTAATTGTGCCATCGAATTTGTAAAATAATATCTGAAAACTAACTTTACACCAGCGACCGCAAAACGATCGAACAGTTCAGAAAATTAGGATACAAACGACATAAACGGCTGTGTCAAAATCGGTAGCATGAAAAACAACGAGATAAAAGATAACACCGAGAATCAGGACAACAGCGAAGAGAAAATTATCAGAATGATAGGAATTTTAACAACGATACCATTGATAACAACAAGAACAAAGAGATATCACTGCAAAACCGGGACAACAACTCGTGGTTCACGAGGGCGGTCCGCACCGGTCCCTGCAATTAAGCGAGCGCCCTGCGGCGGTGGCACCGACGACCGGTCGGGCATCAGCCCAACTGGAAAGTTGTCCGAGCGCACATTTTTTGTGTGCCAATTTGCGTCTAATTTCATGGGTTCTCGTCAATTAGCAGAGGCTTTAATGAAGTCATCCATAATTGCTTCATTACAGCAGAGGCGCGGCCGCGTTCGCTTGGTCTTCGCAGCGCCGCTACAGACGTCCACGTCTGGTCAAGAGACCGTTTAGTCATGTTGGCCTACAGGGAATGTTATGTCGGCCTGCATTGAATGCTAAGTCGGCCTTCACTGTACGTTATGTCAGCCTGCACGGTATGTTAGGTCGGCCTGCATTGAATGCCATGTCGGCACTCACTGTACGTTATGTCAGCCTGCACGGTATGTTAGGTCGGCCTGCATTGAATGCTATGTCGGCCTTCACTGTACGTTATGTCAGCCGGCGCTGTATGTTAGGTCGGCCTGCATTGAATGTTATGTCGGCCTTCTCTGTATGTTATGTCAGCCTGCACTGTATGTTAGGTTGACCTTCACTGTACGTTATGCCAGCCGGCACGGTATGTTAGGTCGGCCTTCATTGAATGCTAAATCGGCTCGCATTATGTCATGACGTTATGTCGGCCTCCATTGTCTACCATACTAGCCTGCATAGCATGATATGTAGTCCTGCATTGTATTATACGTCGCTTTGAATTGCAGGCAACGGCGGCCTTCTGTTTCTGGTTATGTAGTCCTGTATTGTTTACTATGTTGTGTCTTTATCGTCTGGAATTGTGGACATGCATTGTCGGCTAGTGTTTCTAAGGATGTCTGCTGCGAGATCACTTTGTCCTGCAATAAGGTTGCTGTTGCTTCATATGAGTCTGCATCGTTCATTCATAGCAGCCTGCATCGTTGTGCAAAATTAGACTGCATCGTTGAGTCATACCACCTCACATTGTTGAGTCTTTTTAACCTATTTCGTTGGATCATGTTGGTTTCCATCGCCTGTCTCTTAATTGGGATCAAACGCGCGCCAATTTGTTATTTTGTATTGAATTAGAATCCATGTTGGATACGATGATAAGCTTATTTTGAGTGTCAGGGAGCAGCTATGTCAGATTTCGTTGACTTGCCCAAATCACAGCTAATTTTGCCAGCTGCAATGGCGTCTTTTTTTTGTTGATTTTCTCAGAATTTAGTGTTCGTGTTTTGAAAATTGAAAATTAAGTTTTGTTACACTAAATTTAATCGTAAATCCCAACTAAAGGTTTATAATTTTCTTCACCCGATAACAGCCGCTTGAAAAGTGTATTTTGATTCATCGTGTAAATAGAAATATAATTCAGTAACATACGAAATAGAATTGACAAATCAGAGGTATCTTATTTCTTATTGGATTCACAGCCAATTGGATCGGTCGAAGCGAACATGGAGCCAAAACGAACATGGAGACCAAGCAGACGTAGAGCCGAAACCGACGTGGAGCCAAAGCGGACGTAGAGCCGAAGCCGACGTGGAGCCGAGGCGCACATGGAGTCGAAGCGGACATGGAGCCGAAGCGAACATGGAGCTGTAGCGGACATGGAGCCGAAGCCGACGTGGAGCCAAAGCGGACGTAGAGCCGAAGCCGACGTGGAGCCAAAGCGGACGTAGAGCCGAAGCCGACGTGGAGCCGAGGCGCACATGGAGTCGAAGCGGACATGGAACCGAAGCGAACATGGAGCTGAAGCGGACATGGAGCCGAAACCGACGTGGAGCCAAAGAGGACGTAGAGCCGAAGCCGACATGGAGCCGAGGCGCACATGGAGTCGAAGCCGACATGGAACCGAAGCGAACATGGAGCTGAAGCGGACATGGAGCCGAAACCGACGTGGAGCCAAAGAGGACGTAGAGCCGAAGCCGACGTGGAGCCGAGGCGGACACATGGAGTCGAAACGGACATGGAGCCGAAGCGAACATGGAGCTGAAGCGGACATGGAGCCGAAGCGAACATGGAGCTGAAGCGAACATGGAGCCGAAGCGGACATGGAGCCGAAGCGGACATGGAGCCAAAGCGGACATGGAGACAAAGCAGACGGAGCCGAAGCCGACGTGGAGCCAAAGCGGACATGGAGCCGAAGCCGACGTGGATCCGAAGCGCACATGGAGCCAAAGCGGACATGGAGACAAAGCCGACGTGGAGCCAAAGCGGACGTGGAGCCGAAGCGGACATGGAGCCAGAGCGGACATGGAGACAAAGCGGACGTGAAGCCGAAGCGGACATGGAGCCAGAGCGGACATGGAGACAAAGCGGACGTGGAGCCGAAGCCGACGTGGAGCCAAAGCGGACGTGGAGCCGAAGTCGACGTGGAGCCGAAGCGCACATGGAGTCGAAGCTGACATGGAGCGGCTGATCGTGGTGCTCTTCGAGTCCTAGGCCGTACCTATTTCAGAATCATGCCCGATAAAAATTTGAGTAGGAGAGCTTCTCGTGTTCATTCCTGACTAGTTAGCAAACTTTTTAATTAATACTGACATTAATAAATGCTGACATCGTCAAAATAAGATTTTAATTAAATATATTTAATCAATTTCTACACGTACGCTTAAGAACCATTTATTGCCACGAGTGCCTTGTTCGCAGCTACAACATCCTGTGAATTTGACTAACGTAAGCGAAAATTCAAGTTCAATTAAATGAACGTAAGTGGGGAAAAATGACCAATCCCGTTAACCTTATCCTGCCAATACCTCATTAGATCTTTTTTGAACGCAAGCTACGCGGATGCTTTATTCTAACCTCTATATAGTATACAAATGCGTTATTTCAGTATACAGTAATTTATTAATCCACGTGCACACATTGTTTCTTTGCTGCAAAATAAGCCTGTGCACCAACAACGCAATTTTAACCTGCCCTAAGAGACGAACCGGTTGCATGTACGTATAACCTGCGGCGCTCCCCGTTGAAGTGACCGTTACGAATCGCCACGATGGATTGATTATGAACGAGTGCACCGCAGATCTATCCTTCTACTGGACACATCGCAATTACGTCTAATTCATCGTATTGCCTGCGTAATGCTTATAATTCGACGGAGTCACCACTTACAGCATGCCACTGATACATTAATTCAAGTTTGGCCCATTTCTTCATTCCCGCTATGGTGATGCTTCATAAATTTACGTTTGGTTGCAATTAGTCTCATAATTCATCACATATCTTTTGAAATACCTAAAGTTTGAGAAGGGAATGTTGAACGAGATGGGGGAGGAAGAACAGCAAGACGAACATTTTCCAGGTCACTTTGCAGAGAGCCAGTCACTGGTTCAAAGTTTCCATTAAAATTTTACGAAATCACATGCCTTGATCTAATTCACAATGTGTTTAAGTTATTTTTTAGAAGAAAAATCATTATTAGCAAAAATTATGTTGGACATACCTTATTGAGTGGTTCCTGAATGGTTATATTTAAGAGACGCCCGCTTCACACGAAAGCACCACTACTTTGCACTATATGTAAAGATTTAACTCTAAAAAAACCTGTGCAATATTGTGCTATTCAGAATTGAAAATGTCAACTGGATATTTGTATTTGACTGAAACAATAAAATTACGTTTTGTAGAGTTCCTCAAACTTGATGACTTGAAACTTCTCCCTTATTAGTACCGACTAGCGTTCGCGGTGCAAGAAACCGTCAGCCATGCAGGGCGGCATGCAAGAACTTCTTGCAGGTTATCCGCAACATGCAGGCGTCGCATGCAAGAAATCTATCCTATATTGAAATATAAGGGAATCAAGTGACAGTTGTGTGATGGATGAACTAAATCACACGACCTAGTAACTAGGTGCAGTGTTGAGCTTGTAAGACCGAATTAAAAAAAAAATAAGAAATAAAATTATCGCAGACTCGGACGTAGCAGACATGAAATATGCAATCGCCCTTTTTGGTACTTATCTCAATTGTTCTGATGATTCTCCTGTAACTGTTAAACTATGAGATTGAACGTTAACTTCTGTACATCTCATATCATTTCGATTTATTTAATGTTCTATGTGTTTACCGCGTCACTGCTAATTTTTACGACATACAAACGATGACAGTGAATGTTTTCTTCAGTCGATGAAGTGATATTCTAAAATGTGTGGGTTTCATATTTTCACCACGTGAATTTCACCCGACAACCCAGATGCTTTTGTATCTTTTTCCTAAGCTGAATGTGCGTTCACTTTTGTCGATCGTTGCAAAGCAGTCGTCGTTCTGGCGCCCAGCTTCTCTACCTTAAAAAGGACTTAATTAGGCTTAGTTTCATAAACCTGACGTTTAGTTGCCACGTTGGCCATTACATGTGATAGAAAGGCTTAAAAACTGCAAGGATAGCCACCCATCACAGGCCAAGTCTCTGCCAAAGTGGTCGTCTGCTTTGTAGCCTTTAATAATAAATAATTACTGAAAACCACATGCGCCTTAGGCTGGAACTCAGCAGCCGCTCTTATGCTTGTTAGATATCATCCGCTGGACTCTGCATGGCGAGCAACGGCCTACGAATGTCCGCGATTGCGATTGTCTTCCAAGTCCATTTTCTCCTCATGCGTAAATGGCCATCTTGCTTTGATCCTCTTGATAAAAACTCAACTTGATTTAGAAAATGCAATACCTTCGTAATATCCGGCGGACAACTCAAACGTCATTTCCCCGTAGTCTGGTAACTCCAGGGCTATTTCCTAGGTCGTCGACAACTCCAGCGTCATTTCTCCCGTCGGCCGACAACTTTAGCGTCATTTCTCCCGTCGGCCGACAACTCTAGCGTCAGTTTCCCCATCGACCGACAACTCAAGCGTTATTTCCTAGGTCGTCCGATAACTCCAGCGTCATTTCTCCCGTCGGCCGGCCACCTCACAAGTGGTAGCCGCGACGTTCGAGCTATGATTCCAGCGTGAGAAATTATAATGGAGCGCAACCAATGGAATTGATTGGGATAAATTCTGAGGGCGCATAAGCAGGGAAGCCGGAGACGAGGAGCCAGATAAAAAATTATACATTATGTCAAAAATTGGAGATAGGGACAAAAAAATCGTTATGTAATTTGGTGAACTAATACATTAATCATAATTTTGACAAGCAAAAATGATCTGTCAAAAAAGACATGCGAGGTATGAAGCAAGATATTTTATATCTGAATATCATATAAGGCTGGGTAGAAGAAATAGTACTGCAAGCAACTCACCAACTCTACGAATTGGCTATTTTTTTAAATAATGTTTTTCCAGACTTCATTGGAAGCTTTCTTGTTCTCTTGCTCCTCGTGAATCAACTTAGAACGATCAATTTCAGGGGCTAGCATCGCCCAGGGCAAGCTGCTAGTGAGGGACAAAAGCAGGCTTAATTATACTCATGATTTATACTACAACGCGTGGGTGGCATGCGCACCACGCACTGCGCACCGTCCAACTGATGCGCCTGCCGCCCCGGCGTCCGCATTCCCAAGTTGAGCGGATGAGAAGAAAATACAGGTACGGCATGAGAAGAAAAGACAAGTACGGCATGAGAAGAAAAGACATGTACGACATGAGTTGAGAGGATGAGAAGAAAAGACAAGTACGGCATGAGTTGAGAGGATGAGAAGAAAAGACAAGTACGGCATGAGTTAAGAGGATGAGAAGAAAAGACAAGCACGGCATAAGTTGAGAGGATGAGAAGAAAATACAAGCACGGCATGAGTTGAGAGGATGAGAAGAAAATACAAGCACGGCATGAGTTAAGAGGATGAGAAGAAAATACAAGCACGGCATGAGTTAAGAGGATGAGAAGAAAAGACAAGTACGGCATGAGTTGAGAGGATGAGAAGAAAATACAAGCACGGCATGAGTTAAGAGGATGAGAAGAAAAGACAAGCACGGCATAAGTTGAGAGGATGAGAAGAAAATACAAGCACGGCATGAGTTAAGAGGATGAGCAGAAAAGATAAGTACGGCATGAGTTAAGAGGATGAGAAGTTAGGACAAGTACGGCATGAGTTAAGAGGATGAGAAGAAAATACAGGCACGGCATGAGTTGAGAGTATGAGAAGAAAAGACAAGTACGGCATGAGTTAAGAGGATGAGAAGTTAGGACAAGTACGGCATGAGTTGAGAGGATGAGAAGAAAGCCTGCTGAAGGAAGTAGGTCGAATGGAAGACATCTGGAAAGCTAGAAGTTATGTTTAATATAACCAAATGAAGAGAATGAGTGGCCGCGATTTTCGCAACTTAATTTTAAACTTCAGAAGAAAGAATGAACATCTAGAGATTTTTCGCAGCATTCCTAAGTGCAGAGGATGAAATTTTTGCGTATTTTGGTGTCATGAAAGATATTTTTAACGTCAAGATATGAGACAGAGGAGCGCGTCAGGCAGCTTTTATTTGAAACAGGGGATTTTTTTTATTTCATTTTCAATGGAGTCTCTGTGGTCTAATCCAAGTCGGAAAAAACGAAACATAGCCTGTTGATGAAAAAGATTGTGAATTAATTATAAATTAATTAGTTTAGTAACTCCATCACTGCTGGATGCCATGAAAGCAATTTGTTTGTGGACAAGTTAAATCATAACAAAGGGAAATTAAACTTGCTTGAGCATATTGACTGTACCTAAGCAAATTGCCAACTCAAAGTTAATCTTTGCATCCTGTCATCTTGCTCACAGTCTTCTACCTCTTTTGATAGTTTTAGTCAGATGATTTCAGTAGAACTTGGATCTCAAGTTGAATCGCACGAGGTTTGGCTTGAGAAAGTTAGATCGTGGACTCATTACATTAGTGTATTCCATTTGCATTGACGTACTGAATTCTAAATGTATAGTTCTCAGCCTGCCTCTTATGTTTTGAAAAACTCGATCCGACATGACGTTTTTATTGCCTTTATCAAACTCTTTGAATTACTTTGTACTTCAAGCTTTTCATGTAATTCGTACAAGCGTTTTGTGTAATTCAAGCATTTCGTGCAATTCGTATTCGTGTTCAAGCGTTTCGATCAAAAGATGTCAAGCAATAATTTTTATTCCTGAAATCAAAGGTTACTCGTTTCTTCTCTTTGATCATTGTTATAAATGAGAACAAACAATGATCGTAGTATTTCATCTTAGTCACCTGTTAGCATGAGCTCAATCTTTCCAGTGCTTCATGTCTAGTCCGTCAGCTCTTTTCTTCTCCTCATGGGTATCACCGAAATAGCACAAGCCTCAGCCCAGGACGACAACCAGCAATTATTTAACACCTTTTCGTTGGTCGTAATGAAGAGGTCTATTTTGAGGCGTCTCGAACAGGATAGCTTTCTGACAAGGCTCCTCTCATAATTGATATCTTCTTTATAAGGTACCATCTCTTTAGCTTCGATACGCAACGATCGATGTTAAGCTCGCGGCGCACTCTTTACGATCTCGCTACGGGATGAATGACTCGGTGAAATGCCATTAAATTCTTTTATGGAGTTTGATGTATAATGAATGCATGAAAGATGAAATGAGGTTAAGAATTTCTGGCTCTTTTAAAATCTGGTAAGAATAGCACATAATAAGCGTATTTTATTAACAGAGAGCATGAGATCAAATTTAAAATACATTCACAGAGTAACGGAGACGGTCTACGCAACGGATACGATTTTATGTCAAATGTTTTTATCTTAAGAAGGGTGGCTTTTAAAGTTATGAATTTAATTCCGCTAATTTCAATACAGAGAATTTTATTAGATGCTTATATTAGTTTCAATTTCTTGTAAAAAGACATCTAGATTTTTCCCTTAAAATGGAAGTATTCAGGCTGACTTTTCTCGAGGAATCATAAATTTTTATAATTTAAAAATATTTCATAATATATTCACCGGTAGTTTTTACTTCGCTTGCTTGTTTTTCGAAATAAAAACAAATCCAAGGCGGACATTAGTTAGATTCTTGTTTTCCTCCGCAGACGAGCCATGTAGGAGTATGGTTGCACGTTGAATTCATGTTGAGAGAAGATATGTCGGCCTAGCGTCGGCCTGCGATTCTTCATCAGAATTATTGTCGTTGTGTTATATTTATCATCACCGATGCAAATTACTTATAGTTATGCGCTGTTCAATTTGAAGTCAGATTAAATAACGAGCATACAAATGGCGCTTCTCAGACATCAGATCTGTTACCAGAATAAGTTATCTCGCGGGACGAAATTTTCACCAGCGTCGGCCTGCTATTCTTCATCAGAATTGTTATCGCATCCAGAATCTGATGACGCACAGCTCGTGTGCGGTCTGCTTGTTCCCATGGCCACAACTCCGGTGTTGGTGCTGGGCTGGCAAACTTCACACCTTTATTGACCGCCCTACAAATTACCTGCCAAATGAGGACCTTCTTTTCAAAACCACCGCCTGGGTCGCCATCTTGGTCTTGATGGAGTGTGAAGAAACACACGTATTATCCAGTCAGGCCCACTCGACGTTCCCAAACTCTGTAAGACCTTCAACAATTGATGACATGATCAAGCTCTGCTCCGTAAACGGCCAGCAGAGATGATAGGCTCGATTTATGATGTGAGTTATTCGCTTTTTTATTATAAATTTTATAAATGATAATAAAAATTTCACTAATATCAATTACAATTTTATTTTTAAAATTTTCCACAAGTTGCTGATGCAGCATGACTTCTTTTATACATCCTTATTACTTGGAAAGTGCAGTATTTAAGTTAATGGTATTATTTAAAACGTGTGATTGTTTTGATATACGTGATGGAAATAAGAAACTCGACTGATGCAAAAAATGATAGGCTGGAGTTCATTAATCAAGGTTCATGATCCAACATCATTCTTAAGCTCATCATTAATCTCAGCATTGATAGTTTGATTATAAGAAAACTACGAAGGGCTTAAAGAGAGAATGAGAAAAAAGCTTCATGCACTAGTAGTGGCTTCTCTATTATATAGCACGGTTTTATATGACGTGATTACATCATAAAATACTGATTAGGTTATTTGGTATACGAGATTTGATGGATTCAATATAAACAAATTTTATTACATTATTTGGTAGATATACTTATTATTTTTTGCTAGCTATACTTTAACGTAACTTTTTGACAATGCATCGGCATGATGTTTATCGGTATAAACATCATACCCGGCATCGGTATGATGTTCAGCGTAGTGCCCATGTACACTCGTACATCACAGTGACTGCCCAGGACAGAGCCGACCTTTTGATGACTCCATCACAGGGACAGGAAACTGTATACCTTCAATTATAATCCTCAAAAAAGTGCACACTGAAAAACAAATTTTTCGCCGTCCGGACCACAATATTAATAGTGCCGGTATAGTACGACAGCATATTGTTTAATGTCACTTTATTATTTAATCATTGTATTTCATATTAGGAATCATTTGGTGAAATTTGTGGGCCATTTAACTTAAAATTTTGCCTTATGATAGATTATTAAACACTGTTTTTTAATCACAGACATATTAACCAACACCGCTGCAAATTACTTAGAGTTATGCGCTTCTCATTATTAAATGCATTATGATTATGAGAATATGAGTTATGCATTAAGATTAAAAAACGTTCATGCAAATGGTGCTACTGAGACATCAGCTCTATATTGCCAGAATAAGTCATCTCGCGGGACAAAATTTCACCAATTAAGCGAGCAGAAGCTACAAGGAAACAAGTCTTTAATACACGGCATGTGTCTAGACAAGAAAGGGTCTCTAATCAAGGGCTGATCCATTAATTCTAATGTACTATTGAGAAGTGCAGCAGCTTATAATAGGCATCACCGCGGCCGCTGCTTCGGTTCGCAGGATTGGGGTCCATTAACCACCCAAGGAAGTGCCTTGTAACAACCCTGCGCTCCTTTTAGATTAGGAGGACTTGGTCTGCTTGAGTTGTATGTTCCTGGTCATCATATTTAATAAGGTAGTTGTTCGCTCAGTTTATATCCATATAATAAAGCCTCCGCTCCACTGAAATGAACCTCAACCTGCGGCTCTTCGCGACCGCTTAGTGCAGTTGCCAGTTTCAGAAGTAGTTTTCCTGTTTAAAAATTATGCGCGGTTATCTGAATTCACTTTCTTGACGGATTTTTTTTTGTCAGCGTTAGTTTGTTAAGACAATGAGTTTATGAAGATTGCATCGAATTAGTTCATTATTCTACGTCGAATTAATTATCTATCGCTTATCTAACAAGTTATATTCATGGTATTGAACCAATTTTTCGACTCAGTTGCATCAATGAAAGATAGAATCAGTAGAAGTAAACGATATTAATTGAGTTATAGTTAATTATACTGTTTTTAAAAAATTCGAATGAAATTCAGAATTTTATCGTTGATTTATGTGTCTTTTGTTTATTTATCTGAACGTATGAAGCTAATATAAGTTTTGAACTAACAATCCTTAAATATCTTGATTACGAGTGTAAGCTCCTAAATGAACAAATTATTAATTTTTCACATGTATAAAGGTAAAATATATTAAATGCATCAATCTTCAATCCGACTAGCAAATCGAATTTAATAAATTGATGAATTCACTATGTTATCTTTGAAAGATCAAAACGTGTCAAAAACGTTCTTTAGTATTCATGCACAAGATTTGAACAACTTAAAGATACATCCCTGTAATAGCCACTACATAAGTCGAGAAATTTCCAAATTTTTCGAAGCCACGAAAAGTAATCTTGTCGAGCATTTCAGTGGTATTGGTTGGTAAAAATTTCATGTCATTTATGGAATTGTTATTCAAGATGTCACACAAATCTGAGCCTATACGAATTATTGATTATTTAAAATTCGTGGAGCGCGACAATCGCGGAATAATTTCAATAGCTCAATGATTCTTTTCAAATGGTGTTTTCGTTCAATGCGAGGTCTGTGTCTGAGAACCCAGTCTTTCTGCATTGATAATAGCGCCTAATGCACCATCGTGTCAAATCGCCGCAGTCACACGCTGGCTGTGTTTGTCTTCATAATTCGGCGTTTACAGTCACGTTGACGAACGTTTAGCGACGTTTATCGCTGTTTAGTGACAATTGAAGTCTTAATTGCCACCGACTCGCTGCAAAACACTTCCCATGCACATTCAGACTTTGAAAAACACAAATGGTAGCCTTGCAGTTCACGAATCGATGATTAACAACTTTGCTATGACCTATTAAATTCGACCATGTGAAAGTTTGCTTGGTGGGAAATTTAGTGTATCGACGCGAGAATTCTTTCCTTGCGTGATTTCTGGTCACGGATTTTAGAGGAGGAATGAAAGATCCAGAATCTCGACCGGAAAAAATTCGAAGGCAGGATTTGGGGGTAGAATTATCACATTAACACAGAAGTTCGATATGATTTGCATGCTGTTGTTCGATTGTGAAGTTGATATCTGCCCCGGTCGTGACTGAAGTCACGGTACGTCGATAGCTCTTTTGTTTTCTGAGAAGTCACGAATACGCCCTAACATTTAATTACCGAAGTTAGTGTAACAAAGAATATTCTAGCACAATTTCTAAACTTGCGTTCGCAGTGAAATATCACGTTGATCCTCCATACATTGATCATGTATATTCTGTATTGTCATCTTATTTCAGTCATTGCAAGCATTGGCGTAATTTTTATATATAAAGGTAAAATGATGCTAGAAAATGATGACCTTCTTCTAGATTTTTAGCCATCTTCTTTTCAGGCATGTTAACATCGGAGTAACACCATGTACGGGTGTGAGCGTACAAAAAAAATCTGGAAAACAATTATTTGAAAATTGCCATGGTTCAGGTGCATGCCTGTGGTTAACTTCAAATGTGATTTGTAGAATCATCTTTTAACATAATATCGTAATATATTCTTAATAAAAATTTTGAAGGCTGGCGAAAATTTTGAAGGCTGAAGACCTCTAAAATGATATTTGTTTATACAAATACATACAATATGAAAGCAAAGTTGAGCTATTCCGATGACACGAGATGATTACTTACAAAATTACTTTATTTTGCACTTTCAATATGTAGGTCTTGAAATAAACTCAAATAATCCGATCAATGTAAAACAATCATATTTCATTAAAAATTAGTGCCCATTTGTATCCATGATGGCGAAAAATTCATTCGCTCATGTTGTGTGGAAGTATCCGAATAGTCTGAATAATGTTACTAAAATTGATTTATCCTGAGTTAAAAAGCATCAGCTAAAAATTTCAGTACATCAAACTAATGTTGATTTATTATTATAATATTATAAATAAACTAAATAATAATAAACTAATGTTAATTTTTATTATAATCTAATTTATGCGCTCTTGTAGGGACCTATACCGACGAGCCACAAGTGCAAAAAAAAATGTTCCTAACTAATTTTTGGGCCAATTTATCATCGGTAGTTGAAATACAGCACGCTGGTTTAGCCATCACTTACATACCTGCAGTCACCATGAGCTAAAAATTATCGTTTTTACCCACATCAAGGAATATTATTTAAGCAAGCTAACACGTTCAAAACCACGCACCGTTAGGCGCTCATGGTCGCATTGTTCCGGAGGCATAAAAATTCTAGTGTTTTACTTGACGATTTAGACACCCGAAGGGCCGCTGGACCGAGTTTGGATGTAAGCAGCTGCAGAGCAGGCATCTTTACAGCAGGTTCTGGGATATTTCCTCCTTAATATGACGCTCTTACCGGCCATCAAGCACTTAATTGAAGACTCTTGAGAGGGTACGTCTGGTCTAATCGAGCGGCGACGTAGCGAGCGCCTGTGGGTGGTCGATTGCTGCTGCTTCTTCGTTGACGCTAGAGTAAGAAATGAGCACGTCGCTGCTGCATGAACTACATTAAATAAACATGTCTTGAATTTGTAAAGTGGAAAAAATTCACTCAAGTGAAAATTTTTAATGTGAAAACTTTTTTGCCTAAACTCTGGCGGTGAATGAGTTTATCAAACCTCGAATTATGAAGATTTATTGATTATATAAGTACACCTAAGCATGTCACCGTTAGAGAGAAAATTAAAGGTAATGAATTCTGTGACACTTCGGGGAAATATAAATACAACTTAAACGTAACAATAAGATACCTAGAGGCCAGTTAGCACAAAATTACATGCATAGCCAAACACTTAATTTAACCATTCGTTTGTCCTGGAAAATATATGCCACTGTTCAAAGACACACACCCTACACTGCAAAATTTCACTCGACTTGGGTGTGCAAAGAATATCGCACAATTCAAATACATTTAAATGAATGGCATTTTTTGGAGCATTATGAGTTCTTATCATATGAAATTATTATTAACTAATCGGCTTGCATCAACATGTAATATACGGGTGTAGCAGCACGTCGTATAGCAATTATGTGCTTGTTGTAATAAACGCAGTCGAACTCTAATTTCCGAGGCGTGATTTTTACCGCCTCGCTTACCAGCCTTCCCGAAATTCATCCATGGCGCTTAATTTCTTTCATTACCCTAAAAAACCCATTCTAAGAAAATCACGAAAAACACTAATTACACCAAAATTTGTTGTGCTGTAGATATTACGAAGCTGGTATGTAGTCAGTAACATCACTCCGTATAGCGCGGTCCATCGTGGATGAATGGTTATAGATACCATATCGCTCTATAGATATATAGAGAGATATTGATATATATCTCTCTATAGATAGACAGATATAGATAGATAAATAGAGAAATACTATATGAGAAGATTTAGTGAAGAAAGAATTTTTGAGCATGTAGCTTCTAAATTGAACGTTTTCTATCGTGGTTTCGTGAAACGCGGAGATTTTCATAGTTTTTTATAAAGGCCTCCCACACTCACCATTCCAACAAAAAAAAAGGAATTGATTTTATTAATTAAAAACAGGGAATGGTTTCATGTCAATGATCAGGGCCCCGACCTTAACGCCTCTGATGGTGGCCTACACCGACTACGAGGGTCATGCACTGTGCTGTGACGCGAGCATAGTTTCATAGTTATAGTTATAAGTTATTATATAGTTATAATGGATCTAATAACTTGAGAGGTTATCAGTATAATTGTTATCTATGACAGTTATAAATTGGTTCAAAGACTTTACGCTTTCATTGCAATAGTTATGAAAATTTATATACTTTTTGCAGCTGTTATTATAAAAAATTCTGCCGTAGGAATGCAAGACTTGAAATATTGTCGTATAATTGCGTTCGTTTTCCAAACATTGATGGCAAAATTTAAATTTAGAAGAATTTTCTGAACTTGTGTTCTTGAGAGGAGCGGTTAAAATAATTCGAAATTCGTGGAATTATTTCGTTCGTATATAAAACTCCTGATTAAAATTTTCAAGTTCATCGAAACATCGGCAGTTCAATAATTGAAGGGTTGAATGCTTAGAAAAAATTTAAATTTTTTTCAAACTATCGACAAGCTTTGACATTATTTTTTGTTTGCGTGACATTTTATTTTCACAATATTATGATGTACTATATATTTAAACACCTAAAATACTAAAAAAATAATATAAAGGGGAATTTATAAACATATAGAGAAAACACATGTTAAGCACAGAACCTCGATGACTATTATTTAGATCAAGCCTGCAAATAAATTAAATCACCAAAATGTAGCACACGGTGGAAGTTAAAAAAATAATTATCTCTCTACGCACCAGCGCGACAGAGATTAATTCGAATTCTCAATGATGACGTTAATAATTAACTCTGACGTTGATTTGATTTTGTCTATCTTTAAAAGCAGAAATGAATGTCAACGTAGATTTAATTATTCTCTAACATTAGCGTTATGTATAAACATACAAATTTACTTCATTTAGTTTACCGTTAAACACATAAATGAATGTCAACGTAGATTTAATTATTTTCTAACGTTATTGTTAGACACAACGGCGAAATTTTACTTCATTTGGTTTACCGTGAAAAACAGAAAGGCAGGTTATAGGTATGGGATAGGTGGTGCACGCCACCCTTAATTCACTGTATAAATCATATAAGCTCCACCTATGGGGTCCTCCGATAGCCACCATAAAAACATAGGTGCTCCACTATAAATTTTTATTTGGGAAGTCGAAAGCGTGTAATCGCGCGCCGACTGACGTGAAAAACACAAATTGAAATAATTTTTTCACCCACAAAGTGTCAAAATTACTGAACCATGATTTGCACAGTAAAATGTACTGGCGTAGACTACACTTCGGCGTAGTGAGATTTAATTTTCGTTTAGAAAAAGCGTTATTCAGGAAATGTTTTTGAATTTTTTAGTTTGAATTTGCCTGGCCCGAGCAAAAATTTTGAGTTTTTTTACAGTTTTTATATTAGAATAACTCACACTGAGTGATACTATGCAGAAACCATGCTGGGATTTTTTACCGCTTGCAACTATGTAGTTTATTTTTCGAAAATGACGGAATACGAAAATTTTTAGTAACACTACTATCAATTGTACACGAGTTGCAGAAAACTTGTGCTCCTGAAAATTGAGTATGGGAATATTCAAAATTATGAAACACGGCATCAAATTGGTATTTATTCACTGGTATATTCATTTAGAATCTCATACTTTCAGCGTCCAATTCAGGCCACTTCAAAAGTCTTGCATCAGCATTACAAAAAGCGGGATCAAACCTGAATTTTCCTAAATATTTTGCAAATTGTTTTCCTCGAGTTTCACTGTCTATCGTTCAATCGTGAAAGAGTTTCTTGGAAATGCACAACAACGGGAAGTGGAAAAAATCTTTGACGTCTTCGTGATGAGAAAGATGGACGAGCGTCCATCTTAACGCAGAGATCGGGACCGAATTTTTTCGTCAATGTTCTTCCATCTCAACGCTAAAGAGGCGGCAACTTCAGACCTGAATTCAGTGAGGAAATTCTAAAATTTCTGCGTATGTAGGCAGCAATGGAACGAGGAATATTTCACTTTAGGATATTGGAAACAACAAAAAATTCTAACAACGAAATTTCGGAAAAATCTTCACGTACCTATAGTAATTCTTTAAATTTGATGAGTTGAGTGTTCGAAGCTTTGAAATACGTATTATATACGAGTCCAAAACTGAATTTGGTGATGAAATACTTCAATTTCGTAGATATGCAGCGTAGGAACATGGAAAAATACAGCTTAGTATCCGGTAAAAATTATACTTTTATTGTTAAATTGCGGAATAAATATTGCAAGTTGGCATCCTGTTGAGATCCAGGAGTGAAATAAAAAAACTAAATATTTCAGCCTTCAATAATTAATATTTTTTGCTTATTTCTCATATATAAATGAGGTGGCAGCATAATATCTTAGTATTTTCAAATTTTTGAATATTCGATGCCTATTTTTCAGTGCAATTTATTCCACTTGCGGCATTTAAATAAAAAATTTGATACATTTTTAGACGTAGATGAAATTCAATTAAGTTTCCCGTCCACTGATTTAATACAAAAGTTATTGGAAATCGGTTGCCCGTTCTTGTATAAACTTTTCTGTGTCGACACACAACCTACAAGGATTAGTATGAAACTAAATTTGACGAGCAGTCGAATACATTTCGAGAAAATTTTATGTAGGAAATTTTGAGAACGGTAGGAAATCTATATTACACTAGGTAATTCTTTCCCTGCGCCCCAAGAGAGTCAAATAATAAATAAAACGTTTCATTGTACGTTCGTTCTGGAGAAAATAATAATATTTATGTAGTGCGGTAGCTTCGACATTTTTTCTCTGCGAAAATCGCTCGAGTGCATTCCAAAGCGTCGAGGAACCGACCGATCACATAAAAAATATCGAGAAAGCTCCATGCAGCGAATTCTAATGAAATGTGATCAAGGGGCGTTTAGCCGGTCATTGTCTTGCTCTTTTTTAAGCCCAAATCCGTCCTATAAAACACGTCAACGCGTCTGGCCGACCAAAATACGACGAACGAGAGCGTGACTCTGGAAGGAAGTGCACGATGGCAAAAGCTGGAACGAGTAGCATGCGCTCAACTCTTCCGGAGACCAAAGAGACAACATCCATGCGAATTTATAGTGATTGATGAATATATTTAAATGAAGAGACTAAAAATAAACTCTAATGATTAGAGGAATTTTTCGGTTAAGTATTGATGAAATTTACAAAGGAGACAAATAAGAAATCAACTCAGGTGTAAATCTAATGACTTCTCACTGACTACTATATAATGACTTACGCACGCAGATATGAATTGTGTCAGAGTTAGGGAACCACGTTTGCACCTCATCAAGCGATGGCCTCGAACACCGGTCAATTTCGGCTTCCTTGCAATAGTTTTCTCGATGCGTCTTTTAGAGTTTAGAATCGTTCAATTTAACTTGTATAAAAATGCAACATTTTTAGGCATGGGAGCAACCATCAAGTTCTCCTGGCCGCCATCACTGTAGCTTCGATCGGTCCTAATGATCGGATGGCTAGCGAGTCAATATTTAAAAAACCGATCGGTAGCAGCGATCTAAAAAAGCCTAACAAAAGCCCAGAGTGATAGGGGTAGTCCTTTAGAAAATAGCGTCCATAATTAAGCTGTGTTGGTCACAAAAGTCCTACATTGATGCCGAACGCGCTCAACAATTGGTGTCGTGGCCATAAATTGCTGATGAGAGGCTGGACTTTTCAGGCTCTAGACATCATCATTAAAGCGCTTTTGGACGCAGCAAGACCTTCTCTCGCCTCTTCACTAAAAATGAAGCGACGCAGGATTGATTGAGCTTGGACGGATTTTTAACGAGCGTATATTGCATCAACGAGCGCAGAGCCTTCTCGTCAGATTTTCAACGCTCGTCTCCAGAGTCCAGAAATTGATCGTCAGAAAAACCCTTCTCCTAGAAATTAAAGGTGAATCAACACTGGATATTCAGCGGCCACTGATAGGCCGTTGCTGAATCACCTCTGATTTTTATCACGGATGGAATTTGGGCGACTTCAAATTATTCAGGTTGTGTAATTGAATGACAGCAATCAAGGCCTACCGCAAAGTACCGAACTTGGGATTGATGTCACTCGAATAGAATCATAAAACTGAATTGTGTCCAGGAACTGGGCAAATGATCTTGACTTCAGTAGGTTAATTGTTAGTGTAGATTATAGGAGCAATAATGAATTGAATCCTTGTACTCCATTACCGCTTCAGTTGCAACGGGCGTTCTGGCATGGTGAAATATCCGTAGATGTAAGTTTAACACGAAGTTAAGCGGTGAAAAGGGTACTAGAAGTGAGAAATTTAGAATACTGAGAGTGCATAGGGAGTAGAGCCACACAATAAGTTTGTCATTCCCAAGGAAGCGGTGACCAGGTGAATTTCATCAGTTCAAAAGGAGAACAGCTATATAGGCTATAGTAGTTCAACATTGGTGAGGGAAAGATGCTGGGAGTAGTTTAGCATTGATGAGGGAGAAAGGCTAGGAGCAGTTCTGCTTTTGTGAGAAAGAGAGGCCAGAAAAAGTTCATTATGGGTGAAAGAGAGAGGCTAGGAGCAGTTCAACATTTGTGAGGGAGAGAGGCTAATTAATAGAAGTTCAGCAATGCCGGTTAAAGAGACAACTTAGTTTTAACTCTATGGAAAAGGGAGATGACGTCTTGAAACATGCATGGAAAAAAATTATAAAATAAATGCAGGGAAAAGTAACGTGAGGCAAAGAGAAGTGCAACAATGAAGATTCAAAGGACGAGAAGCCTAGCACCAAAATTAGAAAGACTGATGTTAGTAAATTTCTTAGAGTGCAGAAGATAATGCAAGGAGCATAATAGAAGATAAATAGTATAGATGCCGAAAGAAGTCCAGTAAAGATGCTAGTTCAGTAAAGCATTGGCTACAGAGTGGACTGAATAGGACAGGGACGATATGGCAGAGTAAAAAGAGTCTACACAAGTAAACGAAGAGAAGACACTAATATTATTATTGGCTATTTACACGAGGTAAAAGATGGAGAAGCATTATGAACTTTAACTGGTCAGGTTGAAACTGCCGAGTTTAGCACTGCAAGTGAAAAAAAAACTATGAGAAGTCCAGCAGTGCAGAGGGAGGAGAGGCTATGAGAAGTCCAGCAGTGCAGAGGGAGGAGAGGCTAGGAGATTCCTGCGCAATTCGCCACGCATCATTCGTTAGGCGCCTCCGCCTCTCATGCCTTCGTCGGCGGCGCTCGACTCCGGGGGGAGGAATGAAGTTATGTTCAGTGCTGGGGACTCTGAATTGAGGTATTATCATTTCTAGGCCTGCTTTGGAGGCATTGAGTTAATGATAATTCCAGATAAGTTTATGGAGGAATTGAGGTTTTCCTACGTTTCAGGTTTGTTCATGAGGAATTGAGCTATCGTCAATTCCCTTTATGCCACAGAGGATTCAAGGTTGTCTGAAATCCAGGTATTTTGAGTATCAGGTCGGATTTAGTAGGAAATGAAGTATTCTTGATTCCATTGCCACTTTAATTGGAGTCATTGAGGTATTGATTATTCTAGGTCTGCTCTCCGAAGTCTTGAGGTATTTCTAATTCATGTCTGATTTTTGAAAAATTAAGGTGATAATAATTCATGGTCTGCTTTGCGAAAAATTCGGCATTTTTAATTCCAGGTATAACTTTAGGAGGAACTGAATTATTGCTAAATGCAGGCGCATGTTCGGAGTTACAGCTAGAGGAATAGTCAATTTTGGGTTTTCACTGAGTATGAGGTATTGGTAATTAGCAAGCTACGGGTGGTGGATTCGACGAAAGTCAATTTAAGGTCGGATTATTGAGGTAATGTTAATCCTTGGTTGGCAATATGGAGAAATTGCACCACTATAGGTCCATGCGAGGTTTCAACAGAGGAGGGATTGATTCTCGGCATGGGTTTGTTGGCGAGGTATGGTCCCATCTGGGTATTTTCTGGAGAGGTATGGAGGTACCTAACGGTAATAATGCAGGTATGGTTCCATCTGCATGTGTCTAGTCTGGAGCAGCATGGAGGAATGGCAGTACAATTAGCACGAGGCATTTCGAATTTTAAACTATATTAGATCATGAAAATAAATTGTATCGCTCTACTTAGTTCTGAGCAGGCTACGAGATTATACTTAAGAATGAATTTATTCCGGGATATTTTACATTATATTACATTACATCAACACATAACTGGAATTTCAAATGTGTTTAGAGCAAAAGTCTATGACTTTTATCACATTTGAAGAATTTTTAGTACCATTATACCGACGTTCAATGACCCGAGTTCTCTCTCATAATGAAGGGTTAGACTTCATAATTTCTGATACGTCTTCATCAGGAAAAAAGTCTTCGTTACGAATAATGTCATTGCAAGATGGTAACCGACGATTGAGTATTAGCGGCTTCCATTACGTTGATTGGAACTCAGATTACATTCGTTGCGCCATGTTATGTTAAAAAGTAGCCATCTTTTAGCCAGGCAAGATTACGACATCCCCTTCATCACGAGGCTGATTTTAATCCTTCAGTCGTGCATGTGTGAATGGCTTTCAACAGCTCATTACCGAAGGCTACCCATAGCCGGAATTTTCAGATGCAAAGCCTCTTCTCGTAAAGGCACATTAATTTTAAAGGGTTAATTGACTCTGGCTACGCTTCTCACTCGTTACAAGCTGAGAATTACTCAGAACCGATGTGTGATGATGCCAAGCACCTTCTGGATGACACTCATCCCTCCTTTTTAAAGAGGTAATCGGCTGTAGACCATCTCGTTGACATCCATCCATCCTTTACAGACCTTTTCGTGGGTGCCTATTGGTCTTTTTTAGGAGGTAATCGGTTGTGGTTGGGGATCTTAACACCTCCAAAGTGTCCTTCCAACACCTGATCTGGCCTCCTACTGCGCTGACGTCCACGAAACCGAGCTTCTAACTCCTCGTCTTGCTCAAAAGCCTTTGATGAGCTCGCTACACGAGATGGGATTAAGTGGGCATCTCTTGAACCTATTTGGTATGGTTTGGATGTTCAGAACTGCAGTCACTTGGCTTTTGATCTCATAAAACGTTAATAACTTTATGTTAATATACGTTTTTACGTTATTAACTTTGACTTTACCTTATACCAAGAAGGTTCGTGTATGTCGATCACTGTACATCTTTAAACTTAGGCCCAGTTTGAATTCAGCTGCTAGCTCCTATCCCCTTGAAATTGTTAATAGATAGTTTTTTTTGCTCCGTCTATTACTTGTAAATTTAGGTTTTTAATTTTGTTCTGTGCTTTCAATGTATTAATTTGTGACTTCTGATTTGTGATTCTTGATTCTACGAACTGACGATGGAGCTGGTCTCCGAAACGTTTTCTATAGAGATATGAATTTTTGTGGACTTTTCTTTGCTTTTAAATTCTTAGTTAATTTGCGATTTAAGCAAACAAGTTATATAAATTTATACCAAGAAGTTATCATCATCAGGTCATGATAGTAACATGGATTCGAATTTCCGCTCAGGGTTGGTTTAAATTCAATAGTTTTTCACAAAGTCTCTGATCAGGATGATATGTCTGCAAGGAATGAAATTAAATCGACTTCAGAGTAAATTATTGGACAGTTTTTAAATTGGTATTTCACTGAAATTGTGACTCAAGATTTAAAAACTTAAAATTCATTTATTCATTCGAGAATTTGAGTAGAAATTTGTGTGATGCTTATTCACGTAGTTGCTTGCTAACGTAGAAAAATAGCTTTATTTCATTTATTAATCAAAAAACAAAATAATTCGTTGGTTTGCAACTTGTAGTCGTAGAATGCATGTCCACATCGCCTTTATATTTATCTACTGCTACAGCTTCCTTGTTGGGTGGTCGCGTGAATGCCCCTCAAGCAGCAGTTCCTTTCATGCCAGAGATGTGTTGAAAGTTGGTGTTTAAATTTAAATCTGAACAAATTTCGTAAAATTTACAAAATCTTCCTTACAGTGTTTAATAAATTACCTTGTGTTCACAAGTGGTTAATAATTTGCGGGAGACATAGAAGAATATAAGAAAATCGTTATTGATAGTTATTCAAATATATTTTATTTTGTTTCCTCTCATTAAAAATACTCATACATTTTGCGAACATTGGCTATTATGTAATCAATAAACAATAGATTTATTCAAACATCTTGTGCACAATGTTTACATGAAATCTCGTGTTTTATGCTTGGCACTATCACATTTGTATACATTTATAAGCGCCTCATAAATTTGTTTCGCCACTTAAGAAGCTCTCACCCAAATTAAAATATCCAATGACGTTCTCATACCCGAGAACTAACGAGAGCTTCATATTGCGAGTGATCTTGAGTCTCTACAGGGGCATACTTAGTGGCTCTTGAGCTATTTATTAAGTCCGTTCTTTGTGAAGCTAACGTCACGAGGATCACATAACGTGCAATTAGTATGACAGTGTCTGCGTACGTAGTGCTTTTAGCGTATAGCCAGGCGACGTGACATGTGGTTTAGACTGTACGCGCATTGAATGTACGCAAGCAGTTACATTCGTTAATATGAGTAAAGTTTTTTATTAATTACAATTCCTTTATATTTATACCGGTGTTCAATGTGAGTATTTGCGAAGGGAATGCAATGGTTATTTCATGAACCTAAGACTGAAGGTGAAATAATGGATGTGAAGTGGAAGAAGTACGTAAAAATACGTGATTTTTTCGTAACCTGCTTTGACTGAACAAGAATCGAGTGCATTACTCAATAAATGACTCATTTAGAGGGACAATGAAGAAATATGTTACTGCTGGAACTCTGCGCACATCTAATCTCCAAAATTAAATTTGGTGAAGATTTCTGTAAACGAGGCACGAAAGGGAAAAGAATCGGCGACAAGCCACATCAGGCTACACTTCAGCGCCGACATCACTGTTATGTTATAACTTATAATGAAAAATAATGAAATTATTAATACAATTCGAAAATAATGTCTTCATCTAATATAATCCAAACCGATATTAAAATAAATTTTCAATCAAACATCTCAAAAAATAACATGTACGAGGGTAGGGTGAGGTTTTGTTGACTTCAAACAGATTATTGTCGTAAAAGATTCCAAATATTTCGAGTGTCCAAATTCTCAATAATAATGCATGATTTTCAGTAGCCACCCATTAAATATTCAATAACCCTTCTATGCACCGCTAAGCTCTTAAATAATAATAATAATATTTATAATAATGATAATAATAATAATAATAATATTAATTAATAATAATAAAATAATAATAATAATAATAACAATAATAATAATAATTAATCTGGCTGTTCCATACTACACTGCAAGAACTTCTACCTAAGAACAGTCCCAGGAAATCACGAAACTCGATATGTTAGTGTCAGGCGACGCGAAGATTGTTTACATGCGAGTATCTAATAACAAAATGTAGAGAAAAATACAGACAACTTGTTCTCAGCAATAGCAGCGTAAAGATGAGGTATCACAGCAATCAGTGAGAATAGTGGCCAGGTTATTTGGACCAGGAATTGTCGGCATTTCATATGTCGACATTATTAGCACTTTGAATTGTTTATTGTGATTTGAAAGGAAGAGTTTTTTTAGGTTCTTTTCACGTTTTCGTTTTTGTTTTTAGGTTCTTTTCACCTTTTCATCTAGAGTGATATTGAATACTATATGCTTAAATGCATCTATTGATATTTGAAGTAGAATAAGAATAGAAATGAATATATAACATTAACTATTTTTGAAATACCAAATTTCGTTATTGCTGTGCTTTTTTCAGTAGAATTTATGGAAAAAATAGTTAATCGATCGGAGTCGAATAGGAGCGAAACGGAGAAGAACATATAACATGTAAAAAGATTATTAAGTCCAAAATTTCATGTTCTCGTACATGTTAAACGGGTTCGTCGTGAGATAAGAAGAGCCTATTTTTAAGCGCGTGACTGGATAGTTAGCATATACCTAAATAATCCCATTATCTGCATTTGTAATTTTATACGCAGTTTGAGAAATGATTGGAGGCTGGTTTATAGTGTTTATCAGAAATTCTTTGCATGCAACAAGGACTGCTTGATATACCTCAAATTCTTTGATATCGATCAAAAATAATTGAAATAATGACTAACTCAAAATGCATACTTGCTTGCCAAAAAAATACTTGCATGCCTATAATGATGAACTCGAGATTCGCTGCTCATAAGGCAAGTTCATCTTACCACTTCTATAAACCAGAGGCGAATTATCGTCCATTGGATAGCCGTGGATGATGCGACTATACGTTTTTAATCGGGCCGGTCGGCGCAGTTCAAAGTCTTAACCGGTACTCCGAGATGAACTATTTCCGGATAATCGATGTTTTTACGGTGTCCATAGGAAGGCCGCACGTAAGCCGGCTGATATTTTACGCAATTGTGATCTTTTGTTCGATGCTGGTCCGCAAGAGGCCGTGTCAACACCATCAGTTCTTCATTAGCGCTCCAGAGATGACGTAAAAATCGCCTACAAGTCGATGAGGCTTCGACGTCTCGAACTTCAAATCATCACCGACTGCCTGCGAGTTTCAAGAATATATTTGCATGAATGACGTATGAAAGAGTGGAAACACGCGTGGAATGTGAAATAGCCGCTCATATCTCAGGAATATGCGTGAATCATGTATGAAAGCATTGAAACACGCGTGGAATGTGAAATAGCCGCTCATATCTCAGGAATATGCGTGAATCATGTCTGAAAGCATTGAAACACGCGTGGAATGTGAAATAGCCGCTCATATCTCAGGAATATGAATGAATTACGTATGTAGGATTGATGACGTGCGTTGAAAGGGAAACAACTTCTCGTGTTTCAGGAATATGTAAGAATGATGATTGAACACGTGATTATATATGTGGGGAATGTTGAACAGCCGCTCATATCTCAGGTAGTTTGTTATAGAGAAGCTACCTTGCAAACTCGTGCCGCCGAGAGTCGAAACGCAGGCAATCACCTCATCAAAATCATGAACTCTTTTGTATTATCTGCGCAGTTTGCAATCATAATTTGGTATTTTTCGCAACAAAAGCGAATGTTTTTATTTTGACGCATTTTGTCATATCTTACAGACAATGTTTAGAAATTATTTAAAGAGGGTTGAGTTATGAGTATTTTACACTAATCAGATTGTCGTGTCTACAGTTGTTCCTGATCCATCAAAAATGTGCATAAAAAAGTGTCACTTAATAACCGATAAATGTTGTAGTACAGGCTGGACTCTGATTCCTAATTGAGAGTTCAACTCCGTAATTTTCTGAGCAAGCTGTGAAGAAAACAAGGCCCGGAAGGCGGCAGGAACACGTACTTTATCTGGCACACCGTGTCTAATTCGCGCCGAAGCAGACTGCCAAAACTTGATTGGGAGGCGATCTCAATCAGACACTCCAATCCCCGCTCCAGCGAAGTCTTGCGAGCCAAAGCACAGTCTTCGGAATGGGCTGTTTCTTCAGCCTGATTATGTGGGCTTGTTCATGGTAATGAAACTGGATGCAGTCCGTTTTGTAGATGCTTTGGTGGAACGAAGAATGATTGTAAATTATTTTTCATGTAATGTATTTTATTTCCGTGAAAACCTTTCACTTAAATGGGTTCTACTATAAATAAAACATCTATTGTTATCTTTTGCGTAATTAGTTGTTAGTTGTTTTTCCGGTTATGATTGCATGGAAAACATTCATTAAAACTCATGAAATGAGTAACGTTCAGATTAGTGGACCACATTTCAATATATCCACGTTCAATCAGAAAATATAAATCGAAATCCAGAGAAAACAGTCATCATTTACTAAGGAATAATGGGATTTGAATAATTAATACCTAAAGAGTAGTATCTTATTATTAATTAGAACCTAAAGATTGTTATCTTATTGTTAATTAGCACCTAAATATTGTATCATGGTATCATCTCTCAGGTAGGACTATAAAATAAATGTTTTATCTTAATCTATCGATACGAAAATGGTATAAGTATGTATTGTATCAGGAACTACAACGCAATAATTTTGTTTAATTGTGACTGATTTTATTTGAGAAACCCGACCTCAAATGGAAAATTCAAATTTCATTTCATTATTTCAGAATATCATGTCAGGCCCGTTCATACGTAATCGAATGTCAATGCGGACAAATTTTCTTATGAGAAGTTTGCAATTCTTTGAAGTTATATGATAATTTATTGTGCTGATGTAGCGAACATCGCAATGGATCTTTTTCATACGTAGAATTGAACCGTTTACAGCATTAGTTCAATTGGCTTGAAAAATATATACAGAGCCAAAAAATATGAAAATATTATTTTCCTTACCTAATGTTAACATTTGTTTCTTGTAAACAAGGAACACATGAGCAGAGAAAAGTCTATGAGTTTTTTGGTATATAAAAAAATTAACATCACGATTTTTCAAAATCTTGCAGTGGTCATTTAATAACCGGCATTATGAAGCATGGAAGCAAAAGTCACCATCAACCTTATATATATGATCCATGACCAGCCAGGCGTTTATAATGAATGTAAAGCCTCGAGTCTGAGAAAAAGAAGGATCTTAATCTATTCGTGGTCAATGTCTCATCGATCGTGTTTGAGCGACAAGAGTTGGCGTGATAGCGTATGCCTCATACAACTGTCGCAATGTCCGTTACAAGCATAATGCTCCTGATTTGCTTTGTGATTCAAACGAACCTCAACCTTTTGTCCCGTCTTTTCTATGTTCTTCTGCTATTAGAAGCGGTCACAAATTTGTCAAGTCATTTTTCAAGTCAAGTTTTGTGTTGGAGTCACTAGTAGTAGTAATTTTCGACACTAGTGTGAATATTTTTAATTTAATGCTTATACTTGAGAGTTAAATGGAAAATTGTGATACGGATCCGTTTAATTCATCAGTATGAGCAGCCATTGCATGCTTATTTGAGGTCACCCCGAAGCAATTCTAGGATATACGCTGATGCTGGCAGAAACTATTAATGTTAATCAACTCATCTGACCTGCTTTTAAATTATAAAAATGCTATTGAAACGATTTGAAATATTTAAATTGAGTCAAAGCTCAAGCGTGACATTTTGAGAAAATTTCGTGTACGGTGGATTTTGCTAGTGTTTCCGACTATGAAAAAGGAGATCAGAGAACTAAAACATATTTTAAAACTTCATCACTTATTTAATTGTAGAAAATTTTGAACAACTTGTCGTTATTTTGCCGCAAATTTTGGCAAAAATTCAAAACATATTGAATTGAAGAAATTCAATATTTATTCATAAAGAAACTCATTATTCTTCACGAAATCATCCCTATCACAACTTTTCCAGTAATTATACATTAAATTAACCAGGTGCAAAATCACATATGAAACGTTTAACTAAATGCATGACCTCTTTCTACAAAGCCATAGTGATCAAAAGAGCTTTAAATAATTGCATTAAGATTTGCATTAGAGCTTCGAAAATTATCATTCTCATTCGATCGTAAATGTCTCATTTAGTGTACAGATATCATGCGGACCTATTTCAGGCGATCTGCAATTATTGAACAATTGTTCTCGGCCCGCAATTCAGAAGTGATATTCAGAGATACATTTGGCTGGGGCAGACGCGGGTCACGAACGAGCTGATAATGAGTTACATTATGCAGCGATCAGAGAGCGATCTTTGCCTTGTAAAAATTAGTAAGATTGCTTAGATAAGATCCCAATTATCATCTTTTCAAGCTCAAAAATTTAATTCAATTCATGAAATTCAATACTTAATTTCACATGCATGGTTTTAATAGCCAGCTGCAATCGCGAAAAGAATAGTAATCAAGTGCTTGGAATAGAATTGCATTCGATTTATGCAATTTCGAATTCGGATGAAATTGTTCACTAATTGCTGTATGTAAAATAACCAACAAAATCGAAACGAATCATTGATACAACTGACACACATTGAGCTATCATAGAAATTCGCTTGCTTTCGATGTAGCGACCGAAACTGAAACGGGTATTTGCAACATTTCTCTAACGAAAATTTTATTTTCTCGCACGTTGATCTTTCATAGTCTAAAATTCCAGATATGTGCATTTTCCTAATTCTATTTCCCTCGTCTAATTCTATTTCCTTCATTATATTTCCCTCTCCTGTGCTAACAGGACTATTTCTAAATCTCAGTTAACAAAACAATTCAACTGCAACTGACTGTTTCTAAGTCTCAGTTACAACAATAATTCATCTTGAGAAATTTTTTACTAATGCACTATAGTTGCATATGATCATTTAAGCTCGTTATTAATTAAGAATTTCAATAAAACCTCTCGAGACGTTTGACTGAAACTATTAGGGCTTACACAAAGAATCAATGTAAATGTTGCCCAGTGGCTCCCTCGATCTGAGCCCTCATGCAGTAATGGAAGCGTCATTATACTAGTTTCGTTGGCCTCAGAACACGATCATGTCGGCCACCATATCCTCCTGAATAATTGATATAATTACCGTCGTAAACTTGATACTGGGTGCCTGCATATCCTGCCTTTGTCTCGCTCCGAATGAAATTCGGAATCGAGTGGGAGCGTCACCCGGCGTCTGCTGAACGTCACCGGCTCTGTGACCATTAGTGTTGACACTCGGAGGGTGGCCTCGGACAGACCGCTGGTCGTGACTCGAGGCAGAGTGTCGAGTTCTTGAATGATTATGGACATTGAACACCGACACTCGGACACAGTTTACGCGTCGACGGCAAAAGATATTTAAGCTTTACGATTCTGGATGCTGGTGAGGGAAAATTTGGTTGAATCATTATTGAAATCAGCACTGTAACGCTTTGAGTTTGGTTGTTGATTAGATATCACATATTTACAAGGTTTTTCAGATTTGCTTATTGGTAAAGAGATTACGTATAAATAAACTGAATATACTGGAAAATGACCACATGCATGATCAGAAAGTAGTAATGTAAAACTGAAAGACCCTCAGTCTTTCATAGGCCATCTTTAGTAACTTGTAATATTTGTCTGACGATATATTTCGTCTTGATATTTTATTTGTTGCAGTCTAAATTTCATCAAAGGGAATAATATCGTTGAAAATATTTATTATTTAACTTGAACCTCGGAAAACAAAAATAAAATATGAGTATCTATTTGAAAATAGCCATTATTGACTTTAAAGAGCTTCGACGGTTAATAGAGGTTTTCAGCGGATCTTGATTCCAGTAGTAATTTTAGATAGAAGCTCTTCAAAATAAATAAAAACGTTGAAAACAATTCTAACGAAATTCAGTTCATTTAGTTATTATGGAACACGATTTTCCTCGTTATACTTAGGATGGGATATTTTCATACGAGACGATATTATCATACGACAAGTTATCGTACCATTTATTATGTAACTCTGACCTATAGTGATTCACCAAACGAGCGTCAAAATTCTGTCAACGATGCTGGCAAAAAGTAATCCCTGCAAATTCCACGTGCTATTCGTACGGAACTAATGATTTGGAGGCAGGAAGCCTCGCTAGACATCCTAGGCTACAATCACTCAAGCTGAGCCAAATTGTTAATAAATCACAGCCTGAGACTTGGAGGCTCCACTGGTGTGAATCCGCATTGTTCTCAACTTGCCTGGGTAATTGTGGGCATTATTAGGGTACAGGCTCAGGTGGGGGTGTCCTGTAGAGGTTTTGGGCACTTGTGAAGAGGAACTTAATTATGAATGCATTTACTCTTATATTTTGGCATCCGGTGATGAAATATAATTCGGTGACGGTGATACCAAGTTTGTCGTGTACGCAGAGTGAGAATTCAGTCTGATGATTATTTATTGAGGAGTTGATGGAAGAATTTCGTGAGGTGGGAAATGCCAGGTTGAATTTCCAATGATTGAATAGATTTTTGCTCTTCCCTACTTGCCAAACAAGCGTATGTGCTAATAAATTTACGATTTGTCACTTGTATTTGTTCACCTAGTAAACGTGCCGAGTAAAAATAACTCATTCACTCCAGACAACACTGTGACATAGCTGAGGCAGTGTGACGTGACCACACGATGACGTCCACATCCTGTCTACAACAGAGGACATGCAGTTCCTTAGTGGGAAAAATCCCACGTGCAATGAAGTATTTCTTCAAGATGAGGTATTTGTCTAAACCAGGTATTTGCTCATGATTTAATATTTGCTTGAAATTACATATTTCTTCAAAAGGAGATAATTTTTTTAGATGAGGCTATTTCTTTATAGTTGAGGCATCATATTCCGATGAGAGGAGATATTTACTTCATGAGTGTATATTTCCTGGGCAATAGGCGGTGCGAGTGGAATGTTGTCTTGTGTAATTGCAGGATTAGTTACATGAATCTGTTTGATTAGGATTGCTGTCTTATCCAATGAAAGTTACATAAACAAATAAAAAATCCGGAGTCGAAAGCAGCATATGTACACTAGCAGTTTGTTTGGAGGCTATTAATAACGAATATGTGTTTGATGACAACGAGTGCGCTCTGTGTGTTCATAATAGTGGTCCGGAATTGAGGTTCTTCATGTTGTAAACATTATCTTGAAGGAATGGATATCTGTTCAATGGTTCATTATCAACTATGTCAATTCCTTATGAGACATACTTAACAATTGTTAAAATAATTTCTCATTGCAGTACCCAGGATATCTAAGCTAGTATATCCATGAGAAACAGCTTGAAATCTGTATGGACAAAAATTTGATCAAATGATTTATACAAATTATTAATATCTCATATGTTTTTCTTTCAATTTGAATAGCTAGTACTTTTTCAGGAAACTTGAGCAGCAATTCAAAGTCACCTATAGCTTCCTTCGTAGAAAATACTTCAGAAAAATAATATTATATCAATTTGAAAGAATATCTTCACTTCATTATAAATTGCGAATCTAATCTTACACGCCAGCTGCGAAACTAAATATCCATCTCCAAAGCTCTGAATAGCCTTATTTTTTCATTCTAACAACAATAGCTAGCATTTCAAGCGGCAAGCTTCAGATTTAAAAAAATGTTCTTTTCCTTGTCAATCAGCCTATAATCTAGAACGCAACCCGAAATACTTGCAATTTCTGTGGTGACGTACATCTCAGTTCCTTGTGGTGCATTTCTGTCCATGTGCGACCACAATTAGCTCATCAATGGGAACGAATCTTTTGAGTGAGACTTCTGTGTGATCTTTCACTGTCGGCAGGAGTCGATACCTTTTATTGTGTGGCGGCGAGACTAGAGTCAATTTGAGGTTGTCGGTCCATATCACCCATTGTTGGCTAGCCCAAACTCTGCTCTTCTGTAGCATGTTTACGGCTAACCTGAAGAAATTTTCGGAATCTCGTCTTCAAAAGATCTTTTGTCTCCTCGAAAGACCAAGACGCTTGTGCCGCGCCTACGATGAACTTGTCTGTTGCAGCGCCGTTTGCGTTCCTTTTCAGCCAGAATTATCTTGCGCTAGAGTAAGATGCTTCATATGTTTATTTATTGAATTTGAAGTTTTTATTAAAATTAGGAATCATATCATACTCATTTTATTTTTCGAGTTGAGTTTCAGTTTTATTAATTGATTAATTTAATAGTGCATCAGTCACATTTTGAATTGACAGCATTTGCTTAAAATTTGCTTTAAAATGTTAATTTTGCTATGACCTGCAGAGACCGACAGTGTTTGACGAATGCAGTAGTCCGCAAAGGGACAATTTTTTTAAATGGATTGATAATAAAATAGGCAAAACTTTTAGGCAAATAAGAATTCTGACGTCACCATTCTCAAATATTATAAAATCTACTATTACCAGACAACTTTAAAAAATTCCAATGATCGCCACAATCAAAATTCAACCAATTACAGAATTTTCAGTCTTTCCTCTGCCGAATTTATAACAAGTTTTGTGGCCACAAAAATCCTTGACGAACATTGTAACTTTTACCTCACAGCCATTCTCGTCACTTCCTTTTTCGCGCCTATTGTGCGCTTCAGTCGAAAGCGATAGGCACGCTATTGTACGAGTGTCTGTTGTCATTGTGATGGTGACTGCACTATGATAGAAGCGGTATTGTGCACATGAGTGTTGCTTACTAAACACTCTTGTGCGTTAAGTTTGTCGTCGTTGGCTCAAGGTGCAGGATCCAAGATGTTGAGTATAGAGAGATCATTTGCGGTGGGAAGTGTAGGTCTTGCTATTCTTTAGGAAGATAAATTAATTGTGGTTACGAAGATAGACTTGAGGATGGAAGGGATTGACCAAAATCAGTGGCTATATGTACAAACGCTGGACGTGTCAGCGGGAAGATTGACCGATGTTAAATTTGAAGGTTTGAGTTTTGTGATCCCTCGGAAATTATAGAATATGAGGATTATTAGAATTGGATACCTAGGGTTTCAATATGATTACTGAAAAATTGAATCATCCTTGGCTTCATCCACTGTACGATGCTTAATTGATATGAATAATATTGAAAGTTCATCGTGGCTTTGGTAATTTTCGCATAAAATAATGATCGCCTCTGCCCGCAGGAATAGTGCACACTGCACTATATGCATGGTCAAGATGAATATATTATAACGATGATTGTAGATTATTGATCGGTATAAAATATGAGACAGAAGATATTGAATTATTTCGATTTCAACTTATTGGTAAAGTATTGGCGTTAAAAAATTAACATTTTATATTATTTTACATTAATAGGCCATGAATATTACGTTATATATTTTTCCGCAGTTGAATTTGTCGAGCTGGGTAACGTTATACGGCGGGAATACTGCACTAATTCACATAATAGTAACTCAGCCATATTAAATTAAGGCTGATAGCAAACCAATTTTGAAAGAGAATCACAGAAGAAGAGCAAAATTAGGCTCTCATGCCCCTGCACGGACTAAATTACAGCGCGAGTCGACTGAAGAAATTAGGGTAACATGGGGCAGCGAGCCCACTGCGGGTCACGGGCCCATAGCGGGTTTCTCGCTAAGTATGGCAGATATTGGTCCGTGTTCTCTACCGCCGGTCGACAGTTTCACTGGGATGAAGTGATAGGCGTCTAATTCACATCATACATTCCTCATTAGTTGCACCTTTAAACAAAACAAAGAACCACCTCGTATCAATTAAAACTTCATCAAAAATTTATTTTAAAAAAAGTGGGGGGCGCGCTGCCCCACGTTACCCTATATGTATTTTTTTCTAAACTCATTAACATTTTCCCGTCAGGTACAGGGGACAGGAATCATACTGATCCCATAGAACTTAATGCGGAATAACTGTTACCTCATTCCAATTTTGTCCAATTTAATGATAGGGACACAGAGCACAAGCATGAAATTGTTAAGACTTCAATATACTCCACTAATGCAGAAATGAGTAACGGTATGAATACATTTTTGCATGTAAAAATTCCGACAGTCAACCACTTGTTACTGAATTTTTGCTTTCCCTTGCATTGATTTCATTGAAATTTCTTGATATAGTCAACAAAAAACAGCAAAAACTCGGCTATAAATTCGACAACCCAACACATGATAAACTTTATTACTTTTTTCGTAATTACGTGTAGTTCAAACATTTCATTGAGCCTTTCTCACCAACTACTTTTGGACAATGAAACCCGACAGATAACGATGATGTATCACCTTGAGTACAACAGTTCAACTCTAATTAAGACACTTTAGTGTGCATTATGAAAGGGACATTTTTATGAGGCTCCTGACAAAAAACTGTCAAATTGGGAGCACTCTATCAAACTTGTCATGAAGCACTTCAAGAATGAACCCAAGCAAAACCATACAGCTCAATCACCCAACCCACCCTGCCTCAGCAACCACAGCCGACCACACCAACATCACCCCAAGTGCCCGGCCATAGCGGGTTTGGTTGTGGGTGAGTGTCTCAAAAGCGCCAAGCTCCTGCAGCACAAAAGGCTCTATTGTGGGTGCCCACAATGCGCTCTGGAGGCTGGTATGACAATATTAGGGTAGCATGAATGGGTCATTAGGGTAGTTTAGACAGGGAAAGGGGGCTCGTTCTCGTATAGTACGATTCTCATGTTTAATGGCTTCCTGTGAACAACGGTTAGTGATTTGTGCTTTACTGTGAGAATATTTCTCTGTCAAATATGCAGTCATTTCGGGGCCCAAATGGGTATTTCCGTGAGCCATTTGGATGTTGACATCTCTTGATATATTCGTGCCTCGAACATTGAACTTTTGACATTGCATTACAAAGAGAACACTACTAGAATAAATGGATTATCCTCTGTAGGAATCGATTTTATGTCTCACGACGATAGACTTGACTGCATTTCTTCTAAAATCTTATGGGAAATATTTTCCAGGATTTTATTACTGGTACATTGTGTTGAATTCTTATCATAAATTCTAATCTACCGCTATCACTAAAAATTGACTTCTCTGAAGGAAACGCACAACAATTTTTGGACTTTAAACTGCCTTACCCGGAAGATTTTCATCTCAATCAGAACAATAAAAACAATGAAAAATTTTCCCGATTATTAGCCTAAATTTACAAAGCTGAGTGTTGATGCGATGATCATTAACGACGAATAGCCAAGCGATGAAATGATGCTAATACTTTTAAATTAATCCACATTTATTGAGATATTAATATTTTGGTTGCAAACGACACCGCTTATAACAATGCTTTGATACTTTGTATAAATTAACTTCACCCAGATAAATGAACTTTTCAATATATTGCACACAGCGTCGTCGCGATACTCACCGCAATCAATCGCCTTTCGAAGTTGAAAATTTAAGTGTGTATCAGGTCATTTATTTATTATTTACTTTAAGTGAATACATATTTTATGGCTTATTAGGAGCTCGAGAAATAATTGAAAAACTCTGTTAAGCCCCTGAATAAATTCATATTGAAGCAACCAATGGCTCTGGTAACTTCAAATTATTACCATTCAGAAAATGCTGTGACTTCGACAGCCATTTTCCCTATATCCGAAAATTTGGGAAGCAAGGTCTCATCATTTTGAAACATCATTATTTCAATTTAGCAGATGAATTTATATTACTTACGGGATATAAAAAACGATGCATTTGCGTAATTAGTAAAAATAATTTATTTTTATTTTAGCACTTCACGTGAATTTGAAAAATAGTTTGTAACACTTAGCCTATTTAGGCCTTAATCATGTTCTAAGTCCCTTGCAGTAGTTCTATACAAGGTGTTCAAAATAAAATGTTTTTCTTCACCCCAGCAGCCAGCGCTAGAATCATTGCAGTGAAATTTTTATTAATTTTGAGAAAATTTGAATGGATATGAAGCTTCAACATCTTACTATGTGCGAGCTGCCCGTTTACGTGAAATATTCGATGCACGAATTTTCAGGAACGTCTATAACAAATTTGAGTAAATATACACAACATATTATTAGGTTTACACAGACATTACAGTAAGCAGATAATATATTACAGAAATCATTGAATTCATGTCATTGACCTACAAACGATACATTATAGTATCAAACAACTAAG
Organism: Hyalella azteca; assembly: GCF_000764305.2. Taxonomy (NCBI): domain Eukaryota; kingdom Metazoa; phylum Arthropoda; class Malacostraca; order Amphipoda; family Hyalellidae; genus Hyalella; species Hyalella azteca. Next base: position 229,516 of record NW_025941414.1, read on the forward strand.
ACTCACTACAAATAACTGAAGTAGCTCGCTAACACAACTCTCGTTCCCAGAGGGCGTATCGATGCTCCATCTCTCCCCTCACCCGAGGGTAGGCGAGGGTAGGGCTGTAAATCACTGTAAGCACGTCCTCAAGCCCATAATTAAAGTGACACCACACACTGGTCCCATTGAGCTGGTGTTTCCGTTGGTAACATAACAATTTGTTCTTAACTCCACGGGTCCCTCGTCTATAGGCAGGCAAGCATGCCGCGTAAATGGCCCGTACAGGGCGGCTGAGGGAAGGTCGAACGTATTGCTTGCTGCGAACTTCCGAGCGCTTTTTTCGATGACAAGAAATTTATCATACGGAGACTAGGCTAAGTGAAAATCGTGAATAAATTGTATGCCTTAGTCTAGTGTGAAATTATCAGATACGCATTAGAATGACGCGAAAAACTTGCTCTATTAATGAATGAGTATTTGTATGATAAATTAAACAGCTACCTAATAGCAAATTTTAAATTTAAAAATAATGTCGAAATTCACTCTTACCGGAATGATGTTGATCCTTTCTTCAGTTTCCAGACCATTTTCAAACCAAATTCTAGTGAATTAAAAATTCTTCACTTAATTGAAACCGTTAAGGTAAAAGGGAATTTCTGCATCATTTTGAATAAAGAAACAATAGTCAGGTTTTATTTAGGATTAAATTTTACTATCACTAAATTATATTCTAAATAAGATTTTTTCATTATTCATATGCTATATCTTATGATTTTCCTATTTGAAGATCATAATACGATACCGGAATGTATATTTATAATGAATACGCGCTTCACAAACTATATAAAATACTATGAGATTGACATAGCCTCAAGCGAGATAGAGATTATTCCCGACATTATTTATCCCAGCATCTTAATCCCGTTAAATCCATCTAAAGAATGCCTTTCTAACTAAACTTACATGAATAAAAAACAACGCATCCATAAACGCATTTAATATATAATTCATACATTGAGTCCACTTCAACATTTGAACGAGATATACATTTATTTGTACAATTTACGATTGTAGAAACAATGAAAGTAATTCTTGGATTACACCTGTATACTTCCGTTCCGTATGTGTCCAATGATTTTTGGTTCCAACACAAACAATATACAAGAGCAAAGAAAAAAACTGTCGAAAATACATATAATAGATTAGCAGATAAACTCGGTGTTGTCTTATAGAGTTCATTTTCAATAAATCTTATTTGATTGTGTGCCTTATATGTTAACCTTGTATTTATACGAGGCGTAGTAAGTCAAATTTTGCCAGGCGTAGTAAAAATTATGTCAATTCCTTCTCTTGGAGAAAAAAAATCATTATTATTTGTTAAATTAAACGAATTCAATATTATTCGTTGGTGGAGCGACAATCCAGGTGAATGGTAGCTTGAATACGATGCTAATACGCAAACAGAGGGAAAAATACAATATGACTCTGCTATCCACGATACAATTATGGATACTTCAAACTTACAACAGATCATTCAGTGTAAAACATAAGTCGATTGCAACTCAACCTAGTTTCGAATAAGTGAGGAGCGCGTCTATCATTTTTTTTGGGCTCGACTTTGATTGGTAAAATGTTACAAACCTTATGAAATCGTAATTGCACCGTTCAAATGATAAAAGGTTCTCCAAGTCACCTCGTTCAAAGTTGTTTACGCTCTAGCCTCCCAAATTTACACTATTAATAGATGTACTTGATTACCGACAAAATTTACTGAAATGCCACACCATCATATAACAATCTACTAAGACTAAACGTTGTGCAAGAATGTAGTAACTTTATTAAATTAAATTAATGCCGGTATTTCTTAATAGCATGTAAAGTCGCACTGTCTATTAATTTGAGAGTCTAAATATAGGCACTTTAATTAATCAATGCAGCTACCCAAAAACATCATAAAATCTAATTACAAATGCGTAAAATAACAATTTATTGGAGTTAGGATTGATAACTTAAGCTGGTGTCAGAAGAATTTCATTAAGCACCTGGAGCCCAGAGGCGGAACCAACCTCGTCGTTTGCGGGCCATTGCTCCAGCGATATGAAGTCCCGCGCACCAGAGTCTTGGCCATGCAGTATTAGGTGTAGGGAACGGAGCTGCCTTCATTATGTGTTACACTTGACGCACGTGGCTAAATAAACTCTAGAAATAATCTGTGTGTAAATGACTCGTGCTTAATAAACGCTGCTACATTATTTATCTTTATGTGCGGTACCTTGATCCGCAGAAAAAAGGGCAAAGAAGTTGAAATTTTATCTAACGCTTATGAGAAATTATTTGTTGTATGAAATTGCACTGAATGGTGTGATTAGTTAGAATTTTATTTGTATTTAAAAAACTGTTGTGCGCTTCACTCGATTATTTGATCGAACAATATGTAAGGAATATAAAAAACCAGCGCCTCTAATATTTCTACTGAACAATATCCATCAATATCATGGACGCATTAGTTTCGGTTTCATTAAAAAATTTATTATTTCGCAAAGATTGTTTTCAAGAACGATAATACCTAGAACAACAAGTTCAGAAAGCTCACAGAAATGAACGTGCGCCTCTTATTTTTATTTAATTTTGCACTTTCTTTTCGTGCCGCTGGTTTCGGAGCCAGCTGAAAATATTCAAAATGATATAACGCAAATTTTCTGCAGGCCTTAGGAACTTAAAAATATAATAAACGTATTTTGGCCTGCCAGTGAAAACAAGGCTTCTCCGTGAACAATTACTCGTGGAAAATGAGACAAAGCAATAAATTTACTTGTATTTATCCCCTGATGTTTATCTTTATGTTAATCTTAGAAGTGTTAAATTATTAAATTTTGTGATCAATTCTCACTCTGCTTTGACTTTCAGCAGAAGCAGCTACTTGCGCTGATGAAGGCTTTAGCCACTATAAGACTCTATAAAAATTCTTGCAAAAGCACAAATTGAGTAGGGGGAACTTTGGAGAAGTTATAGTTCTCTTTCGTTCCCGAGGTATTACCCTAATAAGACTCTTTAATTCGTGGTAATGATAGTACAGCAGTTGTAATAACACATTTGTTGCAGTGATAATGCGTAAGTAGTAATAATAATGCGTAGGTTTTATTAGTTCACATCGGTTCACATGTAACGATAATATATTATATGTAAAGATAATATATCAGATGTAATTATTCTTCATCAGTTATGAACAACCATGCTGGCAGACGACGATCTAATCGCATATATATTGAAAACAAGCTCATTAAACTTGTCTAGGGAGGGTAACAAATTCATCACATATGTGACATAGTCACAACACTAACCTTAAATTGGTCGTACATAAATTTTATACCATAACTAATCACATACATGCAGATTCAATCCCGCATGCTGATTAAAAAAAATTAAGATCACAACAAGGCGCACATTTCATTCTTCGCTCGTTGCGATTGATGTTCCGGATTTAAGTTGGTCAGTAAAATAAACTATAAAATTATCGTTATTATCGATAAATCCTTATTATGTATGTTTTTCACAATATTTTCATCTCGGTTTGTCTTAATAAAAATACTGCTTATGTGGCACGGATCTATATGTGCTCCTATATATGGATTACATCGTTAGATGCGCTGGGAGATCTCATACAGTCTCCAATTATCTCCATTTATCCGACGAAGAAATAAATGATTCCCTTAACCTGGTAGCCGATCGTTGATTGGTCCAATTTTTCTCTAATGATGTAATACGAGCTTTCCATTGGCCGAGGCCTCGTCGGGTAAAGGGCTTATAGAGAATGTTTTACCCTCAAACAAAAACGAGGCTTGTGCTCAATACATGGGAAATATTTTGTCCGTTGACCTAAATCATATAGTCAAAATAGTTTCTCGGAAATTTTAGTTGCAATGATGTAAGAGAAAAGTCGCTCAATTCAGAACAAATGCCCAACAGAATTTGCCCAGTTGCTAGGGGATACGGAATGAGAACAAGAAATAATGAAAATATTTATTGGTCCATAGCATGCTTGTGACGGTTCAAGGTATTTAAGATTGTCAATTGAGGCATAGAAAAAACATATATTCGTTAGGCTGAATTTGTAAATAAATATATCATGTTATTAAAATTTTATATAAGCAAATATTCTACATTTCTTCATAATGATATCGAGATGGGAACTTACAAACGGAATCCATTTGTTTACCATTTGCGCTGACCACTGACAATGTAATTAAAGACAGCTAGTCATACCATAATACTTTTGCCCAAGTGTGACTTCGAACACGTATTGCGCCAGATATTGAGTTATTTATGCCTTCAAACTGTTGCGATTCTGACAATATGTAATGGAGCAAAAATCAATCAATCACATATCAGATTTTCAGTGAATTTCTGAAAAATTTCTCGCTAGAAAAAAAATGGAACAGGCGGACGCCTTTATTATTTCTCACGAATGTTAGAAGACAATTTATAATATCAAGCGAGTTACACTCCGAAATTTTCAGCAAACTTTCATTACAAACTACTCTTGAATTGTACAATTGGTTGAATAGTGCATGTATTAGTTTTCGGAAGACTCGTAATGTTTATTGTAGAACTTGATAGTAAAATATATATATAACAATTGATTTACATCATATTTAGCAAAATATATTGAGTTGTAAGCATGTTTCCTTTTTGTATCAATTCAACCATGGGTAAGTAAACTGATGCATGATGAGCGGGTTAGACAGCTAAAAATTAACACAGTTAACCATAAAAAATTTTCTCATTCAGCATCATAGAAAATATTTAGATGTAAAGCATTCAAAAAAATTTTTCATCAGAGTTTCATCCTGCAAAAACTATGACTCAATCATTATGTGCAACCGAATTTACAATTGCTTTTATATTATATATGTTTCTTCATTGAAAATTCACAATGAAACTTTGAGATCAAACCGAAAAAAATTATTTCATGCATGTGGACTGTGGAGGATCGAACCCTTGGTAAAAGTGATCGGGTCTGTAGGATAGTAACCCCCATTGAGTTATTCTGTATAGAATTCTCGCATACTTTAACTATGACAGAGCGTTGACAGTCGCGCTAACTCTTCACATCCAAGCAAATTGAAGCGGATGCTGTCAACGTTACAGTGTCAGCACTGCGCACTCTCTGCCGGAGTCTGGGGATTTTCCCCGGGACCGCAGCCCCGAATGCGAAACATCCTACAGATCCCTACATGAGGCGGCATCGAATATTTCGTACATGAATAGCGGTCCTAGCAAAAATCTCGCCAATCTGCAAAGTTCTCGGTTGAGAACCCTGGTAAATAACCCATTGAAATACACAAATTAAATATGCAGTGTGAGGAATTTTATTTTACCCACGTTTCAAAATAATTAGTATCGGATGAATTGTTGGCTTAGAAAATCCTTTTAACTTTCTCTCTCACGGGTGCGGAGATAATACGTGATCTATCATCAGAAAATTTCTAATTTTGATAGAAGAGTACTGTTGATGCTACTGTATGATTAGTAAAACTCATGTGTGCAAAAACATTTTTTTGCACATAATGAGCGGCTCGCGCAGGTTTCAGTGAGAAGCCGTACACGAGTTATTGATAAAATTTCGTTAAATGCGCTGACAGACAGTACACAGGCGAATTTGTTGCGCCAGTACTAGGAATTCCTTTTAATTGAATAAGAAAATATATCATACAACGTGTACTTATGCATTCGTTATTATTAATCTCTAAGACATCAGCTGAGAAACATAATCATTCCAGAGACAGTTCAAACGAAGGAAATTTAATATTTTTGCAGTTTACGACAACATTTTTGAGCACAATTTTATTAAATGTAAAAATTATAGGGGTGAATTATATTACTGAAGAGCACATAAAACGCTAATTATTATTGTTGATGCATTAGGATTATTTAGCTGCGCTTTGCATAAGTACTACGTTTCAGAATTTCTGCTTGTGGTTGTTTAGCGAAAATAATTGTCTAAAGTCGCTTTTTCCAGTTGCACAGTTAAAGTTTGTTTTACATTCGAGTTTAATATTATTTCTCTATGGTTAATAATAACGGGCAACTATTTTCTGATTCAAAAAGACGAGTAATATAGCAATCATGTTAAGAACTATTCAAATACTTCCAAGTGATTCAATGTATTTTACAGTATTTATTAAATTTCAACTACAGCAGGATGTGGCATAGATTTTACACCAGCTGGAATATTGTCCAAATAGTAGAGTATAACCTTCTAGACTCAAATTTTCTGTGTCACTGATGTAGAAAACCACAGATTCCCAGAATTTTTACCACTAACTCTAGCAAAGGATACGAAGGTTATTCTAAATTGTCCAAGCAAATGATTATTTGAATGTTTACCGATATCATTGAGTCAGAAACGAAAAACAATGGTTATAGATAATATGAATTTTTCGAATGCAATAATGAAATATTATCCAATAGGTTAATCATGTTGGTATAAAATACATTATTTGTATTTACAGCCCGAAATTCCACATTATTTCAATCTATGCGTTAATTATGCTTCAAACTTCTCACTTTCCTACGAAGGTCTGAGTTTTCGGCTAAAATCAAATACGATTGAAATTTGGGAAGAAAAATTTCTGGAAGAGCCTCGAATGCGATCCAAGTATGAGTTTCCAAATGAGGCCTAAGATTTCGACAAGTCATATCAAAATCCCATGTCATGAAAATGTGAATAAATATTTTTCATAACATAACATAACATAACATAGTGATGTCGGCTCTGAAGTGTAGGCCTGATGTGGCCTGTCGCCGATTCTTTTCCATCTTTGAACATTCTCTATTAAATTTCTGTCCTTTTCGAATCTCGGTGACCACACAACGTTTCCAAACTCTAGACTCGGGCGTACGACGGCAACAAACAACTGCTTCATCGTTTCTGCATCTAGGCAACCATATCATGCTTTGCTTGATATGGTTTTTTCAATCAAGCCTTACAAATGCCATATAATATTTGTTTCACCGCCCACATGATTAATTTTTGTAAATTCTCAGTTGCATGACGGACAACGATGGATTAAAATGAGCTTTTACTTTAAAGTGAAAGAGACTAAAATGAAAATTTGTTATCCATCTACATAATTTTATGAACAAAATTGAGAACTCATACGAGGTACTCTATTCCCCATCTATCAGAGTGCCATCCGCTGGCTGCTCTCATACCGTAGCGCAGCGATCGATACCACTGATTATACTTTGTGATAGACACTTGCTTGGCTGTACCTCCATCAAATCAGTTGATGATCTACCCGGGGGAGGAAAGTTGTTGCATGAAATTGATTTGATGAAGTTGTTGATTTGATGAAGTTGTTGATTGCATGAAGTTCATAGCTTAAATGAAGAATCTAGTATAAATTGGTATAAATTGGTCCTGCCCAAAATTTACAATGGGTTGATCTAGTCATTCAAAATAATAATAAAATAATCCTTACGTTTATTCTAACATTTTTAATGGAAACAAGCGTACATGAGACAGAGATTTAAAGTTTCATCAATGACACTCCAAACCAAAAACAGTATTTACAGGGGGCCATACTTTCAAAACTCGCTAAGTTAACGTAAGTACTTACGCACTATTTTCTTGTCTATGATTGGTGGATTTGGCTTGAATGGCCGCCAATGATTGGCTGATGAACTTACGATCTCTTAACTTTTTTTGAAAGTATGGGCCCTGCTGGTTTTCAAATTTACGTTCGTGTTTCAAAGTAAGTAATTCAAAACTTCTAATCAAACATGTTGACAATGTGCATATCACGTTAACATAGGACAAACAAAATTAAGTGTGATAATATGAACGAAACGATAGATAACTATTCTCTTACCGAGAATCGTCATATATTATACCATAAAATAATCATGGAAGCGACATAAATAGTAAATACCAAACGGGAACATACATAAAGTCAAGCTAGTGGACGGAATATTAGATTTGCACGTCAGCGGAGGGAATGAATCGTAAGTTTACGGTCGAGTGAACGTGGCGCGTGGCAGGCACGTGATGCGGCCGCCTGATTGGCCGGTGCAGCTTAGCGCCTGAGGTGCTCGTCGCAGCAGCGGCCGTCAGCGAGGAATCTTCTCCGTGTGATCATCAGACGGAGAATCCGCGGTGGAGATGGGAATAGTAATCACTTATGTGAAATAATGATATTATACATATATACATATTATACATATATTTAATATTATACAAGTCAACGCTTGTGGAAAATATCATATTTATGATTTATGCCGACTCGTTTTGCCATTATTACAATTGCAGTAGTTTCATCTCTCATTAAACATTATAGAGACATTGCTTCATACTGCTGGAGTATAATGACGGTGTTATCAGTGATTCCAGAATTACCGATGTTGTTGTTAATTAGCTTTAATTGGCTGTCCCAAAACATGTTTTTAACGATGTATAACTGGATGTTACTTTATTTCCAATATGGAAAATCAATCCTATAATTTTGAACCTCTCTTCTCTGCCTATGTTCAATAGATTCATTTATCACTAAAGCTCAAGTTAATGACGATTTGAATTTAATCGACCGAAAACGGATGTAAGAATCTGATTAGCAATCGTTGGATAAACGATTCTACAACAGGTTTCTAAGTCTGTTTAGGTTTTACACACGATTCCCAAGATTCTTGTTATTGTTTCAAATAGCGAGAATGTTTTGTGGCACTAAATATCGAGAAGACGGTAAGAAAAGTTACCCCATTAATAAATAATACAAGGAATCTATGGTAATGAGTTCTTGTCATATTGACTTAACGAATATGAAGCCTTATTATATATGACCATTCCTTCGCCACCTTATTGCCGAAATAGCACTGAATTTATTCTGGATATCCATCAGGGATTTGGACGCGTTCTGAATCAATTGCACGCTGCGAGCTGGAGGATAAATCACCGACTGATGAGGGATGCTTAACGAAATTATTGCTCCAGATGCAATCTTGAAATGCACACTGATGTTGATGACAGGATTACCGAGGATATCCATGACAGTAGACATTGAATTTAGATAAACCTTGAACATTCTAGACAAAGATGGTTCATCAATGATCGCATCGCAGTAGAGTTTTGTCATATAGGCAAGGTAGTTGGTCATATATGTGTTATGTATGTTACTTATGTTGAAATTTGGCTGGAAATTTCAGTAAATTATTCTACCCGACATGTAAAAAAGCCTCCCTTCTGGTTACCTGGATAAAGGTTTAGGGCCTCAAACAATTTCTAACGGTCAACACTCGATGTCAATTTGTAATTCCACTGTTGAAAAGTCACGAGAAATACATTTTATTAATTAGAATTATTGTGATATTTTTCTTTAATCGTATCTAACTAAAATACGTGTTCAAAATGTTCCAAATAGTTTAGAAAATGAATTAGAATTATTGTGGTATTTGTCTTTAATCATATCTAATTAAAATAAGTGTTCAAAATGTTCCAAAATAATAAGAAATCACATTTATTTCGATGAAGCCTTCAATAAGAATTGTTCCCAATCGGAGGGTCGTCGAGTACCACCATATGCAGGTACCGGCCACATACCACCCACTAATACTATACATGATACTAGTTGATTTATATTTACTCTATGTGCTGTTAATTAGCGTGTAAATTAAGTGTAATGCTAGGGCCGAGATAGTGACCTGTTATTCTGTGACAACAGTTGCAAGTTGCTGACAGGTTATCATGTGTTAGGTTTTTATATAATAATCTTTATTAGGATTTTTTCTTATTAATAATTTTATGAGGTTAGGTGGTTTTTATATAATAATAAAATTTTTTTAATAATTTAAAATTGCCCATGACCCCGAAAGTGCTAGTCTCGTGCGCACCTATAGTTTGGAGTCAATGCATGCTGAGCAAGGATTAAAGTAGGTTTTTCAACTTAATTTTTTGTGAAGGTACACTCATGCAAACAGAATACATTTAAAAGAACTTTTAACTAAAGAATTGTTTACTTATATCCGGTCGGAAATAAATCATGTTTTTATTTCAAAGCATTGGGGACCAAATAATAATTACTGGTGTATATATATCTTATATATACATATATACACACAAATTCAATCAATTATAAATTTTTAACTTGAATAAAGATAAATTTGAAAATTTCACAAGTGTTAAAGCTCTCACAAACGTAAGCCGACCAAGCTAAATTTTACATTGCAAACTCTAATTAAATATTGCTTGAAATTGCATCATTTCGGCCCCAAGTTCAGTGTATAAAATATATACCTTAACCCTCTACCGCCTGACATGAGTAACCGGAGCAATATTGTCATAAGCCTACTATATAACCAAAAAAAGATACGTTCAAGTGAGCGCAAAATGACTTTCATTAATGGTTGCCACCATGTACGACAACTTTAAAATGTTCTCTATATTGCGTACAAACTCATGTGATCATTATTCAGGTTCAGGATCTTAATGATCGTTATTCAGGTTGCTACACTCAATAGTTTATGTATAATTTAAGTTGAAAGTTATGTTTTCCGGGGATGACATAGGGCGGTATAGAGGGTTAAATCAGACCATGCGGGATGCACCGCCACGAGTGACGCGGTCCAGTCGATCTCACCGCCAAAATCAATCTAATTATCCGGATGCGGCAGCTGCACACGTGGAATTAGGCGCCCAGGAATGTCTGAACCCCGAAGTGCGTTGATGATATCGCTAGAACTTCGAGTCACGATGTTAACTAGACTAGCAAGAAAATGGTTATCCAGATTAAATCTGAACACTAGTAGTCTACGGTGCAAGTAATACGAATCGGAAAGAGAAATATTTAGTGGACTTCAATTTTGAAAAAAATTCTGGGTTAGGTGCAGATATGTCATGAATATCATTCTTTGGAATGATATTCAAATGGGATACACCTGGAATAGAAATGCATCCGAACGCGACTGTAACAAGTATCGTATACATGAAATTAAATCGAAGGTTTGAATCCTGGCATCGATATATAGTTAAGTAATCGAATAATAATGTTTAATAAGCGACAAAGGAATTTAAATACTGATTTTTTTTAATGGGTTTCAAAATAGTGTGATAAAATATCATAGAACTAATATGAATGAAAAATATTCACGGACGACACCAGGCGATAACGAAAAACAAGACTATTTCAGTGTCTCGAAATTAAGTCACACAATTTCATTATTTCATTAACAATTTATGATGAAAACTAAACGATTCAAATTCAAAATCACGAAAAGTCTGATGCATGACGCATATGATCTGTACGACAGCAATTCAACATCTGTGCTGTTATATGTTGCATGATATAAAAAACATGAATTAAAAATCAGTGAGATTTTGATGTTGCAAGATCCACACGACATCAAAATTTAACATCGGTGGGAGTTTGACGAGTCGTGGTCCACCCTATATAAATTCAACATCATACCTGCAGTAAAAGTTCGATATGTTGCATGATGCAAACATCAATTCAACATTAGCGGGAGTTTGACGTTGCATGATTTCATTGATATCAATGGTTTGCCTGCTTGTTGAGGTGACAACATAAATCGAGTTGTGGGAGAGTTCGTCTCCGACACCTCGGCGGAGTGCTCATTGTTTATCGTCTGCTTTCGGCAGCCCGTTCCGTCTAAATTTCAGTTCTATGTAATAATATAATGCTAGAAAGTAAATACAAGTATTATACTGTCTAAGTTTTTCTAGTAAAAATATTATCGTGCGAAATTTTGATGTTTCTGTTATTTGACACAATGACTTTGGAAATATCAGTTACATATATTGTAAGTAGATAGATACATTTGCATAATCCACTTTCTTGTACAGGTTGACATTCTGAGATCGAACCCTAACAATGTTCATGATGGAAAACGAAATTATTTCTCGAGTTTGTGGCACATAAATTTGTTGGATCATTTGCGATGTTGGTTTTGTTATGTGTGCGCTGAAAGAAGTGATTTCTGCTGATCAATGGGTATTCAATTTGGAATTGCATTAATCTTTGGCGCGTGCTTATAATAAACAATATCTAGTTTGTTACAATATCAATAAAAGTAAATTAAATTGAATTCTAGTTGGTGATTTGTTGGGAGTTGTAATAAAAATTTCATTTTCTCATAAATGCTGACAAGCATCATTGATCAAAATGAAGAAAAATATTTCAAATTATTGAACCAAATTAAATTATAAAATTAATTTACTATATACTATAAACAAAGTTCTGTGTAGCAATTGAGTATTCCAATGATACATTAACTGAATTTCTTAAACACTTGGTATTCCTTCACATAAACATCACATGAAAAACAAGCAACGAAACGAACATTTATGGGTGAAAACAATCGCTGGCTAATATAAAGAGGAATACTGGACGGGGCTTGAGCCTGAGAGTCATTACTCGCAGGCTCCTTACAGAGCCTCTAAATGGCCGTCCGTGTCTGAGAAGAAGCCTGAGCGCATCGATCTAATCAAGCCAAGTCCACTATAAGCGGTCAAAGCAGCAACCATCTCGCTGAGAGCTAGCATGACTCGAGCGTGATGCGCCAGCCTGGGACGGTATTCACGCTGAATGAGCTAGCATGCTTCAAGCGTGATGCGCCAGCCTGGGACGATATTCACGCTGCATGAGCTAGTATGCTTGACGCGTGCTGCGCCAGCCTGAAATGCCATTCACGCTGCATTCTTTTACAATGGCAGCAATCATTAGTTGATCACTTGGGTTGCATTAGGGTTGGCGCATGTACAAGTGCTTGATATAGCGAGTGTCTTCATGATCATCATTGGCTCGAGAATGATGGGTATATTTTTAATCATCTTGCAGTTGCCCGGGGATGGTGAGTGTTCATAATCATCAAGCAGATCGCTCGAGTAAGGTGAGTGGTTTCAATTATGTAGAAATAGAAAGAAATATTATATCTGATAATAAGCAAAAATTAGCGTAGCTAATTATCATCAATAGCACGAGAATTTAATGATCACGAGTGTTATCGGAGATCATGGAGATCGTGTCTACATCGTTATATATATAAATATAATTATATAGCTGGTGGTAATATTGAGTGATCTCATTAATGATCGTCAGGTATTTGTTAATGAGATTGCGTGTGACAATAATGATATATACGCGTGTGTTTTGCACAATTCAGGTGTTTTATGGAATAAACAGCTTAAATAAGTGGTTAGAGTTTAAAGAGTGCAGCTATAGACTATATGAGTTAAGTGATTATAGTGCCTTAGATATCATTAAATAATTTCCCTACAGAATAAAAGAATTTGCTCTAATGGACAGCCGCATAACACTTTCATAAATCGAATTTTTATTTTATAAGCTTATTGCTGGTTGATAGATACATACATACGTTGCTGCATTGAAAGCCGTTTCCGTTCATTTAAAACCTTTCTTCGTTTCAACTGCTGAATACTGAACAAGTGAAAATTCTGCTTAATACGTACAAATGAAGTTTTAATTTAAAGTTTAACCGAACCGCATTTACAAGAAAATTAACAACTTAAAGAGTCCTTAATAAACAAACTAAAATGTTAGAAGGACCACATCAACAAATTTATTTTTAACGATGCTCAAAAAACGATCGAAGGCAACAATTTTTTATCAATGATAATGCGATAATATTAACACCCTGAAGACATTTGGCGCAATTTAACACAATTTCAGCAAACATTTTTATTTGCATGCAATGTGAATGTCCAGAATAAAATTTTTCCAGCATGACTTAGTCATCGCAAGTGCAACTTCCATCGTTGATCATTTCATTCATCAATGGTATGTTATAAGCTTTTTTTACTGTACAATATTCGACATAACTATTGTTAAGCCTTGCACATGTATATAGTTCTTCATCAGCTGGTAAAATAACTTGAAGTAAATATCAATAGACACCATATTAATTAAACCTGTTATCCTGATGTGAAAATATATATCCGTCCGAGCGAATAATTTTGCAGTCAAATAGAAGAGAGATTGCCGGCCGCTGCCAATCGAATGCATCGTCTCGTGGGCGATGAAATTCGCGAATTACTTCTCGCTGATTTGTCCAGCGATTGGCCGAGCTATTGTGCCAGTCGTGGTCGTCAACACCGCGAGGGAAAATTGTTGCAGACACGGAGACAATTTACTCAAGCGATCGAGCAATGAGGCAATGAAGGGGGAGAAGATTCTAAAATTTGGAGAAGTAAAAGCGACAGTTGCTACGCCATGCGACAGGTCGCCGAAAAATTATTGAAACGCTATAGGTATTGGAGTCACGCAATAAGTAGGAGAAAATTAGGCGAGGATAATATATGTGACTACAGCCTTAAGGTGATTAGGAAAATTAAACGCGAATGTCAATAAATTTCCCAGTAATAGGGCTCTTGGTTTATGAGAAGAAAACATGGGATGAAAGCCATTTTCAAAATTTTATATGATCAAGAGACTACAGTTATAGTAATGTGCTTGCGATTTAATAACCAGGCTCAATTCTAATTGCGCTGAGACGTTTCTGGCTTATTATTGAGGTTGAGTGAAGATAGGGATACAAGTTGATTTAAAACTTCAATTAATATTAGATTTTTTACCCTTCAGCCTTTATTACCATGAATTTCCAAGTGACTTCGATATTACTATAAAATTTAAAAACCGTACATAAAAATTAAACTAAAATAGAATATATATTCTCATGATGCCTATATTAGTGCTGAAGTCTGCCACGTGACCGAGGCCTCCCAAGAAGTCGAGGAGTGTCATTAAAGATGGCGGTGCCGCAGCTCTCGGGCAAATATTTGAAACTGGCACTCTACCGGCCACACCTGACGCAGTCACGGCACTATGCTACAGAGAGCGACGCAGTCACGGCACTATGCTACAGACAGCGACGCAGTCACGGCACTATGCTACAGACAGCGACGCAGTCACGGCACTATGCTGCAGACAGCGACGCAGTCACGGCACTACGCTACAGACAGCGACGCAGTATGATTTGTGGCCCTGTATTTTTCATTTTCCCATAGTTTATCTGCAGTCGACTCACTACCACAAAGAACGTCTCTAAGCAGTCTGGCTAGACTTCGTTTTTCCTGGAAGCAATAAGCACGTGCGCACCTGATTTCTAATTGATTTTTCCTTTATGTATTAACTTCGTTTATGTATTACTGTTGGTTCTCTAATAACTACTACGATACTGCATTCAAGTTGAGGAGCAATGACAGTAAATTAATCCATTAAACAAAATTTCGAAATTTTATTGGCATTCAAATTCTCCGCTTAAATACGGAGACCTATTATACTGTAGACTGCTTAAATGAAACATTTTTTTCGATAACAGACTTTAGAGACCTTCGTTAATTAAATGTTTGTTGAACGCCATTTCAACAATAAAATATCTGTTCCGCTCATAGATTCCGTTTGACAGACTCTTCGCATACTGAATTATTGCCGGCATTTACAAAATTTGAAAAAGTAAATCAAGTTGAAAATGATTTATACGTTTTCAATTCGATTAAGTGACTAAAGAAGTAAATAGTTCATTCTCGATGACACTGTTTATATTTTTAGGAGCGAAATCGCGTACATATGGCCAAGTAGCAGCGTCAAATTCTTCGGCCTTTTCAAAAATTTTTGGCCGACGAAATTGCGAAAGGATTACCTCGAATCCATTCTAGCATACTCCTCGGCCATTATTAAGTTATGGTTACAGAGTTAAAATGATCATAATTACTCATATCCTTGTCAAGACGTCAACATATATTTGGAAGCTTCATTTACGTACTTAAAATGGTTGAAAGTTTTGTAGAAAACGTGTTGTTGATTTGTAATAAAATGCATGAGGTAGACAAAAAAAAAGAAGTGTCTTCGATGGATACCAAATGGAAAAAAAACTCTCATTATCGCGCCCACCTAATACTGTAAAGAAAATAGATAACCAAAAAATCAGTCAAGTACTTCTAGAATAATGACTGTTGAACGGAAGATGCTTCTTGAAAACCCCTGAAAAAAAAAATCCTCGAACAGATATCGCAAAATCAAGCCCTTTAATTCTGTGGTAGACCGGCACGTCAAAGGGAGTCTGCCGACCAGACCTCCTCGGAGCGGTGTCGTAAATCCTCTGTTTACGAACTTCATGAACGAGGGCCATTAATAAGCACATCACTGAAGACTTTAGCCATTAAGTTCAGGACTTAAAGCCGTTGATGGAGACATCAATGAAATTCTTAATGTATACGTACGTAAACCAAGAGACAACGACAAACCAAAGGACTGAATGTCCGTTTGACCATCAATGAGATGTGATTGTAAAACATTGTAAACACTACATTTAGTGATTTTTTGTCCATGGTACTAAACAGTTTAGTTAGATCGCAGAACTTTTTATCGTGACCACTCGACCACATATATATATGTGATATAACTTTGAAATTTCATTATATGATTATAACTTTGAAATTTCATTTTTACGATAGCAACCATTATATACCAAGGAAACGACATTTATTAAAGCTTTAACTGGTCGAACATGAATATTATTCTTCGTCAAAGAATACTAAAAAATTCAAACGAAGTTTTTCATACAAAAACGTGTGTCAGGTTATGATAACACTTCACATTAAATTCGTCCGGAATATTGAACCTCGTATTTTTCAGTTGCAGTTCAGCTACCCTGTTCATGCTATAACTATTATATACACTATGGGTATCAAGGAAGCTGTTGAATACTCTCTTGCAGCTTTTGTGTGGTTTTGCGAAGATTTTGTATACCTTCTGTGTCCATAAAGCAGATCTGAAGCCATCAACAGACACATAAAAATGTGACTTCCGATAAGCAGCGATACACACGTAACCCAGGCTTATAACTTTATGCAAAATGCGTGTCGTAACACTGACTGGAATGGCCCACTCGACAATCGAAGGGTGTGACTGCAAACCAACAAGCTGTTGAATATTTATTAAGCTGCGTATAGTGAATTAGATTTGTGGATTGTAGTATTGACTTGTAATGAAAAGAATGTTTTCAAGATCTGTATGAGGTATATCATGCCTCATGCATAATACTCTACTTAATATCAGGTTAAAATGTACAATTATTGGGAGGAATCCTAAAAAATCTCCTGTTATAAACGACAATTGTCTTAGTCCATTTCCATAATGGCATATCACTGCGCGGGCATCAAGCTCAAATTTAAAATATTTTCGACGCATAATAGTGCATAATATTGAATAAAACAGCATTTTCCATTTAATGAATTAGTCAAATCATGCAACCAAAATAGCTTCTAGTCAAATGGCAAACATTGCCGTTTAATGAAATCAAACCTTGCCAAAAATAGAGACTTTTACATTAGCCTTGATATAGAATTTTTCCACATCGATATCTGATTAAACTTCTATTTGACTGACCAACAATTTGCAAGAACATTTCGTTAAGTTTACTTTTACCCAATTTCAAACATCATATTGAAGAACAGCTTCTTTTATACATCGGAAATGTTTAGTTAGGCATGAATCCCCCCTGTCAAGCATGAATCTCCCAAATATGCATTGATTTAATTAGGCGCTTGTAATCAAGGCAATAATCTGATGAATAAAAATGCACGCAACGAACATATGCATACTTTTAATTGATGGACCATGTTTTTTGCCCATTAAAATCGTTATTTCAACCATTTAAATCGTTATCTAATGGTTAAATGGTTTCAATGGTTATTTTGCCCGTTCAGTGCCATCAAGATCAGCTAAACGAAAAAAATTAGTTTTTTTCTGTCTCATCAAAGATCTGGTTTTGCCTAGCACACACATCCTGCACTCAGTCTTATCCAAACATGAATGGCTGTTTTTGTGGGGATAATAAATAGCTCGGAAGAGCTGTCTTAAGTTGTCCACACTTTACGTCGAAGCACCGAGACGCTGTCGTGATTACAAGGGCTGGATGAGGTTCCCTAAATACCGTCTAGACATTTGTTTATTTGGTGAACCCGAACTCTAAGCTCCAACTGAACGTATGCCGAGTAAAGTGTACGTAAGTTTTACGGTGTACGATCGTTGTACACTTGGGTTCTTGTATGTACACAATACATCTTGGAGATCATGTATGTACACTGTACAGGTCAATCACAATATGTGCTTAATTAGGCCTTGCTGAGTCGTAGTTTCAGCTTAGACAGATAAATAAAGTAAATAATTTTACATTATTTGACATCGTCATCAGCGAGCTGCCTCTGTTCTCAGAAGGAACGGAGCTTCGTTAAACGGGTTGAGAAATTATCGAACGATTAACTGTGACACATGTGTGAAAAATACACATTACCATTATTTTGGATGACTTGGTTATTTTTTAATAAATACTGAGTTCTTGAGTATTTAAATTCGTAAGCGACTTCAGGATCAATTTGACAATTTGATGCAAATGGTTTTCCATTTAACTTAAATATTGTTTTGTATATTTAATATAGTAAACTATATATGAGATATTACATCATTTAATGTAAAGTAGTGAAATGTGAAATGTCATGTATACTACATTATTTATGAGAAGAAAACGGGAAACATGCGTAGCACTGATTTTTTTTCCGGCGAGCAACTTAGCACAGGAACCAACTCCTGGTGACACTCGCGACGAGAGACGATTTTTTTGCAGAAAAAATTCGTCTCATTTGTCCAGTCGTTTATTGCGTTGAATTGAAGCATCGAACGACACCCCGGGATCTAAACATAAGCAGCTTCAGGCCGCACTCACTGGGGACTCTCTTCCTTTCAAACAATCCACTTCCTCACGGTAGAGGGTATACGCGCCCCCTTCTTGCACTGAGGCTTTTTCATAAAAAATATAACTCAGTATACTCACTGCAGTGAGTGACAGAGAGCGCATTTTCTCGTCGTCGAAAACGTGAAGTCATGGACGGACGGACGGACGGACGGACAGACAGACGGACAGACGGACGGTCGGACACGGCGAGCACAATAGCGCCTTTTTTCCATAAATGAGAAAATGCGCTAATAACACAAAACTTTACAGGAGTATGTAGTCGGGAAATAGCGTTTAATTTTCCGACGAATTAACTTTAAAGAAGTCGGAAGTAAACAATTTCAAATTAAGTTGGGTGTTTTTTATTAAGGTTGCGGGAGGTTTATTGCAATGTATGATATGTTTACTCAAGGCAACAATAATAAAATTGAAAAACTGTAAACCCTAATTTTCTTAAAATAATTCGCAGTTTCAATTTTTTTGATAACTCAATGAAATGAAATTTCAAATTCTTGTATAACATGAATGTTGCCACGTATAAATTCACAGCCTTTCCGTTCCTCCGACATCACATTTCCAAATTCGAAGAGTCAGCTCTTGAATAACCGAGTGGAAGTCGTACGAGTAGAAGCGAAATCATTGGTCTGACCCCCGTAGATTTTCAGCCCCACGCTCATCTGAAATGTTCGAAGCGATCTATGTAGACTTTTAACGATTGCTTCGTGGGTGTTTAGTCGGTGTGAGCGTTCGCTGGACCTTCCTTCTAAACTGACCATCGCTGCCTGGACTTCGTTAGCCTTCATTGTGTATAGTCCATCATTATGGCGTGACCAGAATTGCCCTTGCGACTTAAACGTGCGTGGTCAACTTCAAGCTCCTTTAGCTCTTGCCGTCTCTTCCTTGCGCCTACTTATTTCTTTTGATGGAAAATGCCCTGACCAAGCCACCGCTTCCAAGTAATAACTTGCAGGCGCTTGGAGTCAGGACATCTTCGCTTAATTATTTTTCAATCCCTGATTTATAAATAGATTTCTTTTGTATAACGCTTCTAAATAGAACAAATTTTTGGTTGAGTTTATAAATGTAGTTTGAGAGTTGGTGACTGCGATTCAGATATTTATCTTTATTCTAAATAAAGCATTCGTAAAAATATACATATATAATGTATATATTTTGTATGTATTATATTTTCCAGCATAAGATTACTATCTTTGTGCGTTGAAATATGGTAATCGCGTGTCAAGATAAAATAATCTTGCAGTAATTTACCTTCATGCTTATTGAAATTTCAAACTCGTCGATTTATATTTTCATTGTTCAGTAATTTTTATACAAATATGCATGGAAATTATTAAGTTAGACTTTAGTGATAAAAAACTTCCTAAGGTTAAAAGCACCTTCCGTCATCACGCAATTTTATATCAGACGCTCATTGATGTATATTAGCTCGCATCTTATAGGACCAGACTGCGGAAGCTCGCTTCATTTACACGACTATAATCAAAAGTGTTTTTCAATGAGTCAAATTTCTATTCAACGCTTTAGCACACATTCTATTATCCCATCATGCAACATTATCGATTTCGTTCAACGATACTATGAGTTAACATTTTTGGTTGCTGTAATTCACCCAGTGAACTACCAATTAACATTATAAGCTGCTCTGAGTTAGTGTTCGATATATAGAACTTCAGATTCAATGGACATTTTTCCCGCTCGCGCTGTCTCCAGCTTATACTGACTAATATAACATTTTTGCAGCTAGTCAGTATTAACGTCGCTCGCATGCAGTGATCCACTCAAGGAACTGAATTACATTTTACTAACCGAGTCTGCATTACAGTGACTTGAGCAGCAGCGAGCAACACATGCGAGCAGCAGCGAGCAACACTCGCGAGCAGCAGCGAGCAACACTCGCGAGCAGCAGCGAGCAACACCATCTGAGCAGCACCGAGCAACACCATCAAAGCAGCAGCGAGTAACACATGCGAGCAGCAGCGAGCAACACATGCGAGCAGCAGCGAGCAACACATGCGAGCAGCATCGAGTAACACATGCGAGCAGCACCGAGCAACACATGCGAGCAGCAGCGAGCAACACATGCGAGCAGCAGCGAGCAACACATGCGAGCAGCATCGAGCAACACATGCGAGCAGCACCGAGCAACACATGCAAGCAGCATCGAGTAACACATGCGAGCAGCAAACACCATCAGAGCAGCACCGAGCAACACATGCGAGCAGCATCGAGTAACACCATCAGAGCTGCACCTAGCAATATCACCCCGTAGCATCGAGTAACACCAATAAGTTCGGTCGCTGACCGCCAAACCATTACCAACAAATCGATCGCCTGAGCCGGATCTGGTCCATTATCTAAGAGGATCTGCTTTCCAATCGCTAAGGATCGACAGAGTCTGACATGATCCTCCTCAATGGAAGCATGAGTGGATAGATCCATCTCGCCCTGATTAACTTAGGTCACAAGGTGGAGCGGATGACTGCGGTTGGACGTTGGACGCGGCAGACTGCGCGTCCAACGATCGAGCGGCCATTGAACGAGCGGGAAATGGGTTAAGGCGCAATAATTTTTCTCAATTTAACAACGAAAAATACCCAAAGAATATCTTAAGCTTAGAATTACGAGTATATATTGGATGAATAGATTCAATAAATACATCAATTACAGCAAGAAAATAGATTTTAAAGAAGGGTAATGTGGATTCTAAAAAATTTTCTCGTACAGAGTGTGTCGGAAAACTGTTGCCGAGAGCCGTACTCAAAATTATGTGGAAATAAGCCTTTTAAATTTCATTTCATATTGAAAATGTTGCAAGTCGTGCAAACCTATATTGTTGGGTCGGAAATTTAGGTACTGAGCACATCAAATTAGGATTATCCTCATGGGAAAAAAATTTAATATACAGCAGATGTAAATTAATATAAGCCTAGGCGTGAACTAATGTAGAGAATGTATAAATTTACCCACATTATTTGTGCTTACGAACACTGGTCATTAAACATGCTGAAAAACACACGGCCTCTAAATACTTTGAAAAAACATGTTCACTCAAACACGCTGAGCAAACATGGCATCTAAACACGCTGAACAAACATGACCTCTAAACACACTGAACAAACATGACCTCTAAACACACTGAACAAACATGGCCTCTAAACACACTGAACAAACATGGCCTCTAAACACGCTGAACAAACATGGCCTCTAAACACGCTGAACAAACATGGTCATTAAGCACGCAGAATGCAGTCAATGCGAGCCTAAATTTCAGCATTCCCGCATTTTTACTTTAAGTTGCAATGTTGATAATTATTTGATATATAACTGTTCTTGTTTTTCTCAACCATTCGGCCACGTCGTTAATTTTAACATAAATTTTAAAAGAAGTTGGGATGAAGAACACCTCATGTATTGTTCCAATCCTGATACTCTGAAATGTATTACCACTGGGCCACCACTGCATTTGAATATCGTTAGAAAACTTCAACTTTAATAGATCATTCAGGGTGAATTATCACAGTCGTCGTCAGATATTGTTGACAATCATGAATGAAACACAAGCAGCGGAGTTTCTACCATGAACTAAACTTTGGATCACAAATCGCCTGATAACTTCAAAGCATATCAAAAGGGGTTTACGCTTATGTCAACAATCAATTGTCGGTCGAATGCTAAGCACATAAAAATATCAACAATTGTAAGTCAACACACGAATCATCTGCCAACTTTATTAAGCTAATCTTGTCGTAAACTTAACCTAATGTCTTCAGGTAAGTCATTTGTCGATCGCAAGACGAACATCGTCATGGCGTACACTCTTTGTCTGCAGTAGGCTAATCTTTTCGTTAACTTTTAACATAATGTCTTCAGGTAAGTCATCATGTCGTACACTCTTTGTCTGCAGATCGTCTGTCAACCGCATTCAGACTCTGGAGAAACCTAAGTCTGTGTATACTCAGACATCAAGGCCCTGGGGTCTATATTTTGCCTCACCCGGTTTGGGGGTATGGGGACACCAAACACTTAAGCGATGATAGGTCATGATAAATGGCATCCATTATCCCTCTGACAAACAAACCCAAGTGAATCTGACAAGCAAAGTTAGTAGAAGCAAGTGGCAGTGGGAGGTCGACCCTTGTTTGCCTGCTCTAGAACACACACGAATGATCGTCAAGTGAGTGAGGGGTTACTACGAATAGCGAGCACGGAACACACACGAATAATCGTCTAGTGAGTGAGAGGTTACCACGAATAGCGAGCACAGAACACACACGAATGATCGTCTAGTGTGTGAGAGGTTACCACGAATAGCGAGCACAGAACACACACGAATGATCGTCAAGTGTGTGAGAGGTTACTACGAATAGCGAGCACGGAACACACACGAATGATCGTCTAGTGAGTGAGAGGTTACTACGAATAGCGAGCACGGAACACACACGAATGATCGTCTAGTGAGTGAGAGGTTACATACGAATAGCGAGCACAAAACATACACGAATGATCGTCAAGTGAGTTGAAAGTTAATGCGAATAGCAAAAATAATATAATTTTATATTATTTCAAAACATTTTTGTTTATGAATGAAATGAATGGCTCAAGTCACGAGCAGCATTCTCTAGTGGGTCCTGAAAAACGATATTTGAGTAAAGAAATGAAAGAGACTCCATTTTTGGGAATTAAGCAAATTCTGTGCATTTGCGAAGACATTATATACGTTTGGAGTTAAAAAAAATTTATTGACCAGGGGCCATACTTTCAAAACTAGCTAAGTGAACGTAAGTATTTACGCTCTATTTTCTTTTCTATGATTGGTGGATTTGGCTTGAAAGGCCGTCAACGATAGGCGGATGAACTTACGACCTCTTAACTTTTTTGAAGGTATAGGCCTAGATCAGTAATTCGAAGTTTTTGTTACATCTAATGGAAGGTTTGGCTTTGAAATCCGCATGTCGGTCCATTGCAAATGACTTCAGAAAACATGCCCGGTACATATAGCATTTAAACTTGCCTCATTATAAAATTTATTTCTAATTCAATAAATAACCCTATATATAATAATGAAATATCTCGATTATTGTTTACATAATTGTTTTGTCAATATTTGATTCTCCAGTTCACTTTCTTTTCTCATTGTCTTTTGATTCTTTGGAGATAGTATTTTTATTAGATTAGCATCCTCCTCACAGTTTTTTTCTCATATGATCGCGGTCACGTTTAAGGTCTATTGCGCTTCTTTGCGTTCTCAGGGTACGCTGGATATTAATTTTTTCTTCATGAGATTTTCTGCGGGATTGAAGATGTGTTTAGTTACTTTGAAAGACAATCTCGATGTGCACGTACAATTTTAAAGTAGTATTGAACGTTTTATTACTTACCTGACTCAATGACGTTATAAATTGTAAACGAAATTTTATAAATGAGCTAAAGAATTTCAAATATAGTTTGAGTAGCTTCACGCATAAAATAATAATTGTTTGGGTTTGGGATGGGAAAGACACCTTTCCACATTAACTCGAGGATAAATCAGTTATGGTCAATTAGCGTAACGTCGTAAGAAATTATCGTAACATCGTAACAGGTTATCGTAACATCGAAATAAGTTATCGTAACATCAAAATAAGTTATTTGAACTTCGTGATAAGTTAATTGCAGCGTCGTAAAAGTTATCGTACCCTAGTAATAAGTTTTCGAAACTGCGTTATGCAGAAATAAGATATCTCGACCTCGAAATAAACTATTGTAAAATCATAATAAGTGTTCGCAACTTCATAACCAGTTATTTAACATCGTAATGAATCATTATTGCATAGATGTGTTCAGTTCTCTGCGAAAGGTGAAGACTCGCGTGCAGATTCCGATATCAATAGTGGAAAATTTTGAGAATAGTTGTGAAAAGAATGCTTGAGTTAATTTATCATAACGTGAAGTAACATAATTGAATTCTGTCGGACAAATAGAATTAATGATGGAACTAATTAATAATATATTGAAGCCATCAATGTTTCTTGTTTTAAATTTATTTTTTTTATCATTGAGTGAAGCCAATCGAAGCAATTTATTGCCGATTATCATGTATGCTATGCAATGTCGTATATGGTATCAATGCACTTCCTATCAATGTTCCGTTGAGTCCATTGAGAAGAATTCATCCCTCAAATTCTTAGTGCATTCATATTTGAAAGGGCCAAGGCGGATAGAACGTTTTTTTGACGTTTTATTCTTCCAGATCTTGAACCTGCAATTAACACGAGATAACCAATCACTACGAATGAAAGACATGGGAAATATTATTCCAATATTCAAACAATTAATTATTTATTTTACGCAAGTTCTGATATCAAACTTACCTTAAATGAGGTATGGATCAAGTATACTGGAAATTTTTCAAATAAACGAAGGAATTACAGTAATATAGAATCTGCGTAAAACAACGAAATACTCTTAAAGACAATTTACAACAATGCTAACTGAATATTTGGCGGACTAAAATAACAAATTAGAAGTTTAATGCTATAGGCGTGGGCGAAGCAAACTATATGCGCCCGACTCTAGAGCCTTCACACCTTCTAATGTCCACGGTCTCTTACTCGGAATAAGAATTTCAGTTGTATTGTTGCCAGTTTTGCCACTTGGCCACACATATTCACCTCATGCATTGCAATGTCAAGTTATATGAATTTATTAGCTCGTTTAAGCATCAGTAAATGCATATAGTTTTTATACGCTCATTTCTTTTCATTCTGCAGCCTTCTTGCTTCTAATTAATTAATGCATCTAGAGCATCAAGTCACACTCAATAACAATACAATAATGCTATTCTTATCTGAATTGTGAGTTGATTTTCTGAGGAAGGCCTTAAGAGGCACGAGGTTCACACAACTGCCAACAACTGTAAGCAAGTTAGAGGGAGCATTGCGCACAACCAAGTGAAGATCAGTGCTTCTGTCTTTTGTTTACGTGGAACGTACACACCGCGAGCAAGCAAAGACCATACCAGGCTTTGATGCTGCTCTTACCGATGCTTCGTTGCTGTTCAGGCTCGTCTTGATGTGTTGCTGCTGCTGAACAGCAGTCGGTGCTGCTCTTACCGATGCTTCGTTGCTGTTCCTGCTCGTCTTGATGGTTTGCTGCTGTTAGTGCTGCTCTTACCGATGCTTCGTTGCTGTTCATGCTCGTCTTGATGGTTTGCTGCTGTTAGTGCTGCTCTTACCGATGCTTCGTTGCTGTTCATGCTCGTCTTGATGTGCTGCTGCTGAACAGCAGTCGGTGCTGCTCTTACCGATGCTTCGTTGCTGTTCATGCTCGTCTTGATGGTTTGCTGCTGCTGAACAGCAGTCGCTGCTGCTGTTCAAGTAGCTCCACTGCTGTTGATCTCCCTCTTATTTGTGGTGTTTTTGGTGCTGCTGTTACCGATACCTCGCTGCTGTTACTGCTCCTCTTAACATATTGTTGATGATGCTGTTGGTGCTGCTCTTCACATTGCTTATAGCTGCTGTTCCTGCTCCTCTTAAGGTGTTGTTGGTGATACTTTTACTGATACCTAGCTGCTGTTACTGCTCCTCTTAATGTGTTGCTGTTTTTCTTCATATGCCTCTTGCTTCCGTTACCTCGTTTATGAATGGGCTGCTAACGCGATCCACAATACTGCGACTCAGCTATTTATATTGGAATTCGCGATGGTTTGACTAATACATTATTTATGTATCTGTGATCTGTTGTTACTGCAACCGCTGCGCGTCATAATGCTCTTGTCTGGCAATGCTACTGCATGATGGCGTTGTGCTGCTGTTGATATTACACTTCTCTGAAGCCGTCAATTTAAAACAACAGAATATGACACATGAATTCACTATATTTTATAGACTTCACTATATTTTCTAGAATTCACTATATTTTCTAGAGTTCACTATATTTTTTAGAATTCACTATCTTTTCTAGAATTCACCATATTTTCTAGAATTCACTATCTTTTCTAGAAATCACTATATTTTCTAGAATTAACTATCTTTTCTAGAAATCACTATATTTTCTAGAATTCATTATATTTTCTAGAATTCACTATCTTTTCTAGAATTCCCACAATTTTCTAGAATTCACTTTCTTTTCTAGAAATCACTATATTTTCTAGAAGTCACTTTATTTTCTAGAATTTACTATATTTTATAGAATTCACTATATTTTCCAGAATTCGCTACATTTACTAGAATTCACTATATTTTCTAGAATTAACTAATTTTTTTTCAAGCTTAATGGTCTTCGTCAAATCATTAATTCTAGGGCTTCTTTAGGTATAAGCTTATTCTTTTCGTTGATATGCAATCGTGTTGCAAGTTGTCCATTTTACTTGTACTCGCTTGAGTACGTTGATATGACATCATGCAACTATTATTCATGACAGCATGAAGGAGCATAGAGGGGGTGTTATCGGACTGGGCATTCACTGGCACGTACGTTTACCTCATTTCACTGTGCACATTTACGTTGAGCGGTGTAACGTGCTGGCGGTAGAGACAATGTCCGATAGTGAATTCACAAACAAATCTTCCACTTCGGGTTTTTGATTGGAGAAATTCAGTATCCCTGACTATTTTAAAACACAGGCCAAGTTTGAATGGCTTGAATGCAATCCTGCATTTTATTGTCAATTTTAGTTTTAACACTTGTTTTCCGAATTCCAACCACAACTGGAGAAGTTTGTGGCATATTAATTGCTTTTTAATACCTGCTACATTAAAGCTATCCAGTGACAACTCGTATTATCTCTGAAGCTATGCTACAATGACACTGTTCCTGATGGCTTCTTGCTGCTATTTTTATTGCAATTCATTGATTATCCGTTCCTTTTACAGTACATTAGGTTTTAATTCTGCATGTACCAGTAAAGCATATTATGCTTAAGCTTCATATATACCAGTTGGCAGTTACCGCTTCTGATGGTCTATTGCTATTCCTGATGAAACCTGTTGCCGCGTACCGTCTGTTCAGCCCAACCGATGCTACATAAAATCTGCCTTAAAACTTCAATGCGTACAAGTGATTAGTCAAGAAAAATGTGAATACGAAGAAAAAATAATTTTAATCTCAAAGATTTTCATATATTTTTAAAGGATTTTTTATCTCTTGTTAATTTAAGTTATATCGTCAAAAATCTGATTTTCTTTTGCTTGGCCACTGAGATAGAATTATGAATAGCATGAATATGAGTTGCTAATTTATGAAATTTTTGATGCAAGTGAGTAAAATTTTCCATTACATTTTTCTTAATAGTCTTTAACACGTGGCGGAGGAAGAGTATAGAGATTTCTGATGATCACGGTTGTTTCCACCGCACCGCTTGAATGAAGTGGGCGCCAGTGCCGAGCTTGCGTCATCGTGTTAAACAATAAATACAAGAGGCTCTCAATCAAAGACGCTCTTAAGCTATGTAGAGAAAGTCAGCTCTATTTATAGGCAAACTTCGCTTCTAGAAGATCGCGCACTTATAGCCATTGATGCTTGAGGTATAGAGTTACTCTCTCGATGCTAGAGATGCATTCTTCTTCACGCCATCATCCTTGAACTCAGGAGCCGGAGCCAAAACATTGCCCCGCCGAGGGTAGGACAGAAGGTAACCTGAGATATTTCTTCCCTAATTGTATTCTGAATATTTCGAGGGTAAAAACCCTCACTTAATATTCATTATATTCAGTTTAAATTTAAGAAGGAGATAGTGGAAGCGGTACTTTAACTATAACGCTTTCGCATTAAAATATATATCTTGATATATTTCCGACGAGTCCTGTATGTGTCCGAACAAAACATCTAATTTTAATAATACATTAACACAGAATGCATGCCCATCAGAGGTGGGTTAAACTCAAATTTTTTATTGGTGATCCACATAAACTGCAAGATGGAATTATCACTTGATTTTAAAGTTCATCAACCGCTGGGGGGAAAATGCCACACAATTTTACAACTCATTTGGCCTTTGGTTTGGTCCTTCTGATACATCCAATTTAAATGAATCATTTTTTTCTAAAGGGAAAGACTTCCCAAAATTAGATTTGAAAGAAATTTCTTGTATATTAAATCCGTAAAAACATTTTATTGGGTCAAGAGTATTCCTCGCCTATGGGATATTTTTCTTCCTAGACAACAAAGTATACGCCTTATATGACGTGATAACTGTATTTGGGAGCACAAAATGAAATTAAAATTGAGGAAGACAAAATTCAAACTTTTTTTGCGGAAAGAATTAAAATCTTCTTGTACCAAAAAATATTTTTAGTAACTTATTTAAGTTTATTATTTATGTATTTTTTTAAGTAACATATTTTATTCAGTCTTGTAAGCTTCTGCACATTAAAATTACATACATATGCCTAGAATTGACCATAATCTTATAGCAAGTCCATTATCAAAATTTTCGTTAACTATCTCGCCATCGTAGAGAGGCAGCCTAACAATATTTGTTATAGTGCCAACCTTCTTATACATAATGCGAACGGAAGCTGCGATTAGATCTCATTGACGCTTTATCCTTCAGATCTTTTCATAGGATTCAAACCTATGAATGGGACAGCATTAAATGCTGCGAGATAAGCATGAGTTATATAACGACACAGCATCGTAAGGATATGTGCTGATGTAATCCTACACTATTTGTACCGCACCACTCAAGGGGTTGAAGAAATAACGCTTGAGTTAAGAGCATTTGAAGAAGACTAAGAGATCTACACATGAGCACACCATGGATCAAGAGAGCCTCTTAAGCATATATCGGGTGTATATACATACATATGCACACACACGATCGACGTAGCAGCTTATGTATAATATAATGCAGCTATAGGGAGAGGGCCAATGAGTGAGGTGTTGTTTTTACATCGCCTTCTCTGTACAGATTGGATCGTGTTGCGCATCTCTTATGCAGGTTCCCTTGGTAACTTCGCTCTTCTTGGTTGTAATATGTTTTCTTAAGTTGTTTGATAAACTTTAGAAGACTTCACATGAACTGAGCTGCCTCAGGCAATAGACGTTTCGAACAATGATTCATGCATACACGTACGATCTAGTAGCTTCTTAGAAGCGTGAAATATTTGCAGTACGAGTCAGAACCTAATATATAAGTAGTCCTGCATGATATTCTGCTCACAGTAATGAATAAAATTATCGTGAATTAGATTTTGTTATTTATAAATATTAAATATACACAACATCTATTACTGCACATCATCGCATGCCTTGATATGAACGTTTGGGTAATTTCCGATTGCTTTGAATTAGAGTGTAACAATATTAGGTGTGATCAAGACATATATTATTAGGCACCTTAATATGTAATGTACAATTATCTATTGGTGGTAATTTCGACATGATGGCTATGTTTTGGTCAACTTGCTTGAGCAGTTGAAGCAGTGCAAACAAATTATACGATGCAGCGTGCCTATAAATAATGTAAGTAAATAGAATTTTTGGGAAATAAATAGAATTTTTTTTCAGAGCATGCGTTATAGAAAACTTCTTCTTATATGAAATCTTCATAGGAAAATGGCAATCGATATACAAATTTGAACTTCATAAAATTAGTGAATGATTACAATATTTTGCTCTCCGATGATATTTTATTTATCATTTAGATGGAATTTGCAATATGAAATCATTAGAACATTTAATCACTCGTCAGAAAAGTCTGGCTTAAATGTCATCAGCCCGCTATGAAAATCAACGAACCGAATCTTTTTCCCCCTGACTACAATTAAACTTGTTCCGTTATGAAGCTACTGTGTTGGTCCCTCATTTACGAAGTGATCGACATGAGCACGGTTACCTGACGATGGGTCAACAATTATCTCCCCTAAACTGTCCACGAATTCACCCGAAAATCTTGACACTAATTGCCTGGTTCTGTCTGAAGAGGCTGACTCCGAGATGCTCTCTGAAGCTGTTACCTGAGCCTAGGGCTAATGGACCTTCTCACTGGCAGACTTCAACTGTCTTCACATGCGTTCATAAACCTTGAGGAATACTTACGTCAGTCCCACAATATAATAATAAATAAAGCACTGCTAATATAATATGGCAGACTTCAATTGTCTTCACATGCGTTGATAAACCTTGAGGGATACTTACGCCAGTCCCACAATATCATCGTATATAAATAAAGCACTGCTAATATAATTGATATGTTAGACTTCAATTGTCTTCAAGTACATGTGTTCATAAACCTTGATAAATACTCAATATTATGTCCCACAATATTATGATAAATAAAGCACTGCTAATGCACACTGCTTGCATTTAACCTATATAAACGTTGAGGAATACTTGCGCCAAGCCCACGATATTATTATAAATAAAGCACTGCTAAAACAATATGTCAGATTTCAACCGTCTTCACATGCGTTCATAAGCCACGAGTATAGTGCTTACACCGTTTCTAAGATAGTACAAAAAATAAGGAATACCTACACATCTCCTTCGATATCCTACTATATTAATATGCATTTATAAATAACTAGTATTTGCGCCGCTATTATAATATCATAATAAAATAGATATACTTACAATACTCTTACTACATAACATTAAATACAATTAATGATTCTAAGATATGAAATGGAGCAGAAACTTGGCTAATAAAAATTATATATGAATACAAGTTCTATGGATAACCTACACGCACCCAGGGCTAAAAATTATACCAGGATTTTCTTACGTTTTTTGGAGTTTTTTTATATTTTCGGCTCAAGTATATTAGTCATATACTATATCCTATAATAGAAATGCTATAGTCAAGGTAAATTTCCAATACGGGCATGTGTATGTTCTTCCCAATCAATTAATTGTTCATTTAACCTTCAAAATCATACAAAAATCAAATGGAGATATGAAATTAGAATGTTAGCCTCTCCCAAAAATGCGTTGGCGATCATTGTTATACTGATTTGAATTTTCGTAATGAGAAAAAGTTTTTTTGAGATTTGTTTAGAGATTTGCTATAACTTCAAATTTTGGTTATAGTAGTAAGATCAAATTATGTTGCATATCAAGTGCATAAATTATGCATTTCAGGTGATTCCATTTTGTACTTTTTTGAGAAGGGAACATGAACGGTAAATATTATATTTTAACAGAAATTTTGTAAACTAATTTTGGCTTCTTAAGATTGCCGTTGGTGCCTCCTGAGGAAAAGCTGCAGTTTAACAGGCCGACCACCACGGCCGTTGCATTGCGTGAGGCTAAGGGGGGAGGAGGGAGCTGAAAGAAGGGGACTGCCATGGTTGAATTAATACTTCTTGTATTAAATTAAAAACGTGAATTAGTTCAACCAAGGGGATTACGATGCAGTCTCAACCTTTGGGGGGCATGAGAGGGGTTATAAAAAATAATTTAGGAAGCAATTAGAATGAGGGTGACTGAGGGGGAAAAGGATTCAGTATAGTGGATGTGTGATGAGACTAGAGAGAGAGGATTAAGGGGGTAAATAAGGGATCTAATGTGTAATTTGGGGAGATCAATTCAAACTTCACTGCTTCAATTCAATTGAAACTTCTTCACTTTCATTTCAATTCAAACTTCACAATTCAAAGCTCTTCGTCGACGATGCTGCCGCTTCCCGGAAGTAGGAAAGTTCAAGCGGTCGGAATGATAGAGGCGATTGTCGTCCAATTTGTGATGAATATTCGACGAGCTTCTTTGCAGAGAATATTTACGAGCATTTGATTTTAGGGATACTTTATAAGTTGCTTCAATCCTTCAGAAGCATTTTAGTAGGCGAAATGAGGAATATGTTCCAAGGATTCCTTTTATAGTAGTCTCTGAATTGTCGAGTTATGACAACATTTTACGTTCATCCTAAAATACATTGTGTCTTGATGTATAAATGGGTATAGGTAGACTTAGTTTCAAATATAATTTTGATAAATATATTTAGAAAAAAGAACTGAAAACAAATATTGATCAGAAAGACTCTTGCAATGACAAAAATAACGTTTAAAACGCATCCAATTACTGGAAATTTGCAACGGAAAAAAGTTGACCATATTTGTCATCAGTTCCGCAATTTTACAAAGCAGAATCCCTTTTATTTGAAAAATAAATTTAAGTGAAGGCACTTTCGCATTGAAATCTCCTATCACCATTACAAAATTATACCCAAAGAATTCCAAAAATGTAATAATAATTCTAAACGTTAAAGCCCGCCTCGAAATGCTCTACAAATGAAGTTTCCTTCTGTGCACGAGTTTTATTGGTGTAACAACGACTTGAGGCCCTGTTTCTCATTTGAATTCAGGCCGAGGCTGCCCTGATTAAGGAGCAGAGAAAGTCGAAACTTAGGCGCTCCTTGAACCCCTATTCTTTGGCTGGCATCTCGGCAAGATAACTCTTGAGGTCTCTGGATCGCTGGAAAATGGAGAAGAACTTGAAAAAGATTCAATTATAGTGAAGGTTCTCAGCCTCCTGAGGGAGGCGCCCTCGGTTAAGGGAAAGATTTGTTCAAAAATTGCTAAAGTTTAGGAGAAGGATCGTTAGATGTTAACCAAAAGATTGGGAGGTGAATAAATCTCTTTCCACCGAGAGTATAAAATTATGGTTTATTAGTGTAGTTCTCAGAGAGACGCATGACGGTGAGTGAAGCTTTCTTAAAAAACTGTAGGAGTCCCTGAAAATAGCGAAAAGTGAACAGTGTGACTTGAGTTCACTGAGCATGGAATAATGCCTGCTACATTTTCACGCTGTTGTCACAGCATGAAAAAATGTCCGTAAAATCAGATTATTTAATACAAGAATGTCGATGTGCCATGTTTTATCACAATAGAAGAATACGACTTGCTATCATTAAATTTGTTATCGGATACGACCGCTTTAAGTTATTCGCTTAGCCCTAATTAATGGCAGTTCCATTCATGAACTATATTCACCACCAGTTCACCACATCAGCAACGGCGCCAATTGCCAGGCGCTGTATCAATGATACTAGGCTATATTATTTGACACGCTTAAAGTCGGTTTCGCTGAGAAGCGCTATTTCACATTCATTTCGAAACGTTGACCGTGTATTTGTATGTTTCAATGGAGCCCTGCAAAAACGGGGGTGATTTCTATGTAGGCTAATTGCAATATCAAAATAGTTGCGCGAGTGAATTGTTTTCGAGAAATTCTCTGTTTCTTAAAGATTAGGATGAGAGGGATTTGTATTAATAGCCCTAAGTAATAGTATTAAGAAATATCCCTAAGATTATATCCTTTATATCCTTTGTAGGATATCCTTTGTGATATCCTTTGCAGTAATATCCCTAAGATTTGTATTAATATCCCTAATATCCCTATTTGTTTTAATATCCTGTATCCTAAGGATTCGGATTTGGATTAATAATTAAACCTTTTATCCTCAAAAGTTTTACTTACGTTCTTTGATGTAGTTTAAAATGTTTCTCAATTAATGTTGGTTTCTGTTCTATTTCCGCGTAGTACTTCACCCCATTTTTACGATTTCTAGTATTTGCCAAAGACCTGCCGCGGCCATTATTATTTATATTTCATATCTGAGTGTTATAATAATCTTAATTCGATTTAACTAGAAAATATTAAGGAATATGAAATTGAAAAATATGAAATTTTGTGTAACCGTTGAATATTAAATACGTATCTAAGCTACGATTTTGACACTATTTTGCAGAATTTTTCTCCGGAAGCGCAGTTCCGCATAGAATGTTAGGAAGGGCGGTGATATATGGACGGTAGGCCGGCACCATATATACAGCGCCTGTCACCAGGCCTACTAAAACGACGGACTAAGCAAATACGGCGTTCACCTCCAGCCTACATCTCGACCTCCTGCATCCGTCTAGTGACCTGGAAATGTGCCTTAGTAACTGAGTGACACCTTAGAAAAACCAACAAATGGCTGAAAAGATAGCTAGATTATTTCTCACAATTAGGACGTACTTTTTCGTGAAAACAAAATTTTATAGTATCGTATTAACAATTACTTTTCTTGGAAGTTATGTTTATTGAAAATCAGACGAGAAAAGTTTAATTTTTATTAATGCAAATCTGTTTATAAGTAATTTGGCGTCAAAGGACAGTTTCTGTCTCTTATATTCCGAAAGAAGCAATAGATGCTCGTGAAAAGCAGTTTCATTTATAACTTTTGCAATCACTTAAATTGTACATAAAATGCAATTTGACTGATTATTCCACATGAATATATCCCCTTAAATTAAAGTAGCTGTTTTTTTAATCTCTGGCAATTGAAAATTTTCAATGAGCACATTACTCACTTAAAGTATAGATAAGGCAATGCCGGTTCGTATGAAATGAATTGATACAACATAAAAACTATTAATTTGACAATCGTCACGATAAAATTTCAAACCTTGCACCTGTCATTCAGCTTCTTTCAAACCACTGGCCTTAATAATAAATTTCACTACTATTTTCATGAAGATGCGGTTCAAACCTTTATCGTGTCGTTTCAATTAAATTATTGATTATTTAATTCAATATGAACTGTCATTACCACAGCAGTTTTTGGTTCGGACACGAGCGCGCACATGAAGCTTGTTTGCTTGGAACCAAAGCTTGAACCTGAGCCTTTGTTTGCTCTCTAAAGAACAAAGATGTTCTTCCTGTCACTCGACTTGCGGCTTCTAAATGATGATCCCGTGTTGTTAAATGTTGGCTCAAGCACACTAATTCTATTCCAAAATAAAAGTTTTTTTGGTTCCTCATATACGAATACATTGCTCTTTGGTCGAATTTTTTCCGTCTGATCTGATGATCCGGTGTTGTTAAATGTTGGCTTAAGCACACCATTTCTATTCCAAAATAAAAGTTTTTTTGGTTCCTCAAATACAAATACATTGCTCTTTGGTCCAATTTTTTGGATCTGATTGTAAAATGTCATACATACATGGGAACTTAGATGAAAGTATTACCAGGAGAAATTTCCGAAACATCACGAAAAACATGTTTTATTGATTTGTAGATATGAAGTGTACTGAATAAAAAAAACTAAATATAAGTTAGCTGGTTTGGAATTTTGTTTGACTTTTTCTCGAAAATGTGCCTGCAATTTTTAAAATATACTTGAGTTGCTCACATGAACAATATTTACTTTGCATGAATAATTTTTACCATCTGTTGGATTATTAATAATAATATTAATAATAATAATAATAATGATAATAATAATAATAATAATAATAATAATAATAATAATAATAATAATATGAAGTTGGAGCATCAAGCAGCATTTAATATTCTATAGACTTTTTAAAAAATGTCGATTTATCGGCAGTATTATAATCTTATATATACTCTCTTATAATCTATATAAAAATAGTATTATATCTTCACTTGTCTCGATGAATATAATAGACATGCCAAATTATTATATTCGTTGCCTGAATCAACTAGTTTACCAGCATTCAGTGGTAATGAATTACTTCATGTTTTATTTGATTTTCATTAGTTCAAATATAATTCTCATGGATTTTGGCACTTCAAAGCAAGCATGGAGCCGAGGCATGACTGTAAAATTTCAAAGGAATGCATGAATATGAATTTTTAGTGAATGCTTAAAATGATTGGGGCAAAAATTTTACAGTTAATATAAAAATATTTTTAAGTAATTGTAAGTTGATAAGTTTGCCAATTCTTTACCTTATCTGAATTCCCTTGAGAGGTATTAAATACCATTCAATATGTTGCTACACGCCGATATGCATTCTAATAGCATTGAACGATAACAACATAGTTATTTTCCTCCGAAATAATGATCACTACCCTTTAATTCTTCAAATATTCTTCCTGTGAACATGAATGTTCATGTTCTTACCTATCTTTATTTGCACGTCAAGTGTGAGGGCTCTGAGCGCGTGCTTCGAACGCTTCACAGTCTCTAATCTTGGCCGCGCTATCAGAGGCCAATGACTGGCCAGCGATCGGCCGCCTAATATAAGTCCGTTTTCTGCAAGGTAATGTTATCAGTGCCGAGGGCGACACTCGCACAGATAACAGATAGAGAGCAGCGAGGACCGAGTGAGGTGTGTAGCTGTGTCTGAAGAGGCCAATGCTTACATATCTGCCATTTCCGGTTCTCGTAAATACTGAAGAGCTTGAAAATTATCGTTCATATGTCGTACGACTTATTAGATAAGAATGAAAATGTAGACATGCCTTTCCCAGGTCATTATTTCTCTCAGGTGAGAGGATTTCTGGCATTAGATGTTCATAGTTCTATTTTAATCAGAGTGAACGATTTTGCAAGGAGTGTAAACCTCAGCAAAAATAATACGTGCACTATTCTTCGCATGTAAACTACGCGAAGCTCATTACTTTCTTCTTGCTGAATGTCAACAACTTCTTAATTGCAACTTTTCTCTTTACCATGCAAGTAACAAGTCACAAAAATGTGCGATAATATATACATGTTAAAGATCAATTGTTGTTAAATTTCTTACGGTATGGCTTCTGCGTATTTTTTCTCAAATCGTCAGAAAGGGCACAAGCAAATCGAAGCAGAAAAACAGCAATGCTGTCCTAGATAATCTCATTCTACAAGCCAAATAATAAACTTTTTCAATCAGAATAGAAGTCCACGCAAGGGACGGAATCATTCAACCTCTTATTGGAAGTCAACAAGGACTTCCTCCTCCAAAATCCAGTCCTGGTGGAGGAAGGAATAATGGCAGCCTCTTCCCTTACGTCAAAAAAGACTTCCTTCCCTAGCACCGCAGGTCCTCCATCAGTACCCAAGTCCACAGAGCGGATGTCATCATGGCAGCATCTCTTCTCCAGTAAACTAGGACTTCCTCCCCAGCATCCAAGTTTTTTTTTCAGTACCCAAGTCCACACAGAGGATGGAATCGTGATAACCTCTCTCTGCCAGTCAACAGAGACTTCCTCCCAGTACCCAAGTCCTCGTTCAGCACCCAAGTCCACGTCGGGGACGTGAGCAGGGCAGGATAAGGCATAATGGAGGTAAGTGACCATGGATGTAGTGGTGCTCGAGAGCGTCGTTTAACATTGCAGCAGCCCTTGTGGTGATGGTGCTAGAGTCAAGCTAATGGCGCATACGTCGCGCTGCGTCGGGTGCCCCTCACGACACTCGTGTGTCGCCTGGTCATATGGTCTCACCATTACTTCTTTTACAACTTACTTAGCACTTTTAAGATGATGTTTAAACTGTTTGTATATTGTTTTTATATTCTGTCATGCTGTTATAACGTTATAGCTGATAAGCGCTGTACCAATACCCTGAAACTTATTGTTTCATCACTCATGTGTCGCCTGGTCATATGGTCTCACCATTACTTTTGTTACAACTTACTTAACACTTTTAAGATGATGTTTATAAGTGTATGTATATTGTTTCTTATATTC
The DNA here is from genome assembly GCF_000764305.2 of Hyalella azteca. Taxonomy (NCBI): domain Eukaryota; kingdom Metazoa; phylum Arthropoda; class Malacostraca; order Amphipoda; family Hyalellidae; genus Hyalella; species Hyalella azteca. Next base: position 267,658 of record NW_025941414.1, read on the forward strand.
TGTCTTGCTGCTACAACAGTATAGCCGATAAGCGCTACTTTTATACCTTACCGAATACTTTTAAGATGATGTTTATCGGTGTATGTATATTGCTTCTTATATTCTGTCCTGCTGTTATGACGCTATAGCCGATAAGAGATACTTTTATAACTTACTTAATACTTTTAAGATGAAGTTTATAGGTGTATGTATATTGTTTCTTATATTCTATCTTGCTGCTCTAACGTTATTGCTGATAAGCGATACTAACAGCCTAAAATTTATTAACTCAAACTTGCGAATTGTGCATTTATTGTGATTGGAGTAGTGATTCATTGTCATTAGTTAGATGAAGCACGCAATTTATTTTATAATATATAATTCACTGGTACACCAATTTCAGGCCACGTGTTTGTGCACTCCGACCACGACATGTTTTAGTCAAATCATCTAAATTAATTATATCTGAACTATGCGTACCTGAGCTGAGCAAATATAAAAAATTGGTAATAATAAAATTAGTTACTAGTAAATGTTTTAATGATATTCATGGATGAATTTTCGAGTTTTCTCAAAGAGTGTGGCTTTATCAGTCACTGCTCAATGATCGGGCTCAAAAAGTTTTGATGAAAAGTACTCACGAATAGTGAACGAAATTAACGAGTTCATTATACAGTTTTCAATTAAAATTTAGGAAATTGGTTAATTGATCCAATTTAGTCGGTTTCGTACGTAACAGCTCTTCGAATGAATACTTAGGATCACAAAAAAATAAATAGTATAAAGAGCTGGTCAAATATGAACTTATATTGATAGAAATATAGTCATAGAAAGAAAATTTTTGAGTATTGAAATTATATAGTATTAAGGTGAACGCAATTATATACAAGAAGGTCAAAACTGTAGTTCAAGTTAATTTTATTAGCATTCGAATTGCCACTCGTCTCGGGCACACATAAGGCGTTTTATTGTAACGTCTGTGTAACAAGATTAACATCGATCGGCCATTAGTCGATCTTCTGATGATTGCCGGCCGAATTATTTGTTGTGACCGCTTTTGAGCGAGGATGATATGGTCCTGAGTGGTGGCCAGCCATAAAACTACCATAAACATCCGTGGTGCTGTGATAATGCGTTCAAGTGCCTCTCCTGAGCGTAGCTCTACTTTCATTCCTTTCGCTCTAACGATTTTTATTTACTAACTGTCTAACATTACTACAGATTTTTCGCATTCAAGTAGTTCTCAATAAAATAAATAAGCTTGATGATACATTAATTGTTTCTCAAATTTTGTGCAAACTCAAGGATTTCATGCAAATTATTTGCTCATATTTTGTGTGATTGTATTTTTGATCATATGATTTAGATTAGAGATTGATATCTCTATAGAAAATTTCTTCAAAATCAGAGACGATAATCGGAATACAACGCTCACATATGCCAATAAAAATGTTACCGCCAATTTTTCGATAAATTTTGTTGGTCATTCATTTAGTGTTAACGGTCACTTATTTACAAACTTACTTACATTCACTAATTCTTCGCGTAAAGCGGTCATTTTTTGAGAATTATTAGCAATTCAGTCACAGAGTTTGTATTTGATATTGAATCATATTTCACATTTAAATCATCAATTGAATTTGTCCTAGCTTGAGATGGTAACCACTCATTTTTTTCATGAGCTTTCTTTGTTGAAAGACAATCATATAGTCTATTTTTTGTTTAGTTCAAGACGTGGTCCTGACTTAGCTTAAAAGTCCTGAGAGGACATAGCTTCTCTCAACAAGACTACACTCTCTGGGTGAGCTCCACGATCATAAAATAACGATGCTAATCTCTTCCTCTTCACAGAGTTTATTTTTCGTGAGGTCTGGCGCATTAATGTCGGTAATTTTATTGGTTGTCGCGAGATAACACGTATGATGAAACACAACAAAGGTCACGCGTACTCTCATTTCGTAGGATCTCTTAAAACAAAGCAGGACCTGTAACACCGATGGTCAAACTACAGACAAAAGCTTTCAAATAAGAAACAGTTTGTTTTCAACTTCTCTTCCCGAACACACGCAATAAATTATTTCGCAATCAGACAGAGTAAAATCTATTGCATTATTGACGCGTCCCATTTTGTATTTGGAGTTATATTAACTGAAAATATCTATAAATATAAGAAGAATTATTCCTAACATTACTTTCAGAATTAAATCATCCTTATTCCGATATATTTTTTATATAACTTAATCGGTCGTTTCAATGAAAACCACATTTGGCCCACTGAATTTTCCAGGCGACCTGCAGTGACGGTAGCTGCCCGTGCTCTCCCATAACATATAAACACTTTCATATAAATTTTTATTCTCTTCAACGTCTTCATAGCTTTTGCTTGGCGGTCGCTAGTCCCATGTTTCTGCCTCTTTCGTAAGGCCAGCACTTACAAAGTGCGATAATCCGCTTGATTAAGCCAGCGAAGAAGAGCTCTTAGATAGCACGGCGTTCTAATGTGGAGTTTAGCTTCGGAAACTTCGTAATTAGACGCCATATATCACACAAGTCGGCACTTATTAGCTAATATATGAATAGCAATAGAGCAGTAAACGCTGCTCAGTGAGCGAGGTCGAGTGCACTTAGCACAATTGCGTTGCGTTCAGGCTCTTCCTGGAAGTTAAAAAATGTTGTAGTGAGACAAACGTTTTGAAATTAGAAATCAAACTTTAAAGTTTTCAAAGAAAATAACTATATCCAAACGAATCATCATAGTGGAACTAGATATTGCGGTGGTTGTTAAAAAAGGTTTTGTGAAAATGCGTCTTATTTACTGTGGCTAGGCGATTAGATCAAATGAACTCGGTCCTAATACTTGACAAGGTAAACCTTTATGGAGGATGACCTGGCGAATCAAATAGACTAGAGTACTCCAATTTAAGCGGTACTCCTGGAATGAGGCTATCGCTGGTCAGCCATGATGCATGCATGTATAGGCTCATTGAGCTAATAATGTTACGCCGTGACCTAGGATCACAATATGGAAGTGTTTAACGACTCGTGTTTTGATTTGTAGAACACATTAGTTGTATGAATCTCTTCGGGTCATGTTACTATGTTGGATGAGAAGCGGGGTTCTCTAAATCCCACGTGTATCATTATCCTTTATACTAATATTAGTTCAAGACTTTCTACGAATTACGAGTAATTTCAGATTTCTTGAAGAAACAAGTAGCTCATTTATATCATTATTATAAAATTAAAATGCTCACATGACAGATGCCCGTCAGTGGCCTCTAAGACATTTGCTTCCATTACTCTTGCTCTGCAATTGATACCGATAACCATTCATCTTTTATAGCATTCATTAGTAAGATGCAGACATGAGTATGGTATTCATTCTTGATAACTATACTCATTTGGGTAAATCAATTCCCATGCATGCTGGTGGATGGTTTGAAACGCCTCTTTGCGCCATGCAGATCTCTTTATAGAGGAACATTGCCCGATATTCATGCAGTGTTGGAAGGCAAGTTTTTCCATTGAAAAATCTATTTAAATGCTCATAAGATCCCCGGTGGCTGAAGTAAACAGATTATCCTTGTGTGAGGGTAATAGTACATATAAATTATTCAAGCGTCTGCTTCCAGATTTCAGCAAAATCAGAAAACTTCAACATTCCTAATGCACAGCACGATTCGTTGTTGCCCTTGAGATAGCATTTCAATTAAGGAATAAATTAATCTCTCTTTGATGGAGATTGATTGCAATGATGGTGCCTAAAATTTATTTCCAATTCAACATGCCACATTAAGATGGAAGAAGATGAAATTTTTTTGCTATTATTAGTCGGTGAAAATGGATGGGGTTTAAATTACCGCGTATTACATCCACATACATCCATTATGTTCATGATTTTATCAATACACTCGATGAAACAGAACTCATTATGAATGCAGGAATACCCACACACATTCATCGTTATCATGATTTCATCAAAAACTCTAAATGAAACAGAATTCGTCATGAATAAAAAAATTTAGTTTTTTGCCCATATGAACTGCTGTCATTATTTTCGTTAAATTCATATTTTTATAACGTTTTGTCAACACAATAATGTCACTTAAATTTATGATCATATACTCTTTCTATTATTCTTCCAGCCGTGACATTACCTATTTATAACGCCATATAAAGAAAACATTTCATAAATTTACATTTTTTGCGCCCCAAATTTGATGCAAATTTAAACTGTGAATCTGGAGACAATAAAAAACTTGTCCTCAGCTCCATAGTTTAGGAGTGCCATAGTTCAGAAGTCAGCGGCGCGTCTGAGGTTGTTATGTAAATCAGGCTGGGGATTTTAGCGGCGGTCAATTCTACATAATTCACCATAAATCATGTAATGTCCAGAGAAATGCAGAAAATTTTTCGCCACAATCCGAAAGTGGTGAATCTAGTAAAATGTTTATGGACAGATTGCATTTCGGAATCTCGCGGTTTTAGAACGTAAGTTATGGTAGGAATGGAAATTATACATTATGTTGATGTACTAATCCAAATTCATCGTGAACGCCTAGGTAGTTTTAATCGATAACTATGAAATGAAGCTTTTTGAATGATTGTTTTCTGAGTTGCGCAAATTCTTCTATCAATTTTGTTCTCTAAATAATCTTATATACACGGCGTGGGGTGAATTACAATGGCGTCGCGCGTCAATTACAATACGAAAAATGGCAAATCAGAATTATTCTAAGTGCATACTGAATTGACTTTGCGACAGCATCACATGGATTTAGAATTATCGACTTCCTTGGAAACCATTCTAATCAATTCTTCAATCACTACACATTTGATCTTTATACAAAATAAATTCTAATAATTAGGCCCTTCGTCTATTATTATATTTTAAAACCGTGGAGCAGCTTACTTCCTTCTAGAACACCGTCATTGGCAAGCAATCGTGCAAAAAAAAAAAAAACGAGCGCTAGTTCAGCGTAACGTGTCATAGATCAGCCATCGTGGGCAGGTCTCAATTCTGAATTGGCTCTTTTGAGTGAAAACTTTCAATCGAATTCACGATTATATATATATCAATCCAAAATCATTGCTATGTCATACACACATTGGGACTTCCTCATCTAGGGGCCATTCGACGTCTCATCCTCGTTTTTCGAGCCGCAGCGACGAGCGCCCCGCGTAGGTATATAAGAACGGCCGATGACACTCAAGCGGTGAGATCAAGCGAGGGCTGAAATTATTTATTATTATTATTATGAAATTATTTATCTCACTTGATTTAGGCAGTCAAAACGGCCATTGAGAGCCAGTAGATGTGTGAAGTCTTGCGAAAGGTGAACTTATATGCACTGTTTCTTAATGGAAATTTTTATTTTTCTAAGGAGTGCTTATAAATTTAAACTTTTTTGATAATTTGTTTGATGCTTTCTGGTCGAGGAAAAATAATTTATCATGCTGTTAAGCGTTCTCTTCACATAGGATCCTTTATAATTACCCGATGCTGAAATTTGAAGTTAGAGTGAAATTGCATTATGACTTTCAAAATTTTGTTCATTGCAGATGCGATTAATTACTCAGAATATGATTCTTCATGATTCATATTGCCTGCATCCAAAAGGCTCTTAATTTAGTTTTCCGAAGACTAGGTAGTTGATTTGTTGAAATGTGGTTTTACGGACGACTGTCGCTTACATGCCAGTAATTTCAAAGATTCAAAGCTTGCGGCTTCATCCTAACAAGAAGTTTAATCGCTTTTCGTGAAGTTTTTGCAATAGCCCGGGTATTCGTTGTTTGACTAATTTGTCAAACGCAATCTTCGTTCATGTCAAACATGCACAATAGATTGATAAAATTGTAACCCACATTCTGAAGACCTATAATTTTGTTCGGTGAATCTTAATTATAGCTACATTCAAAGGCTCAAAAGATGTTGATTCATCCTTACAAACTTTTCATACAAGCGTTGATAGATGCACGTGTCCGGAGCAGGGGTCGGAACAATACCCAGGTGCATTTAACCTGCAGTCTAAATAATTTGAACGTGAGCCAAGATTCATGTTTTGCACACCGCTGAAAACCATCCGTCTTACGCGGTGTCGAAAGAACGGACTGCAAGACATCGTTCTGCTGGCCACTGATTGTGTTCCTGCATAGCTTTCAGCAGCGTTAAAATCGAGCTGTGTTGGAATCTCAATATAGCGCAGTTTTTCATCGCCAAGTTCTCCTCGCTATATAACGAAACATTCAATTTTTACAGAAATTGTACAGTATTTTGTTCGATTAAGCGAATAATTTAATCAATTTCAAATTTAATTCCCTTTCTCAAGATCTAATAAACTCCTGCTCTCTAGATATGAATTAATTTAGTGCATAGGATATTTTAATCTAAATTAAAAGATGCATTGTCATTTTTATCAAATAAAGCAACAATGGAATATGGAGCTTAATTCTCATTAGTTACCTGTTGGAGAGGGTAGGGAGATATCATTCAGTAATTTTTCCTCCAATTCTAAAAAAATCATAGAAGAGATGGCCAGATTTTCATGCATCATTCGCCAATGTGAAATTTATTTTAAATTGAATCTAAAAAGTATTAATAAGAACATAAATAATCGAACTTTGTTGTAGTTCACGTAAGCACCTGACATAAGCTCACCCCCTCTCATCACGTGGTTGGAAAAGCACCTACTTTTTTGAGAAATAATTATTTCAAATTAACAGAAGATACAAATTTTTTCTTTATAATAAAACAACTGAAAAACTCTGATGTCACTTTATATCGCGTCAAATTTACGCGGTTGTTCACTTTCTAAAATTAAAACCCCAACTTGGCTTCCACAACCTCCCATAGTAATCTGAACCTCACGCAATTGAACGAATAGACCTGCGAAGTGAATCTCAGATCAAGATGGACCCTGCCAAGCTGGGCTCCTGAGAATATCATTTAGCAGGATTAGGATGGTCAATAAGCGGCTAGGCCACCAGGGTGATGATGACGCAGATCTGCGTCCACGAGGGAGATCATTGAGGTGAGCTTATGAAACTTCCTAACGCGCCGGCATCACGCCACGAGATGTAGGCTGCGTGACTGCTGCACCTCTATGCTTTCTACTCGGCCGTTCACTTTCAAAGAATAAAAGATTGAAATTAAAGTTTAGTAATTAATGGTTTCAAATGAAAAGCGAATCATCGATTTTATCAGGTTTAATTATTCATGAGCTTGACAACATTTGTTTAGTTTTTTTCGATCTCAATTCCAGTAATTAAAAGTGATATGCCTATATCATTTCGGTTAAAAAGCGAAAAAGAGCGTATCATCTGACGGTAATGAGCTGTGATACAACTGATAAGTCTATATTTTACTTCCAAACCTAAAAGAAACGCGTGTTTTCTTCGTGCCCAAACCGGCAGAATTTAATCACTAGATGGTCGCCTCCGGAAGATGCAATTAGCACGAAGCTTTTTCCTTCGTAAATTAGCACTGCTTTTTGACCAGCGGCATCACACGAGCTTTACTCACGTGTGGGACTCGCGTCCGAGGCGTGGGTTGATTTTCAATACACAATTCTCCATTGCGTGGTTTACCTTACCAATGGCAGTATTTTTAGAAACGTATCTGGAACGTTTGAAAGATAGCGTTATCTGTAAAGTGAAGAACTAAAGTAAATTGAAGAACTAAAAGTTCTTCAATTATATTGAAATTCTCATTATTGAAGTTAAGTAATTATATTGAAGTTCTTTTGAAGAACTTATAAAAATATAAGTTCTTTGAACATTATATTTTAGTTCAAAAGAACTAAAATATAATGTTTCTTTACGTAAAACTTGTAGGAAAGTTAGTTTAAAAAAACGTATAATTATCCTGTTGGATCTAGGGAAGAAAATTGAAAGGTGATATATTATGTCGGGGAAACTGACGTAAGCCCGACCGTAACATACGGGATCGTCCCGTAACTTGTAGTTAGTAAGTAATGTTAGTCCATTCTGCTCATTTATGTCAGTCAATCGCCAGCAAGCGCCCATATCACATGTCAAACTAATTCAATCTGTGTGTAGTCCTTCATATGCCTGTTAATACATCATTGTCCGTCATGTGTATATAAACCATTCTAAAACATTGCCGACTTATAGAACCTGGGTTTATTCCATTGTATAGCAAGCCCTATACCATCCGCCACATATTAAGTAACTGAATTAAATAAATATATTGAGTAACTTAATTATTCAAATAATATATAAATTACTGAATGAAAATTGAGAATATTTCAACTCTTGCGCAACGTAAATTTAGTGCTGAATTTGAATTAGACATTTTAATTTTATCACCTGAAAATATACGAGGTCATGTTACATGTCGATGCTGTATTTAATGAGGTTGTGTATTACTACTCCTTATCTATAAAATAATTTTCTGACGATTAATGTTATTGCAACTTTAGTAGTGTCTGGTTTTTACTTCGACTTAACTTCGAACCAAATGTATTTGTGTGCTAAATAACAATGGACTAAGATAAAATTTGGTAAAGATAACTATTGCTCAACATCTAATTTTCTTAATACCTTTTTTCTTTGTGATTTTACAATTCACGCCTAGCAGGATGCTTAATTCTTGCACAAATTTTTCCTGTTTATTTGATTCACTGCAAACGGTTTCTACAAACAAATGAATGACCATTAAACATAGAGTTAAACAAAATGACGATATCATCACATGCAACTTGTCAATATTTTACAGGAAATATTCTAAGATGATGTCTTCTACATAAGAAATTCAAAAATTATATTACTGAACGTGAGCTTTCAAACTTATGAGTCTGCATTTGGTTTCATCATTTACGGGTACTTCTCAACAATTTCAGTGAAAAATTTATTTCCAAATAGATGAAGATAATTTACCATTAGCCAACAACAAAACTTAAAACTTGCGTTCGAACCGCTTTCAAAGATCGTATTCCAAGACCGTATGAACACAGGCATTCATACCGTGATTAAAGGACCGTATGAACACAGTCATTCACACCGTGATTCCAGGACCGTATGAACACAGGCATTCATACCGTGATTAAAGGACCGCATAAACACAGGCATTCATACCGTGATTCTAGTACCATATTAACACAGGCATTCATACCGTAATTCCAGTACCGTATTAACACAGGCATTCATACCGTTATTCCAGGACGGTATTAACACAGGTATTCATACCGTGATTCTAGTACGGTATTAACACAGGCATTCATACCGTAATTCCAGAACCGTATAAACACAGGCATTCATACCGTAATTCCAGGACCGTATGAACACAGGCATTCATTCCGTCATTCCAGGACCGTATAAACCCAATCATTCATACCAAGCATTGTTGCGCGCTAAATGCCAGCTCACACAGCCTTCCTCCTTCAAGTAACAGTAAATACAATCGATACAGGGAACCAGTATTTTAGGATGGTATTAACACACGCATTTATACAGTCATGTTCCGCGCTAAATGCTAGCGTGCAGTATCTCGAGTTTCTTTTGTCGAGGCGCGAAGGTTTCACGTTGCTTAAATGCCGCCTGCTCCTCGGAGTTGCGGGAAGCATTGTAGCTGCGGACGTGGCAATTGCAAGGCTGCAGGAGCGTCTTGTGCTTTCGTCTAATTGCATCGCAATCTCGTGAAGACCTGCAATCCACGAAATGAAAATTTTGCATGCACGCTTCTCCGCAATTTTTTTTCTTCACTTCTGTAGTGTGTGTGAATGTGAAGTTTTTGTCAGCATTTCACGGTATTAATGCAGCTCATACAATGTGATCCACAAAGTTGGTTGTATCTTGTAATATATTTTAATGAAGAATGCTGTACATTTATTAAATAAAACATCATCCCGCACGTGTATTTATGAGTCCTGAATAACATCTAGAAATATTTCCCAAATAAAATAGAAAATTAATAATTAAATTTATGAAAACTGTTTGCAATAATTACAGTTTATTCATATTTGCACACGGAAAGTATCGAATTATGTTAAAACTCAGTATCGTTTTAAAGTCTTACGGTTTACTGTCCTAAGTGTTTCTAATAGTTTCCCGCTATTAATAATAACACTGGTTCATCGAAATACCAATCAAAAATAGATTCACGTTATCTACCAAACAAGTAATACAATTGTATTTGACATGTCAAATATTTAATTGGAAAGCGTTGATATATTAGATCGATTGATGAAACAAAACTCCTGTTAAATGTCGGAACTTCCAGAAGTCGCACGCAGATTAAGCGATCAGTTGTTAGCGTGCTGGCCTGTCAGTGTTATTCCATATAGGCAATCTGATCATGCAGGAATCAATATATAATTGCAGGAATTGGGATTTAATGCCTTATTGGTGCGGCTCAGACGAGATCAACGCAGAAGTGGTGCTTTTTACTTCAAGTATCGGAGACTTAATCCATCATGGCTCTGTGAAGGAGTTGGGTTATATGAACGTATCATGGTTATATTTCGTATTGTTTCACTTCACTCAATGCTTTAAGAATTTCCACAATACTTTTTAAAATTATTAACTTGCAATATTATTATTGTAACTATTGAATTAATTTCTATAATTGTTTTCAATTACAATTTTCTTATATTTTTCTGTCCGTATTTTGTAGGTTAATTAGTTATAGTTTATCGAAGAGTGTCTCGCAATCTCTCAAAAGCGCCGATTGTTATACAGCAAAGTTTTGTGTACGGAAACCTTATATTGGAAGAGCGGAAGGCAGCTCATTAGTGAGAAGAACAAGCCCATTATAGACACTTTTTTGTCGTGAAGTAAGGCTGTTTGTGCAAACAAACTCTCATTACCGACAAGAAATAATTCCAGACAAAGAACTTCACGAGTTGTTTTGGACACCAGGATTTTGTTAAAAGGGCTCTTTTGAAATTGAGAACTCGGAAAGATAAAATTTTCCCACTCAAGCAAACAATAATGAAAATTTTTGTCGGCCTGAGAAAAGGCATTTGCATTTTAAACGATTATGAATCACAAAATGAATGGTTTTTCCATGAAATCAATCTTGTACTAAAAATTAAAAAAATATATATTCTAATAAAAACCTATTATAAAGTAGATACTATTGTGCGTAGATTCGCTCTCCGCGGACCAATTTTTGAAATGGGACAGAATTGTTAAAGATATAATATAATTTTTGAAGTAATAAAGAATTATTGTTGCAATTTGTATCGTAATATTTAAGAAAAGCGGAGTTTTTGGCAAGCGAATAAAGATCATTTAATCACTCTAAAGCTACCCATAAGCTTTAGGTTTTGGGTAGCTTTAGAAAGCTTTTACCCTTTTTGGTAATAGCTTTTTTACCCAAAAAATTTTCTACGGATTATTTATCAGAAAAATATTATTGCAATCTTAATATATAATTTTTTGGCTCTTTGCATTAAAAAACTCAAAATGAAGCTTCCGATCGCGTGCTTTGAAGTTTAAAACTAACCCTTGACATATTTTTCGTACTCACTGAAATTTTAATATAAACATAACTACACCCAAGGAAAATGTTTTAAAGTTAACTAAAAACTTGGAGTGGAATTTTAAGAGTTACAGATGTTCGGACTCTCGGACAAAGGGTCTGGTCAAGCAGTTACCCCGAAGTGATATTCTGCTCAGCTTCTCCAAGCCTGGGAATGTAAACATCAAGTTTTGAAGTGCCCAGTCAGTTGCTGGAGTCGAGGTTTAATGCTTGGTCTCACTGAGGACTCATCATATTGAAATTTTGTATTAAAATCAGAAAGAAAATAAAATTCAAGACGTGCCAGCTCTGTTGCTCGATTAAAGTAATAGCTAAAAATTTTACTTCCAGTGAGCTTGTGGTAACGAAAAAAGTGTATCATAAGCACTCCAACTGAAATCAACGAGCATTTTTTTTAACTTGAGTTGGTCAGTCGTTCAATTTTAAAGAAAGTTTTGAGTTTAGTTGAAATGCATTAAATGGTTTATGATTAATTATATAGTTACGGTACTGAATTAAAATAAGAGTCAATATTAACAGGAAGCTATAAGCGCCTATGTATCAGCTGAACAATTCGACACTTCTCACTAAATGTTCCCACAGTAAAATTGACCAGTTTCATTTTATTTATCGGTATGAAGAAATCATGATGTTCACTTTGTTCGTCCTTATCAGATGTTATGGTCATATCAGTAGCTCGGTTTTCAGTTTACACAACTCCAAGTGTCCAACTCGGCCCTGGGAATGTTTACTCGGACTCCTGACACAAGTAATTCTCTCACTCGACCCGCACAAATGGATGCGTCCTAAGCAAGAGCCTTGCTCTACGGAGCTTGGAATTTAACCCTCACAAGTGGACAACTTGAGGGCTGGTGTGTAAGGGAAATTCAGCTCGAAAGTATTACGCGGTAGTGTATTGGTGATCGGTGAAATATTGAAATATTTAAGATTGAATTCTGACCGCCAAAGAGGACAAGATAGAATAGATGGTCAGGTCCAAAAATCGGAATGTATTCTTTTGTTTTCATAAACTCTTGTTCCACGGTCAACTTCTTGAACATTGTGTCTCTCGAAAATAAGATTAAATTAATTTGAAGGAAAATTCAAAATTTTTACAACTTACGAAGATATTGAAATAAAAAAAATACGAAAAAACTACAGTATAATAAATGAATAAGATTGACCTTGATCGAAATTAATTTTTAGAAATTAAACCAAATCTTGTTGAAGACAGTAACAGTCAACTCCATAAATGAAACATTGAGTGGTTGCGTCAACCTTTAAATTGAAAGATTGAATTATCAAAATAATAAGATTAATTCTTTGTATTGTGCAATCGCGGTCAGAAAGTTTACTGAATATCAGATATCTTAATTATTTCCGTTCATCACTCTAATGTGATCCATTGTTAACTGTCAGACGTAACAAAGAAAAACTTACACGAATCAGATGGTTCGTCTCTTTATTTTCTCCAAATAATGGAGCGTCTAATGGCACGTAATGCGTTAAGCAGTCATCGAGGTAGTTAATAACCGACTCATTTTTGTTTACGCGTATTTTTATCGGTTGGTCTGACACATGTGGTGCAGTTTTTTGGCCCATCGCACGCGACTCCAGCGGCTTGATCATACCCAGCCATTTGTCGCGGCATTTTTGTCCCGTTAAATAATGAACTGCTCGCCGCTCACGCTAACTCTGCTCTCATATTACCAGAGCGATAAACATGAAGTTCATTTAATGAATTTCTCCGACTAAATTTGTATCTCAATCAAGTCAACTCTGATTGTTTCTCTATTATTTTTTCCTAACTTAATTAGGATCAATTCATATCTGATATGTTTCAATTCCATTTATTTGAATCGTCTTTACCCAAATTATAATTGCTGGTTTAATGTGTTTATTTATCGTGCATAATCATCAGTCAGAAAAATAAATAGTAGGTATACGTTTTTTGGCGCCGTGAACTTGCTAATTTATTCATGGCAAGCGATGCAGATGTTTGCAACAAATTGGAACTTATTCTGTCGGAAATTAATAAAAGTAATTCAACGGAAGAGATTTATCTGAAATTGAATATTGTCCTATGAAATGTACAATTACTAGCGGATAATGAAATGCAATAGGCAGGAAAATGCAATAAATTATTGACACTTTTTTTTCGAAGTAATTTTGACTTGAATTGTCGCTCTTCAAGCGACAAAGCCAGCTAATTTTATGCAAGCGGTAAAATTAGCAAATAAAATGTATATAATTTTGTTGCACTATAAAAACAATTAATTTCGACGAAAACCTCAGCGCTCTCAAGATATGTTGCTTCACGTACCTCCACTGGCGGATAGAAGTCACGGTCGCGGGAGAATCTCAGCTGCCTTCGGTCCGTATACGACTTATTGGAAGTCGTATTTTTTTATCACACATCGTTGCACAGAATGACCGCTTGCTTTTCCATCATTTGGCTTTTATGAAGATGCATTCAAAGGAAAATAATCATTCGGATCAAACTAAGTCAAAGCCTATTTATTTCAGAATTGAATATCAGTTGACTCAAAGAAGCAAAGTAAGTAGGTTTGGGAAATTTTTTAAGATAGCAATTCCTTTGTCTTTAAGGTCGCTTCGAAGTGGATGAATTCGAATGATATAATGCACACTATTATATGACCGTGATGTAACCATATTAGGATACGCAATAGAAAAAAATATATGTGCGTATGTCAAAATTTATGCGCGTCTGCACTAATACGTGATCGTATATACAAATATATGAGCGTCTGCACAAATATATGAGCGTCTGCGTAGATATATGAGCGCCTGCACAAATATATGAGCGTCTGCACAAATATACACAAATATATGAGCGTCTGCACAAGTATATGAGCGTCGTCACAAATATATGACCGTCTACACAAATATATGACCGTCTACACAAATATATGAGCGTCTGCACAAGTATATGACCGTCTACACAAATATATGAGCGTCTGCACAAATATATGATCGCCTGCACAAATATATGAGCGAATAATCAGGCACTCCTGACGAGGGTTTTTCTAGTCGCTGTTTATTTGCAGGCGCGGCGAGTGAGACGCGGCGCTGCACGACGCCTGCGCGCCTAGCGCCTTGCCCTCATGCTTCCCTCGCGTACCCTCGCCTACGCATTTATCTCCGCGTACCCTCGCCCACGCATTTATCTCCGCGTGCCATCGCCTACGCATTTATCTCTGCGTACCCTCGCCTACGCATTTATCTCTGCGTACCCTCGCCTACGCATTTATCTCTGCGTACCCTCGCCCACGCATTTATCTCCGCGTACACTCGCCTACGCATTTATCTCCGCGTACACTCGCCTACGCATTTATCTCCGCGTACCCTCGCTTGCGTATTTATCTCAAGCTTATTTCCTGAATTTTTCCACACGTAGAAATTCTTACGCTGAGCATCGTGCTATTTTTATCACCAATCTTTAAATTTCAACCACTCTGCCTCTAGAAATAGTTGTAATCAGACATCGTACTAAAATATCTATTTTGAAATACGACATATCGTCGATTTATAAAAATGATTACGTCCAGTGTTTTTTTATGATTCATACAGCTTTTTTACATCTACAACTCTCTGGCCATTATCAGAAAAAAATATTAACAATAGCGTATCCGCAAATAATATCAATTTCCAACTCTAAATAATTATCACAAGGTGATTGAATGCAAAAAAATATTACCATACACCGCTTTTATATAAATTACTGCCCATGAATACATATATCACCTACATACATCTCCTACATATATCACCTACATACATCACCTGCATANGCGTACCCTCGCCCACGCATTTATCTCCGCGTACACTCGCCTACGCATTTATCTCCGCGTACACTCGCCTACGCATTTATCTCCGCGTACCCTCGCCCACGCATTTATCTCCGCGTACCCTCGCCCACGCATTTATCTCCGCGTACCCTCGCCCACGCATTTATCACCGCGTACCCTCGCCCACGCATTTATCTCCGCGTACACTCGCCCACGCATTTATCTCCGCGTACACTCGCCTACGCATTTATCTCCGCGTACCCTCGCCTACGCATTTATCTCCGCGTACCCTCGCTTGCGTATTTATCTCAAGCTTATTTCCTGAATTTTTCCACACGTAGAAATTCTTACGCTGAGCATCGTGCTATTTTTATCACCAATCTTTAATTTTCAACCACTCTGCCTCTAGAAATAGTTGTAATCAGACATCGTACTAAAATATCTATTTTGAAATACGACATATCGTCGATTTATAAAAATGATTACGTCCAGTGTTTTTTTATGATTCATACAGCTTTTTTACATCTACAACTCTCTGGCCATTATCAGAAAAAAATATTAACAATAGCGTATCCGCAAATAATATCAATTTCCAACTCTAAATAATTATCACAAGGTGATTGAATGCAAAAAAATATTACCATACACCGCTTTTATATAAATTACTGCCCATGAATACATATATCACCTACATACATCTCCTACATATATCACCTACATACATCACCTGCATACATCACCTGCATACATCACCTGCATACATCACCTGCATACATCACATACATACATCACCTACATACATCACCTACATACTTCACCTACATACATCACCTCCATACTTCACCTACATACATCACCTACATACATCACCTACATACATCAACACCACCATCCTGTTCACCGGAAGCACAAATGAGCATCACACAGCAGCTGCCCTAGTGCTCACTTTTTACAACACTCGCGTTCAGAAATGATGTCATCAAAATTATTTAATTTGGTGATATTAATGTGGTACCAACCCTAACAAAATTTAGAGTCGCCCCAGCTTCTGCAGGTAATCCAAATCAAAAGCTGCCGCGTCTGTAAATTTTCACCGGGAAATTTGGCCTCAAAAATGAAGAGGGAGGTATGCTTTAAATAATAATCTTATATGCCAGTCCAGCTACTGATGAAGACATGGATGAAATTGCGACGCCAGGTCCCTTCTTATTTACTGTTTATTAATTAACTTACAAGATATATACTGAACAATTAATAGAAAATAAATTTACATAACAATATAATACTTGGTACTTAATAAATACAACAATACAATTTACTGATCATACAAGTAAATTGTGAAGTCAAATAAAATCTTACATAAGAAATCATAACTCCGGTCAATTAATTAAGCATCCTGAAGTGAAATAATTGAAAAAGATATATCTTATTTTTTTTTTATCTGTATGAAAATTAAATGAACGATGCTAAAATATCTCTCCAAAACCACAGTTTTGACTCTGTTATAAATTCAAATTACAATGCACACCCATTCATTTTTCCTCTTATACGATCTGCGAGTAAGTGATAAAATGAATAACTAACAGCGCGATCTCCTGTCCTTTTACCCTGTTCGTTGTTTCGCAAAGTTAACCTTGATGTTCATCATCATATTTAACTCGTATCTAATTTTTTTAACTGAGGCAAGGGATAAATTATCGAATATTCACAATAATTCAGAATAACTAAAATCAAATAAATAGCTAATTTTCGTCCGTTATTTAGCACGGCAAGCGTTTTTACGGCTGCACGCGGCAGGCGTTGCGTGCCGTATATCCCCTGCACCGGAAGCCCAAAAGCACCACTGACCAGATTTCCGATTTAAGGTCATTAGGTCGATCGTAAAAATAACACTCGCATGGCTATAAAATCACACCTACACACAGCATCGACGCGAGGGCGGCACTTGAGCGGCAATCGTTGATCTTTTATAGATCAATTCTATACTGACCAATAACTTTGGAAATTGCGTTACAAATTTTTTGGGATATCGTGATAAAAAAAATTAAAGTAGGGAATATTATTGGCAATTAAGACATTGAACCCTTAACTGCTGGTACCAATTATTCTCAGCCATTACGGTCAATGACATTGAAGAATTCACTTCTCTACGCTATAGAAGAGAGTTTGTTTTGTTACTAAATAGATCGTTTCTACAGTATATGAGGCCGGCGATATAAGTGCTGTGATGACTTAACGATATATGAAATTAATGCTGGAATTTTCGTCATCGCTTAATCCACTCAAGATATTCATAATTCTAATTTCCCTCGATACGACCAATCCCAGCCATCCAATGTTGCCGGCATGCCACGTTTTCAGTGCCTAATAACGATTTGGATTATCCGGATTACTTTGACTTGATCGCAACGGATTAATACCGATTAATCGGAACCGGAACGCCTTGCTATAACCGATGTCGTCCACCAGGTAATTCATGATACCATACAACGTTCACGAATACTACAGCATTCACGGTAACACGTAGAGCGGTAACTGGATCTAAGTGGAGTACTTGAGACTGTGCATTTATTTAAAACACTCATATTCATTGTAAGCGTGGAAGTTCCGAAGTTATTTCAAATATTCCTGGAAATTAATGCCCATTATATATATTTAGATTTTCATGAAATTTTTGGTACCATATACTGTAATTGAAATCAAAATAATCTATTTATTTACCAAAAAAATGTGATGGCAGTTCATATATAAAATTAACCATCTATTAATTGATTTTAAATGGAAACTGATTAAATTAAATTTCATTGACTAACTGGAATCACTAATATGTTTTTATATAGGTTGATAAATAAATAGGCAATAAAACAAGTTTGTAAATTATGCAACATTTATTCATCTAGTCATGTTTGTGAATTAAGTTCATAGACACTTCTGAAATAATAGGTGTCTATGCGTAACGTGCGAACATTCCATGGAATAAACATTTTGTTGAGTTCCTACAAAATGAGATTCAAGAGATGAAACTAATACAAATATATTCAATAACAAATGGAGGTTTTATTTTATGGAAGTGCACTGCTTCCAAAGTTTCGATTTCTATTTTTCTCGGTAACTTTTATCAGATTTGTAATTCGTAGTGGATAATTTATATATTCAATTACAATATTATACCACTGATGATTGAGATTAATATTGATGATTGAGAATTCATGGAAAAAGTTTAAAAAAGGTAATTTTTTGCCCATTGGAAAAAATAACAAAGTTATTTGTTCTCCAGTAAAAATACATTAATTATGCTGGGATTCAACCTCCATGTTTGATATTCTCCTTCAATCTCATCATTCAACGGTTTCAGGTCCCAATTCTTTTCTAAAATTTTAATGATTGAATGAAAGCCTAGAGAAACCATGTATGAAACTAATGATTACGAGTATTTAGTCTAATTTGAAATATAACTTTCCAATTTAAAGAAATTTTTGTATATAAATGAATTTTCGCTTTATTTGATGAATTAATTACCGTTTACCAATTATTCATTTTTTCATTGAATAAATTTCTTTTCATAATAATTATCGTTGAAATAATTTTCAATTGCTACAGTGCAACATTTTATTTATGTACATTCATGAAAATTTATTACATTTGTACACAAGGAAAATGAAGTGACGTCCTAAGCTAATTGACGATATTGACAATTTTGAAAAATTCTAATTTTCAATCTATTATTCACGGTGTACTAAAAACATTCTACTGAATTATATTGCTACATGCCTTTTACACGACGTTCCCTGATGCTGTACAATGCATTTATTCAACGAGGAGACAAAAAATAGCTGCCAGGAGAATAAACTCTTAAGATGAAGTTAATTGTAATACAACAAAAATCATGGACGGCTGTTCATTTGTGCACTACTGTATGTATACTCAGGGAAATTGTATACCGAATTTTAAATTGTTAATTATTAGGGATCTAATACAATGACATTAGTTTACTTAAGCTATCAAACTATTTATTTGTATTGATTTCGAGATTTCGTAATCAAATTTAAAACGGATAACGCATAAATTAAAAGTAATTTTAAGCTTAATTTTTAAGGTAAATAATGAAGCGGAACCCTGTTTCAAGGTCGGGTCGGGGACGGTGGAGTTTGGGACGATGGACGAATTCCGTTCGCCATAGGTGATGTGGACGCCGGATGGTGGGACGTGTTAATTGTCGTCCCTGGCAAGAGGGACGACGCCAGAGAGTTCGTCAGGGACGATAAAGACGCCGCGGAAAGTGCGGAAAGTTGCGGAAAATTATTAGTTAAATTTGAAAATCCCTGAAGCGAAGGAAAATTGGATGAAAAGTTCGACTGGAAATTCGACGAGGTTTGATGGGTGCTGGAGGAATGGGTTACAACGGGTGACCCGCCGTAAAGGTATGGGTAGTAACAGTATGGGGGAATACCTAGGGATCCTAGAGTACCCAAGGGTGGGGGTAAGGAGCCAAACGAGGGCAGCAGTAAGGATGGAGGGCCCCGAGGGGAGACGAGATCCCCTTCAGGGGAACCCAGCAGCATTTGGTCGTCCCTCATCAGAACCTGAAATTCGAAAAAAGATTTCTTCAACTAAGAAAATTGAAGAAGCATTCTAGTGGAGGAAAATTACCTGCTCCAACTCTTCACTTCTTCGTCGATTTGATTAATTAATAAAATACGACCCGAATTTACGAT
Organism: Hyalella azteca; assembly: GCF_000764305.2. Taxonomy (NCBI): domain Eukaryota; kingdom Metazoa; phylum Arthropoda; class Malacostraca; order Amphipoda; family Hyalellidae; genus Hyalella; species Hyalella azteca. The sequence goes on from NW_025941414.1 coordinate 287,643, forward strand.
GTTGTTACCAGTCGAGGTATTGAACCAAAATATGTGACTGGCATCAGCACTATATGGTATCAAAAGCATCCATATTTTACATCAAATATTTTCAGATGTCCTATTAATCAACATATCACTAGTAAATTAACAAAAAATCTGAAAAAGTTAAATCAAATTGGACTATTGTTACGACATCTATCGTCAAATCAGAATAATCAAATTATTTTATTGCAGATTTTTTTTATAAATCTAATACTTTTTGATCATTTACCTTAACTGCAACACGTCTCCCAGGCGACGGAGGTTCCCCGCAGTTGACGACAAGTTGCTTACGCTTCGTCTTGTAGCGCCGGTTCTGGAACCAGATTTTGATCTGCGCGGGACAAGAAAAAGTCACCGTCAGACATGCTGCTCACTGCCAGATGCTAAATACACGTTAAAGTAGATTTCTGAATGAACAGAGCATAACGTTTAATATATTGCATAGAATTCATGAATCAGTCAAGAAGTTGAAATAAAAGTATAGCTTAAAATTAATCACAGTCAATGTAAAGAATCAATCCTAAATAAAAATTGTTATTGTCAATTGGCTTGAAGTCAGTAAAAATTTTCTTTACTTAAACATAATAATTTAGTTTCAATGGGCCCACGCAATCGCTTCCTAATCGCTCGACGCAATCACGGTCATACCCAACGTAAGCGCTCGAGGCAATCACGGTCATACTCAACGTAAGCGCTCGAGGCAATCACGGTCATACTCAACGTAAGCGCTCGAGGCAATCACGGTCAAGCTCTACGTACGTGAAAGCCACGTGCAAAATCTGAGCAATCGACCACCGGTTTCGGGCAGCGTTCGGTCGATGCCTATTAAGGTTTTTTACCCTTAATGATCTCTGAGCGGCGAGCGAAGGGTCACTGCCTAATTGTAATAATCACACGAGGGGAACAGGGTGAGGGGAAACGAACGTTACGCTCAGGTAATTGCATACTCGATCTGAGCTGCACAGAATGAGCGATGCTGCATCGCACAGGAGCCGGAAATCAGAGGAGAAACACTGGAGCAAAAGATAAAAAAGTTCCAGTAAAAAATTTAGACGTGAAAAATCAGTGGCCCAGCATCAGCAGAACATATATGATGTATGGCTTTAATGGCTTATAGTGCTGGCTGGGCCGGTGTTCTCTGCGGCCGATTTTTGACTGAATAAGTACGGGAAAGGCTGCCTGATCTACTGGCGGTATTTAATGCACAAGATTTTGAATGTAGTTTCGTAAAAGTAAAGAATCCGTATAGACTTTTAGTTTAGAAGTGCATTAGAATATCTAGAGTCTAACGGGAAATTTTTCTACTGCAATCACGTAATTTTATCGCAATAAAATGTTTGAAAATTTTTCTCTGTAGCATCTTCGACATCTTTTTAGAAATAACTTTGTTTGATTAGTACATTCAAAAAATTCTTAAGAGGCTAAGCATGAATGAGTTCAGGCAATAAATTAAAACATGTCAGTCTGTTATAGACAGTTACAATCAGCTTTCTTGCTCATGTATGCACTATTATTATGCTAGAACAACAACAGTGTATTCCAGGATTGTTCTCATATTCTTAAAGCCACCAGAAAAAAAGACCTCAGTACCTCATCAAATGATCAACTAGAATGAGGTTTCGATCGCTAGCGTTTAGTCTCCACCGTAACAGCAAAAATAACCACGCTAAAGAGTACCAAACACCTCAGAAAAAGAGCAGCCAAGGTGAAATTAACTACCGCTAGACGCGTGCTGAAGATTAACGCCCATGACGTCGCAATAATGATTGCCTAAGCCACCAAGGGGCGGTGGAGTCACCCGTGACGTCGCAATAAGGATTGCCTAAGCCACCAGGGGGCGGTGGAGTCACCCATGACGTCGCAATAATGATTGCCTAAGCCACCAGGGGCGGTGGAGTCGCCCATGACGTCGCAATAATGATTGCCTAAGCCACTAGGGGGCGGTGGAGTCACCCATGATATCCCAACTGGGACCCATCACTCTATTATTAAAATTGGATTCGAATATCCATTAAAAATGTTCATATATATTTTAATAATTATATTGACAGCAATTAATTTTAAACAATTTATTTCTGAAAATTAATTTTCTTGAGTTTTGAAATTCTGCGAAGCGTTAATGTAGATGGTTCACGTAGCGAGACTGGGATATTGAGAGCATCACATGAGAAGATTAGTCACTCCCTGTCGAATTTAAATTCGCTGTTATATTTTCATTCGTTAGTTCCATCATTTAGAATTTAAAAAAGTAATTAGGGAAAATTTCGGTCATTCATAGCGAATTATTCATAGTAAGGCTGAATCTAATTGAAATATTTTCCATGGAAGTAATTTTCTTAATATTTGTAATAATCAATTGGTTTAAAAGTCGCATGATAATTCTCAATTTTCTTTCCCACCACGCAAACAAGAGGCCATTATTTCCTACTAAAAGAAACGAGCTCGAGATGCCGTAATGACAGGGAGTGGCAAGAGAGGTATAAGAGTTGATGCCCCGGCACCTAAGAGGTAATCCGAAAATTGGAGAGGGTAATCAGAGGGCAACCAAGAGGGTCATTCCAGGGGATTAAAGTAATAGGAAATCCCATGATGACCTCCAGAGGAACTTCTTAGGAACTTTGTAATTAAAATCTCCTTCTCTGCCTGCTCCTTTAAGACAACTTTTTTACATAGAATATTTACAGGGGAACATGTAAAGGGGAAACTTGCCTGAAATGAATGAATTTATTATTTTTCGGTGACCGTTGGAAGTTTTTCAATACGACAATTTTCGGCGAATTCTGAAATTGAATTAATTATTATTTATGGGTATAGACGAGAAATTAGCTCCATGCATTAATTACAGCACTTTTTAATTTAGAAATTATTTAAGCATGTACTTTCTGCACCATGTAAATGGGCTTACGTTCGTAGGGTAAATCTTCAAGATAGATATTTATATGTAAAGTCTAATCAGCTCCTACCAATTATTGTGTTGAGTTATCATACCCTTCACTTTTAAAAACTTTCGGTTTGGATGACAAATAATCCTTAAGATATATTCGTTGCATATAATATTATTAAACAAGTTATATCTTACATTTTTCCCTCAGTTTTATAATATTTAATTTATTGCAAAAACAATTGAGAACGTTGATGTCCCTCAATTAATTATCTTGTGTTAGTTTTTTTATACAAATATTAGACGCTAATTTGTTAAATTCTATGTTAAAAAATTTGCATCGTTCATGCTCCGTATGATTGATTTGAACATTTATGCTAGCCTTTTTACGTGTCTAAAATTCATTAAATCGTGCGTATTTCTCAATGTATTGCTGTACATTAATCAATTCCGGGATTACATGCGTTGAAATAAAACGGTTAAATCGTCTGCTTAAATGAAGATCATCTAGAAAGTAATTTCCTTTCTATACGGTCTCAATAATTTCCTTTCTACTTAATGCGGAAAATGTCTGGAAGTTTTCGTTCGATTGCGTTAACTCTAGCGCGTGGGTCGCGTGCGCACATTCGTTCACTCGTTCATTCCTTTATTGGCACCGCGATCATCCCGCATGCCGGCACGATCCAGCGCATTCCACTTGAGAACGCTCATTCTTAGCGGCGAGTTCATCAAGGATGGCGCGACTAACAATTGTGGTGCCGAACAATGCCATTAAATGTCGATAAGGATCGAATTTTGCGGTAGCCTCGAAGTTCTATCCTCGATCGGCGAGAGTCGAATCGTGAGAACCGACGCGACTCGAGGATAAATTGAGGGTAAACTATTCAATTAATTGAGTGGAAGAAGATGCGATTACAGCGAACGCAGTCGCCCGATAGACTTAGCAGGTCCTGAGTGAGAAAACCTTATGGAAAATCATAGCTGGATCATTGGCGATAATATTAGGTCCTTGCTATGGCACGTTTCGTTTCCAAAATATTTTTATTAATTTAATTATATGATTTTACCTAAAATTACGCTTGTAGCACATGGTGCTGAGGATATTCCAACTCTTCATTCTCAATGGCTTAAATAAGGTTGAACACATGACAACAAAAAATTAACTTCGAGAAACTAAAATACACATCGTCATATGGTTTGCTGCGTTAGATAAGATCGAGCATAATACGTAATTGAGTTATCAATTGCTTGCTATGCTCGACGTCGTCACTCTTTGTTGCACTAACCTGCTGCTCGGTGAGTTTGAGTGCCTACGCGAGGTCAGCTGCACTAACCTGCTGCTCGGTGAGTTTGAGTGCCTGCGCGAGGTCAGCGCGCTCGGGGCCGGAGAGGTAGCGTTGGTGCGCGAACCTGCGCTCCAGCTCGAACACCTGCGCGTGGCTGAACGCTGCGCGACACCTCTTCTTGCGAGCTGATGCTCGAGAGCTGAAGTCTGCATCGCTGCCTTCTGTAGTGGGCAACCAGACTTCAGGGTAAATTTTACATTTCAATAAAAGATCGTGGTAAAGTTACTGATCCAGAGTATGAGTGTCAATATATTGATACTTTTTTTATCTAATATAGAGAGATTTCAAGATCAACTTACTTTCAATGTAGCAAATACATTTTGATATTCAATGTATATATTGAATATCGAAAAAATATTAAATTAATTTGTTGCATATGAATTCTGAAACGAATTGAAACCGAAATGCCATAGCTGATGACAGGGCAGAAACTACGAGACTCGGTCGAAGGAAATGGATTTCACGAAAAAAGGGGAAGATTTTTTTAATATTGATTTTGTTCTGATTCGTAAAAGTTCTTCTTCATGTCCAACGTAGAAAAAAAATTTAAAAATATCTAAAATTCAGCCAAAATCAATGCTTGAAAATGGATATATTGTAATAAAGCTAATCATTTTACAAATTCTGTGTCACTGCTTAGAGACGAGTTGAATTAAAAAAATCCTGCGCGTAATAATGTTATGTATTCTGTAATTACATGTCATAAATCACTATTTGCGGCATGAGCTGCCTTGTACGCTGCTGATATTATGAAAAGTTTATTGTTGAGTGACATGTCTTTGTGAGTAATGAGTGACGTGTTAATAAGTGACACTTCTGCTTTATAAGTGATGTGTTAAGAAGTGACCTTAATTGTAGAGAGAACTTATAAGCATACCAAAGTTGACAAATTTGAACCTATAGTCTCGTCCATTAATGAACGAGACATTTTCAGGAAAATATCAAATAACGATGCGATTACACCTACTAATCTACCTTTATCACTATTATATGAATATAGTTTTCTGTTAATTGAGTAATCGGCACAATCTATGCAAATTGAGCAGGTAATCATTCAAAAGAACTCAACTAACTCTAGAACCACATATAATGATAATGAACATCGGTCCAATTAATGGTAGAGGTAAATATCTTTCGTCGCAAATGCTGCAATCGACAAAATAGGGCTGTGAATCGACAAAAAGTACCGAAAAGTATTACCGTGTTTAATAGATTGTGATTAATTTATAGATAAAAGTAAACGGCATCACCAAATGACGTTATTCTGCTTTATTTTATCGGTAAAAGTGGGTTTAATTAGTGAAATTAGGAAAATTATAAAAATATTCAGTATTCAGTTTAAAAATTTTCAGTATGGTAATCACTATAAAAAATTAAGTATTCAGCATAAAAATATTCAGTTAAAGCATGATAAACATCATGAGAAATCATTTATTTTTACGTACTCAAAAACACGAAATGAAAACACGAGTTTCAACTATTTTAAAAGACACATAATTGTTTTTAATAATGTAACGGAATCAGAACATTATATCATTATAAATGACCGCGACATCCTATATATTATTCGAAATTGTGCGTTTATAAATAAGTTATCCCCGTACCAGGAACATATCCTACACAAATTCAGAGGGTTATGGCATTTTCCATCTGTAAATTCTGCCATTAATTGAACTCAAATATTAATGATACTTTCGTCCCATAGACGAGTTCATGTACTGCATGGTGCATTAAGGCCTTTTACCATTCCATAGCTAGAATATTCTATATATAAATAAATCGTCGGTTGACCTATCATTGTTTTCGTTGTTTTTGAACATAAATGTCATGCAGGACAATATACCACATTTCATATGAGTAAAAAAATCAATCATGAAAAGGAATTTTTTTGAGATTACCTTTATCGTCAGAGTCTCGGCGTTGATCAGATGAGGTTGCTTCGCATCTCGCCCTCTTATCGTCAATATCATCATCTTTATCGCTCGCGTCCATCTCCTCCATGCTGACGTTGGAGTTTGGAGACACTGATCGACTATCAGCAACTCCAGAGCTCAATGAGTTGTTTAGACCCGGCACAGTGCTGGACACTGCCGATGAAGCATTGTTTGCATCGGCGCTCAAAGACCCCGGCTTCACTAACGGTTTATCTGGTGACAAGCCACGCGTGTGACGACTGATTCCGTTGGCCATTCCAAAGGCCTCTAACCTAGCCTGATGTAATCTTTGTTCGATCATGGACGTGTGGTTTGATTTTGAATACGAGGCGTTTGATAGGGGCATCAGCGCTTGATGTACGTCTCGTAAATGCACGTTATTTCCGATGGTGCTGGTTAAGGGGGAAATGTGTGCCGAGTTCGGTGAGGAAAGAAGTTTTATCGATTTGCTGCTGTTAATAAAGTTAGCCATAAATTTATTGTTGTTGCAGTTTATTGTGTTGTTGTTGTTCGCTGTTATTGAGTCAAGATGCTCGGGTTTCAGTGGACTGGCGCTGCCCCATAATATGTGATGCCCGTCCTTGCTGAGATCAATTGGTATTTGGTTAGACATGTCAAAATTCGAAGAATTTTCTTCCGGCTCGATCTTGGCGAGAGAAACGGAAATTTCTCTGCGTCTCTGAAGTGTCACCAAACTGTTTTCTTCCGGTTTTTCGCCATCAGTGTTTTTCTCAGTCTCTTTCGATGATGAATCACCGACACTATCTGTCACATTATTGCCTGCCTTACCTTCCATTTTGGTCAAGATGTCTGCGATTGAAAAAGGCGTCACTGAAACACTGGAGCTGATGCTGCTTCCTTGTGTAGATTGCTTGCTTATTTGTAAACTATGTGGAGATTCGCTGGGACTCCTATGAGGGGTAGAGCGTCCCGTTTCCACGGAAGTCACTTTCACAATCTCCAGCTCAGTGGTCATTGTGAATTATCATGGAATTGAATGTAATACAAATTTATATTTTCTTTATAGGTAAATAATTCGTTAAATTGCAAAATGTGCGGTTGATTACACGAAGGAAAATATTTCAATGAATGAAAGAGTTCCAAATTGTTCTCACTCTGAAGCACTAAAACTTCTTCTTGAACACTTGTGTCTTTCAGATATCAATTATACTACCACGAACACCGGTGAGATAAATGCAAGGGAAAATTTGACCAAGTGTCACCACTTTGCAAGGCTCCCAAGAGAGTAAGTCGGAAGAGTGTTGCCACTACGGTGCACTGGAGCCCTCTGAGAATGCTTCCTAAAAGCGAGGGTACGGCGTGAGGGCAGCTATGAGGTGGCCCATTTCCCCTCTAATTGGCTCTGTCACGAGGTCTAGTCAATTCCTTTACCAGATGCCACGGCTCCATTAGGATCGCGAGAACAACTTTGAAGGCCCTCACTTCCCTCATCGTGCCGAACCTTGCCGTGCAGAATAACTTGCGATTTTTTAGCGTCGAAATCGGAATTAAATTTTAGTAACAATGCTTGTAGTTAGATAATTTGGTATGTTCGCATTTATGATGTCCTTGGATTTACTAAATTTTGTTATGTTTCACAGGAAAACGCTAATATTGTCAAGGAATTTGGCAGAAATAGGCAGTTTACCCTCAGGATGGGCGTGGCTTGTCTGCGCCAATACGACCTGGCGCGAGGGAAGAAGGCGGAGTCACCGACAAATAGAGATGCCGGGCCGGCGAAAGACCTCCAAGGGATACACGTAAATCTCTTAAAAGATTAGCAGCCTTCTACTCGTGTGAAAATTGCCCCAATTCAAGGTAATAAAGTGAGCTGCTGGTGCTGAGTTGCAGAAATGAGCGAGTGCTAATTGGAGCAAAATTGCATCTCAAGAGTCATGTCACTGCAGTCTTTAGGGAGTCTTCCAGGGCGCCTTAGGTGAAGCTATGATGAAGTTGGAATCTGGCTTTTGGAACTAAGTTTCAAGTTTCAAGCAATATTTGAAGTCGGGTAGAAAGTGAAACTTCTGACATCATGAAAAAATGATAGTGTCATTTATATTGAGATGATTTTTACATTCTAGTGCAATTTTTTCGCATCATTGATTCAACGGCGCCAAATAAGATTTTTGTTCATTTGAAATAATTTTTACTATATGGATGTACATATATATAGTTAACGAACATACGCTCATATTATTCGTTAAAGAAATGTTGGTGGAGGCTGGGTGATGGAGACTGCAGGGGTGGTGGATACTGGGTGGTGGAGACTGGCTGGTGGAGACTGGGTGGTGGAGACTGGGTGATGGAGACTGGGTGGTGGAGACTGGGTGGTGGAGACTGGATGGTGAAGACTGGGTGGTGGAGACTGGGTGGTGGAGACTGGGTGGTGGAGACTGGGTGGTGGAGACTGGGTGGTGGAGACTGGGTGGTGGAGACTGGGTGGTGGAGACTGGGCGGTGGAGACTGGGTGGTGGAGACTGGGTGGTGGAGACTGGGTGCTGGAGACTGGCTGGTACAAATTGGGTGATACAAATAGTGTTGCAGTGGCTGATGTTTGGCTGTCAAACTTTTTATATTCAGCTGAAAATATTCTCGAAATTTCATCAATTTTACAAGAATTTATTCGGGACTTTATTTCATTTTACAAAAGACGGAAACATTTCTCTGAAAAAGTTTTTGTAGCAAATCAAAAATCTACGGGTTTTGATACCAAGATTTAATTATCTTAGCTCTCGATCGTTGTGTGTTTAATAGTAAATGGAGGCAAACCCTTGCTATTTTAACTTAATTTATGTAATAAACTATGATCATCACATTAGACACATATTAAAGGTCAGGAAAAAATTTATGTAGAGAGCCTTTATATCAGTTCTTGAAACCGTGGAGTCATAGTAAACCCGGTTCAGCGATGCTGATAGACTATTTTCTGAAATTAATACAATAAAACATAATAAATGAATGAAATATCAAGAAAATCAATATAGTGACATAAATATTCACATTTTAGGTAAATCAGATATAAATAAATAACGAATTGTACCATGTTATTAAATTACTGGAGGTTCTGCGAGAACAACTATCTCAGCTGACAGACAATTTGCCGCCGATTCCGTTAGGACAGATGAAATCTCGCTTTAGTGCATCAGCTTAGTAGGAATGAAGATAGTTTTTATCAAGGAAATAATGAAAAATTAAAGTGAAACCCATTCGATTTAAGCCTCAATGTTTTGTAACAAGCTCTGGCAGAATATCCTAGGAAAATGCTGAGTAAGATCAAGTCGTTTTTTCCCAAAGATATGATCATGTCTTACGTGATGTTTGCTAACTTCACAGTATGGCAGTTCAATCTGGGAATATCAATTATGATCTAAGAGGAGAGCAAATCTTTATTCCCATACAGATAAGTTCAATAATATATGATCTCGCAAAAGAAGTAACTCTTTACCACAATCTCCGGACCACAACTCGTACAGGACTTATTTTTAGCGCCTGATTGAGCCATCCTTCTTATGAATTGTGTTGGCGTGACGCTCACTTATTCTTCTCTTGCAGTCAATGGATCAAAAGTACTGCAGAAAAAGCTTCAGTGACAAACGAGATTTTGGCGTGCATGCGTGGGCAGTAAATTCATGCATGCAGGAGGCTTCTTGGTCCGCTGCATCTTGACACGTTATAGGCGAGTTGTCATGAAGCCTTTAAAATACTTTATTAATTTCAAAGTGTTTTAAAACCTCGCATTTTATTTGCATGTAACCGAGGTGTAAAACTGTAGAGACCGTTGCTTTTCTATACAAGCTTGTGATTTGAAAGATTTACGTCCCAGTTTCATAAATTGATATAGAGCATCGACCTGACAGTCAACAACAGTTTTGCGTGCGAGTCTCCTTTTTACTTACAAAATAAATTTCCATCAATATTTGCTTGTGCTGAAATTATCCTTTAGTGCATTCCACTCTGATAATTAATTAATTATTAAATTGTAACTATAAATTTTTTCAACTTGCTAACATCCTTAATTACTTCTTTTTTCATCGAATTTTTTTTCCTTTGTGGTATATTTCCCGATAAATGACGAATGTTCTCTGTTCAACAGACCCCGTTTTTTCTCCTCTGTCCTGAATCATGGCAGTGAGGGTAGAGTTGATGAGGGTAACGGGCTTCTGGCGACGATGTTGTTGCAGCGTTCAAGTCTTGACGCGCCTCCTTTACAGCTCATCGCCCTCTGTTGACTCGGCTCCTTAGGGCACGCGACTGCCTGTGAAATGACTTCCTCTATAGTTGGCTTGGTTGAACGTCCATGAATTAGGAAAAAAATTACTTTAGATTACTTCATGGTATATTCGTTAGAAGATCAATATAACAGAAGGTGTATTACTTCACAGTGTACATGAGTTTTAGTTGGCAACAAAATTAGTTCATTCATCTGACGACAGCCACAAAAAACTTGCTTGCATCTTTAAAATTATTTATTAATGATACATTAATAAGTGAGTGATTCAGTGAGTTAAATCGTAGCCATTATCTTCAATTGACTTACGTCTGTTTAAGATCCCATAATTTATTTCAATCTTTGGTCTTTATTTTCTGGGCTTTTTGGTTTTATATTCGTTAATATAACATTATTCTTTATGTCTTAAAACTGATGATGTTGCTAGTTCCAAAACACTTTAGATGATGATACTCCGAATTTACGTTCCATTTTTTTTGGTTCTAAAAATTTCAAGTACCTATTTCTACTACCTACCTTTTTTTTATTTGCTGCAAAGATTAAAACATAAAAATATTCTGGGCATTACATAAAGTTAACTTTACCCGTTTTTAAATTCTTCCCAACGACATTTCAATATATTGCATCTGGGATTACGATGAGCTTCCGCCGTAAATCCAGTTTTTTTTATTATTTTCACATCTCAAAAACGAAAGGCATCAGCAATACTATTGTGGGGATTGGAATTGTGAAGCAGAGCATCTGTTATAACGGTCAACTTTGCCAGGCAATGCAGGCTTCTTACAAAGCTCTCAAAAAATGTGCACGATATGTATATCAAACAAGCATAAAAATTAATTAATGTAACACATTTTAATATAAGTTACTCAGATCAGTAATTACAAGCACTCCTAAACGTGCACTTAAGAAATAGTTATATTCATTGCTCAAAACTTCACACGTCGCCGTTGTACCGTGCTAAAAAATAAAAATGTACATTACTGGGTGATTCACAAAAACTTCCTGATTTGAAAGCTCAATAAAAAATAACTAACGAAAATATCATTACAAAATGAATTTTATTGAAGAAGACATTGCCTGAATTTTTGTAACATATAGTTTTAAAATGGCATTTGTCAAATGGCGGCCCCCATTGTCAAGGCATTCACTTAGTCGATTTTTGAAGTTCCGTTCAACTCGCTGATGCATATTGACATGTATGTTGGCGATGGTTTGGCGTATATGTTGTTCTTCAATTAAAACAGGCTCCTTGGACAGCCACTGTAAACAATTGATTTAAGATAACCACCCAAATGAAATCATACTGAGCCAAATTGGCTAAAGAAGGCCACCTCTCAAGGAGATGAATCGCTTTGAAAAATGTTATCTGAGACGGAGACAACTCTGCAAAACGGCTATTGGAAAAGTACACCTCGATCTACAGCAAACGGACGCTGCTCACTTGTCCAATGTATAGTGGCAACTTATTAGGTCGGACACAAAACTTCATGAGCTAGCTTTTCATGTGAAATACTTTCCGCTCTTTTCCTACAACATCTGCCTGATTAGCGCGAGATACCAAACAAGAAGTTATTGTGATTCCCCCTGTGCAACAGCCACAAAACTCGGTGCAGTTACAGGGAGTTTTCGAGCGTCACTGCAGTTTGGTGAATTTTCTTGGATATTTGCACTTAATTTACACGAAGAAACATCAAAATTACGGCCTGAAATTCGCTCAGCAAATATAAAGTGATGATTAACCACACAGCACGCGATCGATTTAAAATTAATAAATAGTCCGCCTTAAACATTACCAAAAGTTCAATATTTTCGTCCACACAGTACAACTTACACATTTCTAAGCTAAAATTTAAGTCGGCGAATGTATGGGGACTGTCACAATATATCAAATTTCAGTGTAAAATATTCACTATCAGAATATATACTGTATGTCCTCAATGTACACAATTTAGACCTGTTCTTGGTTGCAGCAAATGCGCGGCGACTGCTGTCAGTATAATTCAAGGCAGGGTGATGAACATAATATTGATAACTCACACAAGATATGCGAGTATATGATCGCAGCGGCGACTTTTAGAATATATATGCAGTCATGAGCACGGCGCGAAGTTCAGCCCTCACAACTTCCACAAGATGCAGCAACTGCCAGACAACTGTCACAAACGTACAGTAGAGAGCACAATGTACACAACTGCTAAGTTAAGGGACTGATGTTGTTCGCAGCAGATCGTTTACAGTAACAGCATGAGGGTGGCCCGCTACTCCACATCTGTGGGCTTCAGCTGAGTTGTTTAGCAAGGCACTGATATCGTTTCGAGAGGCTCTCGTGACGCTACAAACAAAACTTCGGCCAAACTCGGGGAGTTCGCGAGTGAACACAAAAACAAACCATAGAGAGTAGCTGCCAGTTAGATTCAGTTATATTGCAGTTCATTAAATAGATGTTGGAGTATAGTGTGATATGTAACTGATGAAAAGGTTAAAAGGTTAAAGGTATCATTAGTGATATGTAACTAATGACACACGTATCAAAATTGCATCTATCTTCTGAAGTTTATTCAGAAGATAATTTTAAAACGACTATTTGTAATTCATTCACATGTGGCCTTGTGAAAGACTCTGCAGGTTTCAATCGAAAGTATGTTTGTAAAAAATGGACGCTACAAACATATTTTCCAGACTTTTGGCCATTCATGTGGATCTATGGAGGAATGTGAATGTAACAACCATGTGACGACAGAAGAAGTCGTCGTGAAATTCGGCATCGCTAATCTGCTTATGTTCATAAACGGCAAAACTGGTTTATATTCAATATTATATAATAATTTTAACAGGTGGAACCATGGCGCTGGGGATTTTATCTGTAGTCTCATAATCTTGAACATAAATTTAGTCTGTTTTCATGTCTTGCATTGCTCAAGTGCAGTCGTGGTGCGAATTTTTGGATTCATGAGCCGGGACCATCGTTTAAAGTGAACAAAAATGTGCAAAACATAGCTGGTATAGACAATTTCGCTTGTTCCACTACATCAAAGGATATTTTTTGAAAAAAAAAAAGAATTTCCAAAAAATTACTGATATGCTATACGGTTTTCAATTACGGTCAAGGAAAATAATTTAAAGTATACTAATGGCAATGTGAGAGCGAGGATTTTGCAAGTAATTCATTCCCGCTGAAGCGGCGAAGATGATCAAGGTAATGTGTTGTCCAGACAGCTAGCGCCCAGCCAGGGATTTTATGCACGATCGCGGCAATTACGTTCCCTGCGTGAAATATTGCTATGGTATCAATTATTCCTAAATTTTTCATCCTGGAGGTGCAATTAATGTAAAAAAAAGATCACAGAGAAATCTGCGGACCAAAGTCTCTGATGTAAAGCGACCACCAGCTGTGGTGTTGTTATCTTATGTTACTACCGTAAACGTAGTAAATAAATTCAAAAATTCATTAGTTTTCGAGGTTTTTGTTCTGGAAATAAGTATGAGACGGTGTGTGAGAGGTGTTTTCAGTTTTGCAAAATGAGTCATGATTGTTTTGGTAAATTTACTGACATATCTAGGTAGGAGAACTTAATAGACTTATCTGTACTCAATTCATGAATTGTTGAACAGCAAAGCACTTAATTGAGTGATCTAGGATCGATGATTTTAGGCGGCGTCGAGAATTCCGTCTAAGCAGTTAATGGGGGCTTCTTTCATGCGTTTAATTCAGAGGCTGGAATTGATTGAACGTACATACTGAATTCAAGGCCTGAAACCAGATCATAATTTGGGGTTCCTGATCATATGTACAGAATGACCTCTTGCACAGTAGTACACTTGTGAACTCTTGTTAAAGTGAACGATAACAAAACGCAAGATCCGCAACAGGTGCTGAGATTAATTCACAACTTACCTACTCTAAATATATGGCTCACGATGGCTAACATCAAGTACAGTTCCATCAGTAACAAAATAATCGTAAGATCCAGTGGCGAAGCTATGGTTCATCGAAGCTAGTTCCGAAGTGGAAAACACATAACCGAATAAGCCTGTTTTTTCAGAACCAACGCATCACTGATTAATCATGAAAGAATTCTCAAGTAATGCTGTAGTATGAACATGAGCAATCTATTCTCATCATAATCATTACTGGGCAGGGTGGCCCAGTGGTTACAGTTCAGAGTACCAGGATTGGCGCAGAGAGGCGCGGGTTCGATCCCAGCTCTGTGCGCCAGTTTCTGGTCAGAATCGGCGAGGAGGCCGGGCGGTTAAGCACAGCAGAATTGTAGCAGTGAGTTGCGAGTTCGAGACCGCAACAAGCTGTGGATGTTCTGCGATGTTAAGAATCGGCGACAGGCCTACGGCCTAGTTAACGCTGAAACCGCTATTAAATAGTGGCAGGGTGGCCCAGTGGTTAAAGTTCAGAGCACCAAGATTGGCGCAGAGAGGCGCGGGTTCGATCCCAGCTCTGTGCGCCAGTTTCTGGTCAGAATCGGCAAGGAGGCCGGGCGGTCAAGCACAGCAGAATTGTAGCAGTGAGTTGCGAGTTCGAGACCGCAAATGCTGTGAATGTTCTGCGATGTTAAGAATCGGCGACAGGCCTACGGCCTAATAACGCTGAAACCGCTATTATTATTATTATTATTATTATATTATTATAATGTCGAACTTGGGATTTTCTGAGCATGAGATCCTTCTAGCATATACATATACGTATGTCTACAAATTTACGTAATAATTTTTAATTTTGGTGAGAAGCTAGTTCTAATTTTTCTGCTTTCAATTATTTACAAAATTTTTACTTCTTTAACAATATGTCTTGTGTTAAAAAAAATCCTAATAAAGAGTGATCTTTTGTAATATGGATAAAAATATAAAACGAACGTGTTTTATGAAAGTATCTCCTCGCTAGAAAAATATTCAGCAAATTTCATAAAAATGTATATACTTCACACTTTTCTAAACTTTTTTCTAAAATACTTATTGCTAAAGTATTGTCCATACCAAGCATTTCCAAAATTGCATCCTATATGTTTCAACTGCCTTGACTCTGCTGAACATTGTCAGTTTAATAGTTGAGCACAATTTACTGAGCCCGAATAGACAAATATGAACAAACACGTAATTGAATAAAAAATATCGTCTATCGAATAGAGTAATATGAAAATTTCAATAATTTACTCTGTTTCACAGAACCACGATATGTGCTTACGCCATAAACCAGTTCGTAGCCAGGCTCAGCCACATCAGTTCAATGCTCATAATTGCATAATGACGTTGACTGTCGCCACGTAATTACCTTCGAGACTTATTTTTCTGGCTATGATCGATGTGACTCGAGCAGCCATTGTTATTCAGATCTCTGCGACCAACAACCTGGTGGCATGAGATGCAATTGTTTAGGAGAACTGCAAGATTGCTCGGGTCAAGTTAACGCGACTGCTGCTCTCATTAACCTGATGGTTTCTTTCCTTGCTGGCCATATTCATCATCCGTCCTGTCCTGCAGTTGCTCAGAGGAAAAATCACGAGACTGATTTTTAAATTTGTGACCTGGTGTTATGTTCATCTCCCGTCCGGCATTAATTAGGGAGAAAAATCACGAGACAGATTTTTAAAATTGTGACCTGGTTTTATGTTCATCTCCCGTCCTGCATTAATTAAGGAGAAAAATCACGAGAATGATTTTTAAATTTGTGACTTGATGTAACGTTCATCTTTCGTTCTGCTTTAATTAGGGGAAAGTTCATGCGACTGGTTTTTTAAATTTGTGACCCGGTGTAACGTTCGTCTTCCGTCCTGCATAAAGTACGGAGAAAAATTACGAGAATGCTTTTCTAATTTGTGACTTGATGTAACGTTCGTCATCGGTCCTGCTTTAATTAAGGAAAAAATCATGAGGCTGGTTTGTACATTTGTGACGTATGTAACGTTCATTATCCGCCCTACTGTAACTATAAAAGAGAAAAGCAAGAGACTGTCCCAATGAAATTCGGGGACCGCCCAGGTTTCGGTCGAATGGTCATCACACTCGGCCACCCGATCGAAATCAGTTTCTGGTCAGAATCTCTTTTCTGACTTTATTGTCGCTAAATAGAATGACAAGAGTTGGCTGAGCCGAGTCTTGCCGAGCAAGAAAGCTGCCTATAGGGGCTGTGCTTCGAGCCCTCAACCATAGCGGACAAAGAGAAGCTGATTTACGTGCTCCGCGATTCCTATAGGCGAACCTGATGCAGGGTTACGAATGCCTTTAAATTTGGTTAGGGCGGTTTTTAAATTTGTGACTGATGTAACATTCATGAACCGTCCCTCCGTTGCTACAGAGAATATCATGACTCAATTTATAAGACTGCTTGCTGAAATTTTTTACTCGATGGAACGTGTCATGTGTTGGAGGATCCACCTTTACATTAAATAATCACCTTAATTATATTACTGTTAGTCGGAGATCGGATCCTGGATTTCATGAGGAAATTCGTAGCCTAAATTAAAAAGTTAGGAGGTAAAGATAATTTGACAACTTTCTAGGATCTCATTAGATTATTTCGTATGAATATTCATCTTTTCTTTTGAAGCGAAAAAGAAGAAGAAAAAAGAAAGGAAACCTCACTTTTAAGTTTAGAATCATGAGAGCGGGTTGTTGACGATCTAGTAGCAGCGTGCAACGTTACTGACTGGCTTTAGGTTAACGTACATGCACTTGTACGACGAAACTCAGCGATTGCACAGTGAGACTATCCGCTGCAGTGCTCAGTTATCCATGTAATCAAATTAATATTCTTGTATTCTCGTTGGAGTTAATTATCAACTATGTCATCCATTGTTTTGTTTCATTCTAAAATAAAATTGTTTTAAAAATTATTTATATAAATTCTCCCCACACAAGCTTATCACAGTATTTCTGCTTGAAGTTTGTCGTTTCAGGTGTTTATAATTTTGACATAATCCTTATTTTTTCACGTATTCAAGCTTTCGAAACATTGACTTTACAATTAATTGTTGAATTTAATTGAAAATGATGATCTCAATAGTAGTTACCACAGTATTATTCATATTTGTTCACGTATTGGAACCAAAATAATTCGGTATTATTAATTTGCAATGGTGTTGGTTATGAAAAGCAGCAACAATACGTGTTAATGCATCGCATGTTTCAGCACTTGCATCCTAAAGAACACATTTATGAACATAATCATCGCTACGCACCATAACAATGCACTACGCAGCTCTCGCCGCAGTGCAAATCAAGAAGCCTGAGTCCAGGTTTTATGGTTCCATACAAAATGAAAGGCCGGTCTTTGTGAGGGCTGAAAGGGGGCTTTTCAAGCCCATGGCCAGACCATGAGCACCACCATTAAATGGAGGCTCAGTATCACGGATACCGGGCTCACAATGAGCGCTCGTCGCTCTCCCGTAATTGAGAGAGCGCCTCACAAAAGCGCGATGGCCCTTTAAACAAGATGGGCGTATCGAGACGCCTTTTGAAGGGAACAAAGCTTCTGCTTCTAGGCCAGATTGTGGGTGAGGAGATTGACGAGGGCGAACGATCGAGCACGAGATTCTTTATTTAGTCCTGATTAGAGCAGAGCTGCTTCTTCTTCAAGGAAGTTGGGTGCCCTTGATTAAGACGGAAATAATTGACTGTGGGGAACGAATTATGGAAACAATTGATCGTAGCTTTGGATTCTTCCACGGCCGATTAGTGCAGGCTTATTATCAATAATGCCATAGAGTTTGGAAATCACAATCAAACGGATATATAATGGAATCGGACGAAGGTTGGAGAAGTTAATATTGGTTTTGTTATATGATTCCGGGGCCATATACATGGCATGTATGACTTTTCGCGATCGATACCTGCAAACCCCATTGAGAATTGAACCAATTGATTTGATATTTATATTGTACAAATTTTAGAATCTCTTATCCGCGTTAGCAAAGATGATTATTAATTGTATGAAAATTACGTTCATAGAGCAAATTCTACCGATGTGAATTGAATCAAACAAGATACCTCATTTGAATGTAAAATTGATCGCAAACACTATGAAGAGACCTGAAAAACTTGTGTTCCAATCTCAATGTACATTATTTTTCGTTATCACAATACACGTTATCCTTCGTTATCGTAATATACGTTATCCTACGTTTTCGCAATATACTTTAAGATGCGAAATACCAGTATACGTTTTCAGGACGGAGGAGAAACTCGCGAAACATTATCGCGAAATACGTTATCTCCTGTTATCGCAGTACATGCATATATCCTTCGTTATCGCAATATACGTAGCCCTATACGTTATCGCAATTTACGTTATCCCACGTAATCATAAGATATGTTGTCCTACATTATCGTAATATGCGTTATCAACCGTTACCGTAATATACGTTATCCTACGTAATCATAACATATGTTATCCTACGTTATCGCACTATACGTTATTGCAGTATATACTTTAAATATTGCGATATCCTATGATATCGCTCTATGCATATCCTACGCTATACGCAATATATGCAATAGATGATTCATTATGCGTTATCACAATATTCATCATCCTTCATTTTCACATTGCAAAGGTGTGTTTCATGCCTGTGAGATTTTGATTAAGTAAAGCCAGTATTGTTTTGCTCATCATTTTTCATCCGAGCATATTATGCTGGTAATTAATTCATATCATTAAATCTCCCTGAAACGTTTTATAGAAAAGGAGTATGTGGCAATTAGTTTCTAATCTCCCTGATGAACAATACGAGTGGATTGATAATGAATGATAGTTTTGTGAATGAATGATAACGAATGAAATAAATCTAATCCAGACTTTTTTTCTTATGTGCAAAAAAAATAAATTTGAAAAGTTCAGGCTCCGTTTTTAGAGGTGTTTTAGCGGCTCTTAGGTTTATATTTGAACGAGAAGAGATATATTCTCCCGTTTCAATGTCGTCAACCTCCAATAATTCATGGTCGTAAATTGTGAAACAAAAAAAGTAACTCTTATTTATTTATGAACATTAACCTGCCACAAGTGTTACGATAATTAATGTAAATATTCAACATTTCTGCAAGTGTTACCTTAAATGTCTATTTCATCTGCCACTAATTCGTTTTAATTATACTTTTACTCGCCAATGAGGTTATTTATTTTAGTCGCCTCGTTACTGTTATTCATATAATGTAACTTTATCCTTACAATTCTTCAACTCTATCTTAATTCAACATTAAAGTTCATGTGATAGTCATGGTCTTTTATCAATTACAACCTCTTCGACCATGGTCATCGCGTGTAAATGCAACCAGAGATCCGACATTTCCTGTTTTGCGGATGCGAGGCGGTATAGAAGAAGAGCTTCCGCCAATGACACCGAACGTACACCGGATCCGACAAACACCGCTAAAAGCTCCTTGATGGATTGTCGGCCGCAGAAACACCAAATCCGGACTAGAGTTGATCTTCATGAGCCTGCCATCTTTATCAAATTAAATGATAAGGTCTCGAAATCTATTTAAAATAAACATTTAGTCGCAATTTCTGCAGCTCGGTCTGAAAAGGAAGAATGGGAAATGTTTATAGAAGAAAACATGTCGGTAAATCGGATGGTTTCGTAACTTAGTCAAAGTGAAAGATGGACTTGAGTACGAATAACACGTTGCTTGGATTGATATGGACTATAAAAACATATATTTTATGTATTGGAATGTCTATTTATTTTGTTTTAACATTTATGTGTCTCAAAACCTCACATAAACGATGGAGAAATTTTACCTCGTTCAGCAAGCCAAACAGAAAAAGAAGGATGGAGTAATGATCAAATGTTTATTGATATTAATTTCATTAAGGGGATAATTATGTAACAATTTTTCAAAAAACTTGAGGTGTTTTCATTTAAGCAAATGGTAGAGACGCGTTTATTGGAAACAAATTTTGCAGTTCAGAATTATAGTCGTTAAATACACTGATTTCCAAATAGCATTCGCTTCCTGTCTCGTGTTCCAAAATATTATATTTTGCATCAATTTATTCCGTAAGTTTTGGTTATTTGATTTTTGAAATATCAGAAAGTTAGGATAATGTTGTAAGCCTGAGCTTGATTTTAATTCAAGTGATCACCCGAACCGTGGAGGTAATCAGATACTTAGTGATGAACCCGTAGACTAAAGTGCAAAACCCATGGGCGTAGACTTAAGTGCACAACCCGTAGACTAAAGTGTACAACCCGTACGCTAAAAAGTTGAGAGAATTGTGAAATGTTTGATATAATTGACTAGCTTCCATGGTGAATAATTATTTAATTTCCTTTATGTTTAACGGGATATCTCATTCGTTTTTATATTGCTGACAAAATAGTTATGAGACTTTCATTGCCAATTTATTTCCTGGAATTTGCGATAACAAATTTGTTCCTCTTGCCTGATATCCTACCCCAAGTTTTGAACCGTTCAGCGGGCATTAGAAATTACTCCAATCAAGTCATTTTAGATATGTTAAGTGAAGTAAGGAGCAGTCAGTTGAGAAACTCGCTTGATCGTAAGTTTCCTTGAGATTCTTCGAGTCAATAGCATAGTCCAAGTAAAACCCAATTCCCATCTAAACTGATGAAACAAAATTGGGCTGAAAAATCTATTATTATTTGATTAGTAAGACTAAGCCACTTACTATAACAGCTGCAGTTTTTCGAGACCAATGTCAATGTTAACATGACAAAACAGTTCGTGACGAAAGTGCCACTAGGGTCTTTTCCACCTCTAAGCTTGTTTGCTTGTCGAACGCACGTCGAACCAACAGCTGATCGAAAAGTTGAAACAAATTAGTATATTTTTATAAATTTTATTGTATGTTAAATTTTTCATATACTCGAATGCCTAATAACTTGTATAATGAATTGACATATAACAGGTGGCGTAACCCAATATAGAGTGCACAATATATTCTAGTTTACGCTCACAAAGATAATTTTCTTTAGATGACCAGTTTTTTGACATCATTCCAGGGTAGACAAATTTAAAATGAATTTGATCCTAAACAGAGCAAAAATTATACTAAAATATTTCAAATTTATAGTATATACAGCATACCTTCTACTGCTTGTAAGGACTAAACTTTTAACGCTGATTTTATACTTTGGAGATGGAATTCACATTGAAGTGATTAAAGGATTGTTCTTGTCCATATCAGAAACAGCTACGGTGATAGCCTCCTCCACTTAGCTTATGATGCTCCCAAAACAAAACTAATTCACGCGTTTCTGGGTTACAAGTTGCTAGATTTTGTGCCATCGAAATAGCGGAGAAGCATATTTGTGCTTCTTCACTGATCATCGAAGAGCATGTTAGTGAGGCATCGAGCGGTGGGAGCACGATCTCCCTCAACTCGAACTGAATTTAATTGTAGTTTGCATTTGTAGCGCGAATCGTAGATTATTTTTGTCTTGAATATTTGCCAGAATTATTCACTTATAGTTCAAAAATCAATAGTTTAAATTAATTTTATTTCAAATTTTGAGTTAATTCACACTAAATCTTTGGAATTTATATTCTCAAGAGAAGCAAAATATCATCCAAGAGTTCAATGCATTTCCGGTTGATATGCACTCTTGGACTGAAATTTGACACATTCCAAGCCCAGAGCTGGGCGGCGCTACTTTGAAATGTAGCGGCGCTACCGCTACCGCTACATGCTCTAAATGTAGCGGGCGCTACCGCTACCGCTACATGCTCTAAATGTAGCGGGCGCTACCGCTACCGCTACATGCTCTAAATGTAGCGGGCGCTACCGCTACCGCTACACCCACTAGATGACTAGATTGTGCGGAGCGCTACCGCTACCGCTACAGTAAAATGTAGCGCCGCTACATTTGCCGTTACAATGGCCAAAATTGTTGGAAATCTCTAAATATTTATTGTTCTGCGATTGGAATTTACTCATAAACATTTAATGATAATAAAACATTATCAGAACATATCAATGCAACTTTATTGCAATTAACCTAACCGAACTAGTACGGGTTAGATACAGTAAATAAAAGTTACAGTTATTTTTATGTTTTACCTTCCCTACATGGATGTCTACTTTAATCTACCAATCTCAAAAATTATCCACATATACATATAAAAAATCAGTCTTTTATGAGGTTGACAACATTACACCGAAATCTTTCGTACAGTTTTATTCTGTAATTTATATTATGTATGTATCATGCTGGTTTTTAAATAATGTTTAATACTATTAAGTAAAATCTAAAGACTTTATCTATAAATCTAGCAGTAGCGCTGTAGCTGCAAAACCTCGTATCGCTACTTAAATATGTAGCGGGCACTACCGCTACCGGTACATTGCCTTAAATGTAGCGCCGCTACCGCTACTGAAAATGTAGCGGCCGCTACCGCTACATTGCCTTAAATGTAGCGCCGCTACCGCTACTGAAAATGTAGCGGCCGCTAGTAGAGGCCGCTACATGTAGCGCGCTACTGCCCACCTCTGCCCAAGCCATTCGATTAGTTGGACATTTTTAATCGCTGTCACGTTTAATAACTGCCATCGTAATCTATAAAAATAACAAAATATAAGACTGACTATTGCAATCTAAATATCAAAATTTAGATTTGAGGCTAAGTTAACTAATTGAATAAATATTTACAACGGAAGCCGGAAATTTATATTCAACCTGGCCACTACAAAAGGAAGGATTGTTTTCAGGTTTGTTTATTTTCGGTGAAAAATTTTGACGTTTTTAAACGGAGTCTTCCTTTTTCCCGTCATTCCATGAGACCATAAATCTCAAGGCTCCTCCAGCTCACGTAAATAGACGAGCTCGACTCGGACGCACGCAGACAAAAGGTCATTGATGAAGTTGCGGTAACCCTTCTTAGGGATGAGGTTATGGCGGGGGCTTGAAGAAGTGCTGGGTGCACAGTCGCGGGGTGAGGTGTGGTTGTGGTGAGGATTTGAAAGTGGGTGATAGGGGTTGGGTGCTCAGTCGTCAGGTGTGGTGCGGTTGTAGTTGGGATTTGCAGAGGGAGTGGTAGGGCTGGGTGAGCAGTGGTGGGTTGTGATGAGGATTTGCAGAGGGGGTGGTAGGGTTTGGGTGATCAATCGCCGAGTGTGGTGCGGTTGTGGTGAGGATTTGCAGAGGGGGTGGGTGGGGTTAGGTTCTCAATCGTCAAGTGTGGTGCGGTTGTAGTTGGGATTTGCAGAGGGAGTGGTAGGGCTGGGTGATCAGTGGTGGGTTGTGATGAGGATTTCCAGAGGGAGTGGATGGGAGTGCAGTGGTGCGTTGTGGTGCGCTTGTTGTGGGATTTTCAGAGGAGGCAGCGTATGTGAGTGTTAGTCGGGTGTTGTGTGGTTGTCGCGACGCTGTAGAGTAGAGGCAGTAGTTTGATGTTCTGTATTTGGTGGGTGCGGTGTGGTTGTTGCGGGGCTCTGAGTGAGGATAGGAGCTAGGGCGTATAGCTAGGCTGTGGTTTGGTTAGAGCGTGGTAGGGCTTTGGAGTGTGTGTGTTGTGGTGAGGATGTGATGGAACTGTATTTTGTAGGCATGAAGAGGAGGGGTGAGGGTGAAGAATTGTGATGTGGGTTTACGGTAGCAAGATGACTTCTTCGATGAGGTTGAAGTTATTTTAGTGAGATGGGAATACAAGTGGGCGTGTGTTGGTGATATGTTGAATGATACTTAGAAAGTTGCTTGTCCTGGGGTACAATTGGGCGAATCTTACCTCAAACATGCTTGGAAAATGTATTTCCGTTGAATTTGATGGAGGTAATTTCGAGTAAAATTGCATCTAATAAAGCTAGCAATAGATTGACACGAAGCAATCATAATTGAACATTTCGGACTCTTTGTTGCCAAACATCGCAACACGTTTCATCGTTCTGAACTCGCATTCTCACCTGTTCCACTCTGTCGTACTCTCTCATGCACAGTGCGACGTGTCGAAGTCGGATAGAGATGTCAATGTTCTTTATTTCAACTCATGGTGCATCACGCTAAGAAATATTAAAGTTTGTGCATAATTTTATACGGAAACCTTACCTTCATAACGTGCAAAGTTCATATCCACTTTAATTGTTAATATATTGGCCTATGTTTTTAGGTTGCTTGTTCCATCTTTTTTTTTTGTTCTCATGTCATCTCCATCGCGAATTTGGCCTCTCCTTATCGATTGTACATGCATTCTTTCAATTTTTGAACTGGTGAAATATCGTTTTCAGTGAAAACGAGGTTAATTTGCTTGACGCTTTCCTTGCTTCAAATCCCTGATAAAATTGCACTAATGACTAATAATGATATTGACTAATGATGTAAGTACTAGTACCTCAATTATCGGACATCATTATGAGTTCTAATGAGTTTCATCTGGGCTACAAAATATTGAACTCTTTCTAATATCCTATTTTCCGCAATTTTTTAGATGCAAAGCTAAAGACAGAGTATGCGCTTCAAATGACCGAGTATGCGCTTCAAATGACCGCATAGCTGGAGACCGAGTATGCGCTAAAGTTTTAAAATCAGTGCAAAAAGCGTCAAATTTACCGTTTAATCGAACAGGAAGTTGCAGTGAACTGCCGGCTCTGGCTGAAGGCTAGTAACAGAGACGGGATTGAGAACGGTGGTGGCGGTGAGCCCAGTCGCATTTGGGCAGCATTGGTGCAGCATTAGGGCAGCATTAGGGCAGCATTAGGGCAGCATTGGTGCAGCATTAGGGCAGCGCTACGGTCGAGATTAGGTACTTATTGCGTTTGACATACGCTTACCATGCTAGGATCAAGTCCTCAAGTCAAGGAAAGAAATGAACGATTTCTTGTGCATTTATTCTGATCTAAATTTCGATCTTTGTGCCAATGCTTGCGCTTGTTAGTTTTCGTTCGTGAATCTAACTGAGAATATTTTTTTAATTTGTCATTAGAAACTTCTCTGCTGGAGGAATTTAAATACATATATTATACAGAAATTTAAATTTAAATTTTACCTACAAACTTATATTTTTAGCTTTGAACGATAAGAGTTTTGAGCAACATTTATGATTGAGCATTCTATGACAGGTCACTTCTGATGATTCTACAACTTGTAGAAGTTGTTGGAAATTAATTCCTTCAACTCTCGGACAAAATCATCTAGCTAATTAATCTTTTTATTCGTTGATTAACCTTGCCTCTTTCATGTATCGATCTATTTTTGATCGATCTATTGATCGATACATGTGATCTATCTATTTATGCAAGGAATTTTTACAGCACGCGCGATGGATTTCGGTAGATGATTAATATTTTTGGTATTCAATCCTGAGCTGTTAACTTTTTTACTGATACTCTCCCAAACTTAATCATTTTTGCTCGGGAAACACAGCGTAAATTGACGCAAGAAATGAATGTTTTTTTACACGCAAATTTCTGCTGGAATTCACACCTAGTTTTTTAACTTGAGTCCGTTTAATGAGTCGACTGAGACAAGGCGATTTTAGATAATAACTAATTTTATTCGTTATAGGATGCGTCAATCAAAATATTATTCCTGATTTTCGAACACACATATGTATTTTCTTTTTTTATCTGTTAAAAAAAGGAAATAAAATTTGCTTTTTAATAACGGTAATCTTGACTCACGCTGTCAAAATGATCACTTCAAAATTAAGACGGGAATTAGTTAAAATTGGACGGGAGTTAATAAAAAATTATTTTAATTAAGTATTAAAATAATGTAGACGAAACCAAGGCTCTCGTGGCACCCGCCCTGACGCTGCACAGCTGCCGCTGATATCTTGGTCGTCGTGCTGCTGCTGCTGCTGCTGCTGCTGCTGGTGCTGCTGCTGCTGCTGCTGCTGATACTGAGCCTGCTATTGCAGGCAATGATATTGCCGCACGCTGCCAATTATACCGAATATGAATATCGTACTCTACTAATTCAGATTAGTTAAAGAAACGGCCAAATATGATTTCGTTGCGGGTTCGACAGATGGTTTGAATATGGCAGGAAGGTAGATGATGTGTTGGTGATGATACTGGTGATGGCGGTGCTGATGGTTTTGAAACGTAACGGTGGTGGTGCAGTTGTATGTTAAGGTAGGATTGTGTGATTTATGAGAAAACTAGTGCTATATGTGCATTTTGTGGAGCAGTTGATTTCTGCTGATGTTATGGTTGCAGCGTCTATAGAAGTAGTGGCTTTTGGCTGCTTAGTCATTAATGTAGTAGCTGCTGATGCTTGTGGATGATGATGAGGATGGTGCAGCTGTTAGGGTGGTAATGGTGAGCTTGGTGCTGGTGCGGATTAGTAGCGGTCCTATTGTAGTATGCATGTGGTAGTGAGTGGTGATCAGGATGCTGGATGGAGAATGGTGCTGTCGTTGTACGAGTTCGGTATCAATCGGTATCTCATTCTATTAATTTTAATTATATTCTAAGATTTGACCATGCAGTAATTGAGACGTAAATTCAATTAGTGCTGTCTTCATGAGACCGTGAGTCTATAAAGGGGCTGAGAATTTTAATCAGTCCACCCCAGTAGCTAGCTAGAACACTCCTACACTCGTTATAGCTATAATACTCCGACCTATATAAAGGTCGTGGTCATCTGCCTTTTTAATCAGTCGCTACATTTTTAATCAGTAGCTGGCTAGGACGAAGCTGTTTAAGACTCGTTATAGCTACTCCGACCTAAAGTTCTTAACCATCTACCTTTTCTGTATCTGTAATGACTCTCATGTGCAGCCACCCCCGCATCAAGACAATTTCTACAGAAAGAAGAAGTGTCTTACTTAACCCTCGCGTACTTAGTCAACGAATCTCGGTCCTCGTGTCGAACTAATATTCTCAGTCAGGGGCGCTTACAGGTGCCTCCTGATATATGCATGCATTAGTGGGATTGGTGATCAGGGTGATTGTGGGAGGATGGTGTTATCGTTGTATGCATGTGGGTGGGAGTGGTGATCAGGGTGCTAGTGGTGGGAGATGGTTTAATCACTTTAATCGTTGTATGCATGAGGGTGGAAGTTGTCATCACAATGCTGGTGTGGCGATGGTGGAATAGGAGCTGTCGTTATATGCATGTGCGTGGTAGTTGTGACCACGATACCGACAAATATATTCTCTTGCAGGGCAGTTTCTGTTGCCAAATGGCTGTGATGCCAATGTAGGTTTTACGTCGTAAAGAGAATCGTTTCGTAGCTTAGATGATAAATTTATGTTGTCACTTGAATCACTTATTCGGTTTGGCGGAAATTCTTCAACCAATTTGAAAATTTGATCCCTAATTCGCCAGTAGGTCCATTAATTGTTTGATTTTGTTCACGAAATACATTTCGAAAAATTATGTTTTTGCCTCAATAAAAATTTACGCTAAACCGTTAATTAATTAAATTGCGTTGTTTACAATTTAATTATAAACAGGTGCCGCGATTATGAATACTACGTGGTTGTTCATATAATGAACCACTAATAGAATACGAACCATGTCTAAACATCGATAAGTCGTAGGCATGAGCCAGCGTTGTTATTTATAGGGAGTATTTACGGAGTCAACCGATGAAACTGGAGCTCAGGGCACCTGAGTACACACTTCGTCCGCGCGACGCTCGGCCTCGTGGAGGCCTTGGTTATAACTCCATGAAAGTCTCTGGAGCCTGGGACTTCATGTGAAGTCTCAGGCTGGTATTCATGCGAAGTCTCAGGCTGGTCTCCCGTGAAGTCTCAGGTTAGTCATCACGTAAAGACTCCGGCTAGTATACATGCGAAGTCTCAGGCAGGTTTTCACGTGAAGTCTCACGCTAGTATTCATGCGAAGTTTCGGACTCGTCTTCATTTGAAGTCTCAGACTCGTCTTCATGAGAAGTCTCAGGCTAATTTTCATGCGGAGTCTCAGACTCGTCCTCATGAGAAGTCTCAGGCTACTATTCGTGCGAAGTCTCAGACTCGTCCATATGAGAAGTCTCAGGCTAGTTTTCATGCAAAGTCTCAGACTCGTCTTCATGAGAAGTCTCAGGCTACTATTCGTGCTAAGTCTCAGACTCGTACGCGGCTGGTCTTCATGAGAAGTACGCGGCTGGTCTTCATGAGAAGTACGATGCTGGTCTTCATGAGAAGTACGCGGCTGGTCTTCATGAGAAGTCTTAGGCTGGTACCTTATCTCGTTACCCTTACATCGTTTGCATGGAGGGGATAACCGTCGTAGTTCCATTTAAATTGAGAAATAATTAGTTTCATACAGATGACGTCTCACACATCTTACGTAAGTTCATGGAAGTGGCATGTATTAGACACGTTGCATTGGTGACATCAGTTTGAATATGTGCGGAGATATTTTATTATATAAGTAAATATCACACTAATCATCTCTATTCCTAACAATTTTTACGAGCAAGAGAATTTTCAACTGATCCTGAAAGGTGGTCAACGAATTTACACAATTCATGGCAATAATTTGATTAATTACATATTCATTTTACGTGTATTTTCTTATTGGCATGAACACGCGAGCTTTTTTTCTTGCTTTGGCACAATTCACGAACAGTATGAAATTAGAAACAAATAGAATATTTTATTCCTACATAATATCCGAATTAGAGCATGAATTTTAATATAGAATACTGATCGGTGTCAATAGGATTAAATAACTGTGTGTTTAGTAAAGAGCGAAGTCTAAATTTCTTTCCATTGTATTTAAAAAAATTTTAAGAGGCTGTCAGTATGGTTTTTTTATAGTTAAAGTTTGAAACAAAACTACGTTAAGTACTGCCACAAATACCATCGGAGTGACCAAACCTGACCTTCTATGCAGACACTTGAAAAATACAAACTCTGTTCTTTGATGCGAGGTCGTGTGTACACAAGCGTACTCCGCAGCTCAGGTTCCAAAATATGGGCTCGCGGCGCAAATTTGTTTCCTAAATCCGAGTAAACACAATAAATCAATACCTTCGCTTATCTTCCTGTGAGAAACAAGCGCTTCATCAAATGTAAATTAGGTACTTGTTTGTAGTGAGTATTTTGAGCAAAATGTAAATTATGAGCGATAGCTAATCACAGTGTAACAAAAGTTTTTATTGAAGACAATTTTAATTTGGAAGTTTTTAATTATTGGAATCGATCAAAACTCCAAGCCGTCAGAACTTCTGCATTTCTACGAATACTTTTATGTTATAACTTAAAATAAAAAAAATTCTGAGAAAAGCTCTGAGAATTTAAGCACCCCAAAAAGTTTCCTAGATTCAGCTTCTATCTCTCGGTGAATAGTTTAGTTTTCCGATGATCGATGTTTGTTTTGAGAAGAGACGCTGTGGACGTTTCGTATGGAGCCCACTTTTGGTTGCGTCATCGTGCGTAATTCATGACTCTTAATTTGTATGAATCATTGATACGTTGATGTGTGCACTCACACGACTCCCTCATCCGCCCGCTGACACTTCGATGCGCTATCTTCAAGTGGTGTTTTAAGTGCCGCTCTTTACGCCACTCTTATACCCAATTCAAAATCATGCGTATAAAATCGCCGGTAAACTGTCGGCCATATAAAGACCGCCTTTCTTGGGACAAAATATTCAATCAGGGACGGTCTTATGAAGTCGTTAGCGACCGCGAAGGCTATCGATCTCTTTGTTGATCTATAAAAACAAAGCACAATATCGATGAAGAATTTCTCTTCGCATGCCAGAAGCCAAACTAAACAATTATAATTCCTTATAATAGATCAGGTTGATAATTGATAGGCTTGCATAAGCTTCTGGGCAAGCAAGCTAGCCACAAAGAAAATACTCGCAAAATCTTCAGGAGAGAAAATTGTTGCTTTTCGTTCGTCTGCTTGAGCATCACGAGCAGTAGTCGTTTATTAAAGGTTTTTAATGTGGTATTTGATTGTGATTTAATTTATTCATGTGATTTATTTTCAAATGGGTTCACACTGATATCATTTAATGAAACATCTATAATCGAATGTGTGATATGAAACCTGTCATAAAATTCATAAACGAATCAGTCATTCAAATTTGTTTAGACTTACGAATACTCGAACAGCATCGGTCGAAATAAATAACTGAGTTAAAACATGGTTTCCTGAACCATGTTCGGAAGGTATTGGTTTTGTTGCTAATAATATAAATTACATCATTTTAAAGGCAGCAGTATTACTGCCTTTTCACATGCAACGATAATATTGCTTGTCGAAATTCATTAAAACTTACGTGCATTTAGATAATTTCATAGCCTTGTGCAATTACGTGCATGTTATTAAACAAATAAAAAATTTTGTCAGGGAACATGCTTCGTGTTTTGTGTCCTTGTGTTTCCAGCACAAACATGACACGGACAACAGACGGAAACAGACACAACAGACGGAAACTGCGTGCCGTGTGTAGAGGGCGCGGGTTGTTCGCTCTCGTCTGCGGATGTCAACCGAAGTTCGTTTGTAATTATTCTTCATTCTCAGTTTTTAAGTCATTGTATCACAATTTATATTTATAACTGAGTCATTATATTCATTTATATTTTTTATTCGTATCTTGATCACTACATTCACTCCAATGCAAAATAAATTTTTCAGTTAGTCAATTTACATACTTTACCGAGACTTTTTTCTGTATGTATTTTATATTATTTTATGTATTTTTTCTGGTTAAGCCGATGACGTTACATAAGCCGAGTGAAGCCGATGTTCAAAGTTATTTAAATTGAACTGCATTTCATTTAATTTTTCTTACTCGTGTATACAAAAATTAATATTCGGTATGAGAAGAAATTTCGAAAGTTTGTCTTCTGATTTTTTTGACAAAAAACTTTAAAGCGTTGGGTATATTACTTGAAATTATATTACACGCTAAAAATCACAGCTAATTTATATTTCCCCCGTGAAATATAAACAGTTGCACACAAAAGGAACAAATATTGTTTAACAGGCCGTATTTCGAAGAATATACTATAATAGCGCATAGCAGTGAAATTAATAATGTTGAAATACGCGACTAACGCATGCAAATAAAATTGATATACGCAACTAATCAAATTGTCGAACTACTTTCATGATCTTATATCGTCAGCATTACTTCAAAGCACAAAATGACATTTTTTGATAAAAGGTAATTCTAGTTCAGAGTTTAAAATGTTGAGAGACTATTTAAAAATCTAAAATCAGAGCACTGTGTTACTCATATTCAACTTCAGAAATGTGTGTGGGAATAGAAGGGGACGTTAAAATATTTTTATGAAGATTTATATCTTGAGATAAGGCTTTTTCAAATTTTAAAACAATATCCACAATCTTGAATGACGATGATATATGAGATTTGCACATATATCATCGTTTAGGGCAAGTGAAATCTGTTCCAGGACTGGAAAATGTCACCAAGCGATCAATAGAATTAGAAAAATACATCAGATATTATATCGAATCATGTAATTGACGGCATGGTATGAAAAATGTTCATGTTATATTAATTATGGCTAGATAAAAACCGTTAGGTGAGGTTTCGTGGTCTAAACGATATATATGGAACTAAATTTTATATATGTATTACTTGTATTAACACACGCAGAGGAGATTGTTATATGTCCCTTTTATGTCTGAAGGAATTTCAGGTGTAAATCATTTTTTTTAATATACATGAATATACAAATCGTGACATAAGCAATATTGTTTCCAATTATGTATATCAGACATTAATAGCATTAAAATAATTCTTGCCACTTATCCGTGCATTGACTGATCTCCATCAAATTATATTATCACAAGTATTATGATTGGATTATGGATTTATATTATCACTAGTATTATGATTATAATACTAATTATATTATCACTAGTATTAGTAATTGCATGAATCTAAATACACAAATATATTTATTATGTTATGGTCCAGAATTTATTTCCATATTTAAACCAAGGTTCTAACTCCATTTGAGGGCCGAAATTAAATTTATGAGTAAACCAGGATCAAATTTATTAGAACAGTTTAGCAGTTTTTCTCTTTATTTAGCTAAAGTTCAAATTTAGCACAGAATGAGCCCAAGTTGCTAAAGTTTCTGCACAAATAGTGATCACTTCACCACTTTTGACCGATTTAAATGGATAACTCGATCAGGGGCATTTGAAACTCTCACATAGGCTTTTTATTTGTCTACATCATCAATTAATGGAACCAAATAATGCTTCTACAAACCATTCAAACATTTATTTAGGATGAATAATATTTTTTCAATATTTATTTCAAATTTTTGTGCTTTTGTATATATTCGTTTTGTGTGAAGCGGAAGAAAGATAAAACTGTTATTTTACATTACACAATGAAGAAAAAACAATCTTGAAGCGATTTTTTAAGTGTGCCTTTTATTTATGATTCAATGTGCATAACCCTTTCTAGAGCTTACACTTCATTTTGCATTTTTCTATATGACATTTATATAGTCAGGCAATGTGTTTATACAATTTATAAGTGGCGGATTTCGGTCAATTTTTTTTCAGGAATTAATATGTCCAAGAATTTGAAATGTATTTAACTCTCAAGATAATAACTGATTATTTTTGTAATAAATAAGCTTTTTTAATCATCGCCTTGGAATTATTCCCTCATCAAATTAGCCGGGAGTTAAAAATCAGTTGATAATCGTCATGTCATGCATGGGTTTAATAATTTACCTCACAATTCCAAGCTTAGATTTTAACATTAAGTTTTATGTACCAGATTTATCCTGATATCATTCGTTCTTGTGTGATATTGTCATTCAAGAAGTAATTTTTTCTAGTTTCTAGGTTTTCTAGAAACTAGAAGGAGTAATTTTTTCTAGAATTTCTAGTAAATCAGCCCGAGATTCAGCTAAAATTATAATAACGCCTCTAATTTTCAAGTTGGTAAAGTTTTATCATAAAAAAATCCTAAAGTTGGTCGTCTAAATATATTTTTCTTGAGTATATGACTTAATTTTACCATAGTGATTCATGCTCATTTGCCCAACATTGCCCGCGACTAAACATAGACGACAGCAGAGCTCTGCGCTGCTACGGTGACAGTCCGCAGGAGCGACAACAGATGCCCTGTGGCGACCACTGCGGCTCCATTAGTGTAACTTGCATTAGTGTGCGGCAATGGTCCATTTAATGCTTATCTCATACAATTAGCTGCGATAAGATACGGCCCTCACAAATGGCCACACGCGGCTTTCCTGTTTCGTCTTCTGAGGGTAGATGGTCAAAACACGAAGCTTGATTTTGACCATTTAACAGAGTGAGGACAGTAATTTAGAGCATATTTTAATTAAATTTTTTGATCTTCACTGTTCAATTCTATTTAATAATCGAGGTCTGATTTGTTTTTTATCTGAATTTCATTATTTCAATATATTTATTAACTGAATCATAAGTTTAGATCGGTTTTAGTTCATCTCATTAATCAATCCATTGACAAATTTAGAAACTGATTAACTACAATACTTTAAATTCTCTCCCTCGAACTCAGAATTTTTTCATGCTGATTATCTCTCATACGGTCCACTGTCTGACATTAGTCTGTTCATTTTACCAACCGACTAAAAAGCTGTAACTTATTCACGTCTTTTCCATTTGTACAGTAAAATTACCGGCTCAAAAACTGGTTATTAATTCTGACTCGTCGAAAATGGCAGACACTAGAACGAAATTTCAATACGAAGCCACTGGTAAATGCTATTGACCTCTCTATTAAGATTTTTTCCATTGTGAACGGTATTTTTCAAAAATAACTTATTTTAGCTGTTAAAATATAGAGTGATTATTTGTGTTAATGAAAGTTTAATAATAGCATGACACGGCTTACATCAATGATGATTAAAGTTAGGATCTCTTATTCTCTCGATTCAATATCCATCATAATGATTATTACTGGTATATTGTTGTTATTTAATCTAATTACCCTCTTTCACTCGCTTCATTCCCCGACTCATGAGCTTGTTATTTATTCTTATTGTCTTCTTTCATTCGGTCCAATCTCCGACTCCGGCGCTTGTTATTTATTCTAATAACCTTCTTTCATTCGGTCCAATCCCAGACTCAGAAGCTTATTATTTATTCTAATAACCTTCTTTCATTCGGTCCAGTAACGTACTCTTGAGCTGCGTTTATTAGGCTGGCATGCCAATCCCAGCGCGGCGAAGGGTCCCAATCTCCGCCTAGAAGAGCAGGCTCCTCCCGACACCGAGAGGACGCAAGTGAGGGACGATGTTGTGGGAGTCAACTTCATTTTCAAGAGACCTCTTACCGAGGGAGTGCGCGAGGCAGCTGCGCCTGAGTGAAGTCCTGCAGTCCAAAGTGACTTTTCCAATTGCAGTCAAATTTTTGTAATTGGTGATTATTCAGTGGTCGTATAGAGGATAATATCCCTAAAAAAATCTATGACTATGGAATGAATTTTTTGAGTGTACTCAGTTTTCTGTTTTTACGATTTGGTCCTGAAAATGAATGTAAAGGAAATTTATTTTCTCAAAATGGGTATATTCAATGTTGAATTGATGGATAATTTTTTAGCACCGATTTAGAAAATTGGTCTATGGAAATTCGTAACCTTGTTTGCTAAAATCAAGTTAAAAAACAAGTACAAAAAGTTGAATTTCAAGTTTATAAACAAAAAAAATTATCGAAGCGTGACAGTGCAGGTAAAATAAACATATAGCGCCTGATTCAGAGCAAAATGAGTTGGGGCGGTCATTGATTGCATCACGTTATTTTAGAGTAATTTTGTGGATAATGTCTCATGAAAAAGTCGAATTTTCAGCATGAAAGCGGATTTATTTTTCATCCCCAGACAAAAATTTCATTCATGGAAAACGCACTGATTCAATTAATATTCTTAATATTCACAGGTCAATCTTATATTCGCTTGCAATAAGTTCTGACTTGAAATTTATTAATACAATGTTAAAACCTGACAGATGATTTGTTAAAATGGTAAAATATATGCTCATGGCGTCAAATATTGCAGTTTTCAATGATTTAGCAGGTTGATATATACCGTGGCTCGTTTTTGTGTGTCAATGAAAATTCAGCAGCTGCACTAAAAAATTTAGAAGAGCGTTGAGCATTTTTTGGGTACCATAACGAGAAAATTTCGAATTTTTTTTTGTTAAAAAGAATTGTAGAAGTGTTAAAGTGAGAACCAAATTTCCTCGCTTGCACAAACTGAAATAATAGCTACTCATATTTTGGTGGAGCCATTATTAATTATAAAAACAAGAGTATTATCATCTTTAAAAATACGAAAATTTGTAACAGAAAATCTGCAATAAAACTAAAAATGCTTCTAGTTGATTAAACTTTTTTGAGTCAGCCAGTTCTGCGTTCAATTGAAAAATTATTCGATTTCAAAGGAAAATTTTACGCCGACCAGTTTGAAAGAAAAGAGAAAATTGCAGCTAAAAAAAAGTCGACGGAATCTCGAAATAAAATTTTCTAAAATTCCCTGCGTGCAACCCCAGTCATAAGGGGATGATGATGACCACTGCGGGTGGACCAGCCCAGCCGGGGACAATAATCCCGGCATCATTTGCAGGGATGCATAACGAAACCCTAATCCCTGACCCGATGACGTGCATCCCTGCTGAAGGCAGCCATACCCCAACAAGAGATCCCTCCGGGGGATTTTTGTGGCCAGGGGCAATGAAAGAAGATCAGCCGATTCCCCATCACCCTTACTACCCCCACCACACCCACGCTGCACCGTTCCTCATTCCGGAAGCGGGATTCGGGGTGAATCAAACGTCCCAAGATGGAGAACTGATGGATACTCACACATCGACCCCAACAGCAGGTAAATATTTAACTTTTAATGATTTTAAAGCCTGTTTATTAAGAAATTATGGTTTCTGGATAACCAGTTTTTCAAGAATAATTAATCTTCGTCTTAGTGTACACAGAAGCAACACAGCATGACTCAAAAGAAAGAGAGGAAAATCACATGCTATTTGTGGTATAATATATATAGTGGTATAATATTTCTCCTTACTTCTTGCTTCTCTCGGGAATAGGATGAGCTTTGCGAGGTAGAATTAGATAAGATTAGTTAATATCGGGATGCTAACTAAAACATAACGTTATGTTGTAATGGAACACTATTATTTGGGTAATAAATATAGGCCAATAAATTTACGAATCTTCTTTGAACAAAGCAGGTAGTGATTGGGTTGATCAAATTTCAATGTACAATTATGATTCAAAGGCTTGGTTCATATTTCTTAATTTTTTACTGATTCGGGCTGAGTCGAGCGACTCTGCGTTCTTCAATACGCATATTCGAATAGCCACAAATTTATGTTCTGTACGTGAGCAATCAAATAGTTAGGTTCTATGGCTCCAATTTATAAAGAAAATAATGTTAGGTACTCTACTTTATATTAACTATTTGATCTTTCAACGGCAATAATACCGATAAGTTTGTCTATTAGCAAATTATTCTCTCAGGATTCCACGCCAAACAATCAGTCAAGAAAGAGGATTTTAAAGACGACAATTACTTCACTGTGCGGAACTCCTACCAAGAGAAATACCGGGAATCTTTTTTCAAAGATGATGAAGCTCCACGGCAGAGATACGAGGAACTGAAGTTCGACAACATCTCGGATGAATTCTCTGTCCATAGAAAATTATTAACTTCCGACGAATTTCAAAATAATCCAACTTACGGTGAAATGAGATCCTATATAGATGGTCGCGAAATGCACGCAGGCATGAATAACTTTCACCCATTAAACAATTATTCGAATTTCTTTCACCCAAATAATTACAGTTCAACTAACTATTTATTACCTTACTCAACCTCAAGCCTTTGCGATGGCACGGATACTCATCTAGATCGACATTCATCCATACCATCATCCATGGCGGTGCCTTCATGCCCAATCCTGCCTCCATCATGCATGTCACCCATGAGTAACTCCAGTAATTCACCGGCCTCTGGGGTCTTCACCCAGTCATCCATGAGTGACATGGGTGGATGTTCGGATTTATCGGATGCTGGAAACATGAGGACACACTTGGACAATCCCGGATTACCACCAGGATTAGGGAAGAATGGGTATCCTTCAAGTACCTTGGAGGACCTCCAGCACGATTCGTTGACCAGACTTGATGAGTCTAACTATGATAGACAAGACGACCTGTTGAATCCATCGATGATGATGCAGTCCGACCCCCCGTTGACATCCCCCCACGTCAAGAGCTTGAGTTCCCTTTGCCCCCCATTCCCCGAGGCCAGAGGGGCATATACACCCCTTAACGCGGCCGACGCCAACGCTAAACTTAAAGGTAAGTTGTTATTATTGGTTTTAATTCAGAATAAGCTATATATGAGTGTGTCGGAAAAGTGTAAATAATATTTTCTCTAAAATTTTAACAATAGTTTTGCAAGGCAAACTGGAGCCATATATAAAGTAAAATTTAAAACAATGATGCGAAACAATTGACCCACCTGGCACATCAAAAGAAGGTTGGGGACATATTTTCTCACGCTTCAAGCTAAAATAATAATAAGTAACTTCTTTAGGAGGTAAATGTTATTTTACTCATTGAAATCAGTGAAATTGTCGTTATGGGAACGATTCGAATATTGATCATTAGACATTGTCTTGTTGTCATGGCATATGGAAATTTTTCATACAAATTTATGATGCTTATATTGTTTAGTGTTGATTTTACGTCCGCTATTCCTTTGCTTGACTGCCACGCTAAACATGTTGATATAGCCTTGTCTTTTTTGCAAAATACGAATTAAAGAGATAAATATTTTTTGGGCTTCATTTCAGTGAAAAATATTCCTAAATTCAATTTTTCCTATCATCGAATTTGAATTTGAAAAAAAATCTGAAAAAATCTGAAATGTTATCATTTTCGTTAACAAAAATTTAATCGAATTTTTTCGTCATTGATATGATTTCATATACCAACGGTGTGTAACTATCGGCGACGACTTTATTGCGTCTGGTTCGAATTGTTTCGACCATGATGAGCTGCAAGTGTTTTTTACACGTCTACAATATACATATATAAAATGTATTATCAGCTTTGTGATGGATAATCGAAGAAAATATAGAATTAGATTCATTAATAAACATGCCGGAGCTTTCGGTTAAAGTTAAACACAAACTTTGTGTCGGAATTTCTATTGATGTTCTGCGAATGTGTTTAGAAAACATTCTGGCTTAAAAATGTTACCCACAATACGTTATACTTACTTGTTCAGGGAAGTAAAACCTAAGCTTCCCTCGCAAACGAAAAGACTTGTCATTTTATGGTGAAGTTTGACAGTAAATTTTGTGGTGACTGCAAAACAACGGAGTCGTGTTTCTTGCTTAGCAGTAGGAAACTTTTATCTCCGTTTCGCTACACGGAACTGTATTATGGATACCTTGGTGGCTAGCGAGGGTAGAAGCTTCAAGTAAAATCTGCCAAAAGAATTTGATCCAATTTTTTTATTTTTTTTTATTTATAGTAAATCTTCGAAATTTAAATGAAATATTTGAATGCGTAACGTGCATTTAATAAAGATATTACAACGATATTAGATATTTCAACATTTGAACAACGTTGCCTCTTACTCGTAGACAACAGTTTTTGTTTGTGACGTATATGAAGGTAAGCTTCGTATGAGATAAATTAAATAGGTGAATGTTTTGCAATCATTTCAACATTTAAATTTTATCATTGAATGTGTTTTTTTTGGCAAGATAAAGACCGATATTGCCACGTAAGTTGCAACCGAATGGCATTCACGTTTTGTAATTCTAGTTATGTCTTCCATTTTCGGCAAAACAGAAAGTAGCAAATCGAAAATATAATTTTTGAAGTTATTCTTGAAACAAATAGTAACAGTGCAGTGACATTATGTTATATAGTGTTTCATTACAATGAGATTCCGGTCACCATTATAACCAATCTAAGGAAATTTATCAATCATTCCCGAGATTGAACGTGCAAATTTTGAGAGCCAGTATTTTTTATTCTCTTCAAAAATAAAATAAAATTTTTATGGCTAGAAAATCTTGGTTGCATTAGCTAGCGATATACGTTCCCTACTTCAGTGGGTAAATAATTCTTTAATAATTATGTTATTGGTTTATCATGATTATGGACAAATGAATCTATACGGT
This sequence comes from Hyalella azteca, assembly GCF_000764305.2. Taxonomy (NCBI): domain Eukaryota; kingdom Metazoa; phylum Arthropoda; class Malacostraca; order Amphipoda; family Hyalellidae; genus Hyalella; species Hyalella azteca. The sequence goes on from NW_025941414.1 coordinate 327,124, forward strand.
TCCTGTTTTCGTGTAGTTTTACTTGCTCAAATCATCGATTGAAGCCGAATTACATCTTATATTAAAGATAAATTGGACTAAATAACCTTTTCTTGTATTTTCTCAATATCAATCTTTTTTTTTTTTTTTGAGCTTGTCAGTGTGGCAGTAGCCCTAACACTGCTCGCGGTCTCCAGCTATCAGTATAGTGGCAGTAGCCCCAACACTGCTCGCGGTCTCCAGCTATCAGTATAGTGGCAGTAGCCCCTACACTGCTCGCGGTCTCCAGCTATCAGTATAGTGGCAGTAGCCCCAACACTGCTCGCGGTCTCCAGCTATCAGTATAGTGGCAGTAGCCCCAACACTGCTCGCGGTCTCCAGCTATCAGTATAGTGGCACATTTCGCCGCTGCAGCGACACCTGCCGGCGTGGACGGAACTTTTGTTTACATAACATTATGGCTGAGGTAAACAGAGCGTCCCGCGCCTCCGCACACAAAACCTGCTCTTTCTCCTCCTTATTTCGAAACAAAGGACAAATTTGAGTCAAAGTTTCCTTCTATTCAGCAACCATTATATAATGACTAATTTATAAATGCATAAAATCGATTATATTTTTGACGATATGTTTTTTCTTTCAAATAAAATTGATACGCAGTATCAGCTAAACATTAAATGAAAACTCGAGCCGATTCCAGTATGACAACAATAAAAAAATTAAAAATTTCGTATGTGGGTTAATGCGTTGATTTTGTTATTTTAAAGTGTACATGATACTGTGAAAATCATTTAATATAATCATTTTGATTTAAGTTACGATACTTCTGAGCATCTAATTAGTAGCCGCGTGAAACTAAAGATGACTTGACAGCTGGCATTCAGCAGTTCTTCAGCTAAAACATAGCGAAAACTGACCTCCTTTTTACAATTTTTGTACGTCGATTAATATTAAAATATTATACCGCGCTAAGCTTGGAACTATTGCAAACATTCTTTTTCTAGCGTAAATACAACATCTCTTTATCACATCATTTCCAGTCGCGAAGTTATCATTGAAAAATCAATGCAAAAAAAAAAACTCCAGACGTGATTAACTTGTTTTTGAACATATGAACTATGGACTGAGAACACTTAATTAATTAATCAACTTTTATTGTTACTTGCTACTAAGTTTCGCGGAGAGCCAAATTTCTGGCATTGTGATATATAATCTTTGAATTTTAGAAATCTTTTTAAGAACTATTTAAAAATTTAGCGAGAATGGAAAAATATTTAATTAATAAAAACCCTAGGCGCAGGTTACGTGCAACATCTTTTCTAATTTACTTCAAATCTGGCAATAAATTGCGCCGAACATTACGTGTCCTATACGTATGTGCAAGTATAAATTTTTTCAAACATGCTGGTAAATAGAATTAAGCACGGCATGTTGAATCTATTGAAGTCTTTATAATCACTTCAAACTTTGGTGATAAATAGAATAGAGCATGATGCGTTTTATCCATTGATGTCAAAATAATATCTGAAATATATAGCAATAACTAGCATGGAGCATGACACGTTCTATCCAATTTTAAATTTAAAAAATCTTTTTCAAATATGAAGAGAATTAAGCATGGTATAAGTTCCGCCAACGTGAGTCGAAATATTTTACATTGGTAGTTTAATTTCAGTAATAACTTTCCCCTAAGTGACCATTGTATTATACATTTACGAATGACGGTTTCAAGGATGTATTATTTACATATTTTCGTACGTTCTTAACATAACATAACATAGTGATGTCGGCGCTGAAGTGTAGGCCTGATGTGGCCTGTCGCCGATTCTTTTCCTTTTCGTGCCTTGTTCATAGAAGATCTAAAATCGTGTCATTTGACCCGATCTTTTCATGACTGGCGATATTAGTTTGAAAGTAGCTACTAGACTTCCACCGGGTTCGATAAGGAGCTAGGCATTTCAAATCTGAACATATATTTTTCCATAGCTTTATCTAGTCTGTTCTTGAACGCATTCATACTTGCAGCGCCAACAATGTCATCGGGGAGGCTGTTCCACATGTCGGTGATTCAAAGCGAGAAGAAATTTTGTCGCGTGGAGAAATTGCAGCGCAGTTTTTTTAGCTTATAGCCGTGGCCCCTGGTGTTGGTTCTTGTTTCAAATTCTAGTAACCCTTCAGGGACCTTGTATAGACCTTGAGTATACTTGTATACTTCAATGAGGTCCCCACGCAGACGTCGATAACTGAGGCTTGGAAGCTTCATAATCTTCAATCTTTCTTCATAGGACTTGCCCTTCAAGCCTGGAATTATCCTTGTTGCACGTCTTTGAACATTCTCTATTAAATTTCTGTCCTTTTCAAATCTCGGTGACCACACAACGTTTCTAAATTCTAGACTCGGGCGCACGACGGCAACGAACAACTGCTTCATCGTTTATGCATCTAGGAACTCGTATGAGCGTCTGATTAGTCCAAGAAGTTTGTTGGATGTGTTAGCTTGCGTTTCAACATGCTTAGAAAATTTCAGCTCCTTGTCGACATAAACTCCGAGATCGTTTTCCACACTAGACTTTTCAATCATTACTCTCTCGTTGCAACCATGTCTTCTCATACTGTAATCTTGCTGTTCATTGTTTTTCCCGAGGTGAAGTACTTTACACTTGTTAGCATTAAACCGTAGCTGCCACGTATCAGCCCAGTTAACTAAACCGTCCAGATCATCTTGTAATTGCGCTTTATTTGACGCATCCTTCACTGAATTATAAACTTTTGTGTCGTCGGCATACATGGAACACACGCTGGACACTACTTCTGGCAGATCATTTATAAAAGCAATGAACAAAATAGGCCCCAGAACGCTTCATTGTGGCACGCCACTGCGCACTGATCCCCAGTCTGACACGGTTCCGTTAATACTGACACGTTGTCGTCTACCTACTAGAAAATCTCTGATCCATTGGAGTACGTTTCTCTCAATTCCCAAGGACTTCACTTTACGCAACAGCCGCTCATGCGTAACACTGTCAAATGCTTTGGCAAAATCGAGGTACAATGCATCCAAGCTGGCTCCCTTTCGTCCAGCAGGCGAGTCCACTCGTTCAACGTAGATAATAAGTTAGTGGTGCAGGATCTGCCGGCAATAAAACCATGTTGACAATCTGATATGAGATGGTGGTGCAGGATCTGCCGGCAATAAAACCATGTTGACAATCTGATATGAGATGGTGAGCAGTCAAGTGATCGATAATCCTATCCCTCACAACAGATTCCATTAGCTTACAAACATCTATAAGAGAAGAGACAACGAACGCCAAACGAAAATTAATACTTTCAACTATTAAAAATATTTTAATCAAACTTATTGAAACGAATAATTAGGCAGAATTTTATCCATCATAAACTTTTTATTTTCATCGATGAATGAAGTCCTCTGCATTCATTATTTTATTCCGAGGAAGACATTCATTTAGCGCGACTAAGCAAGCAACATTTCAGTTTACTATGTTGTCGTAGCAACGATTCACGCACCGTAATAAACAGCATCGATGTTGTGCAATGTACACTGAGTATCACTTCGTCGATTTATAGCTCACTATATAGATGTGAAGTGACCGATTTTACCCGACGTGACGGATTCAACTCGACGTGACTGATTCAACTCGACATGACAGATTCAACTCGACGTGACTGATTCAACTCGACGTGACAGATTCAACTCGACGTGACCAATTCCACTCGACGTGACTGATTCAACTCGACGTGACCGATTCAACTCGACGTGACCAACAATTCCACTCGACGTGACAGATTCCACTCGACGTGACAGATTCAACTCGACGTGACCAATTCCACTCGACGTGACTGAGTCAACTCGACGTGACCGATTCAACTCGACGTGACCAACAATTCCACTCGACGTGACAGATTCAACTCGACGTGACCAATTCCACTCGACGTGACAGATTCAACTCGACGTGACCGATTTAACTTGACGTGAATGATTCAACTCGACGTGACCGATTCAGCTCGACGTGACTGATTCAACTCGACGTGACCAATTCAACTCGACGTGCTCGATTGAACTCGACTTGACCGATTCTACTCGACGTAACCGATTCAACTGGACGTGACCGATTGAACTCGACTTGACCGATTCAGCTCGAAGTGACTGAGTCAACTCGACTGGAAACTAGCAGACAAATTATCGGCGGCCAATACTACTACTGATTTCTTGTGCGGCACTGAATTCATGAGCTATTTATTAGCATATCAAAATAACTGATTTGACTACGGACGGCCATTACCAATAATTTCAATTTTATTTCCTAGAATCAGAGGAAGATGTGTTATCAACGGACCGAGATTTGCTTTGATCTTTATTAAACAGTGAAACTTTTTTTGTTACTTGGTCAACCATGATCGACCAGTGACTACAGAAACTGTTTGTTCACGATAAGCAAAATGAGTTATCAATTTTTTTTTATAATAGTATATGCTTATGTTTTTAACTAAGAATTTAACTGTGATTGCCACATGATTGCCAATAGGTGGCCGCTGATAAGTCGGCTCTAATTAGAATAGAGAATTCTTAAATGATCGGCACCGAGCCCGAACTGCCCAGCAATACTAAAGAACAAGGAACTCTTTGATGCGAGACTAAACATCAACTCCAGCATCTAATGGCTTCACACTCGCGCTCTTATATAACGGAGTAAACTTTCCGTGCCACCTGTTGCTGTGAATGTTATCTTGCAATTCGGCGCGGGATAAACAGCAAAATATTCAGTAAAACTTTGATATTTTTCATACTTATTTTCGAATCCTCGGCCTTTAATTCGTCCTTGAAACGAATAAAATTACCGTTACATTTATGAACAAAGAATCTATTGTTCGGCTTTCCCTCGTGAAAGGCATAACACAGATTGTGATATTTTGGCAATTATTCACATTTAGGAATGAATAAAGTAGTGAGTTCCAACTTTCTTCTTGCACTCCATATAAATTTCGGCCAATATAGAAGTGAATAATATTCTGTCAATTATAGACGGAACTGCCAGCTATTGGCAATCTATTCTGATAGCCAATTTCGGCTTTCCAATCTTCGTACCTGACGCACAAATTTCTTATGTGACAGCATTTCTGAAATTTGTTATATTATTTGCAGTTAAGCATCTGTGTTTGTTTCATATTAAACTAATGATTGGGATAGAATAATGTTTTTCAATCTTGGTTTCTAATCATACTCCAGTTTTAATATAAAGAGAGCATTGTTCAAAGTGAATGAATGCAATCTGATGTCATAGATTTTGCATTCTTTGCTTCTATCTAATTAATTGGAAATTTACCTCTAAAGCTTCATTATATTTAATTTGAAAATTATTGCCTTATCCGACCATCCGTGTGAACACAAATACCAGTTGAAAAAGTTTTTTTCTTCATTCATTACTTTCCTTGAAATTCCGGAAATGGTTTGATAAATGAATTGAATAGAGGGTTGCAAATATATTCTAACATTTTGGCAACAGGCCATGGGCCTATTTCTTCAGTGCCGAAATTTCCTTTTCTATTATATATGAGAATTTCTGGCAGAACATTTGATGAACTTGTACAACATAAGATAAAAATGCGCTTTGGCAATAATATTAACAATGTTTATCATTTTTACACGGTGGCCTTTATGGTGTTTAGAATTCCTGCAAATGAGCAAGCAACAATTTTGAAGTTTTCACTTATAATTAATTTAACTAAGTATTCTGATTCTCAACGTACATTACTATCAGTATAGGAAAATTTAAGCTTGTGCTGGTTATTAATAAAGTATTTATTTTCAGATTCCGATAAAGGAAAATGCAATGAAAATTCGGGAAGGTCGCGGAGCAAGAGAAAACCTAGGGTCCTCTTTTCGCAGGTAAAATAAAATTATATAGCATGCTATTAAATAAGTCAGTTCATTTGCTCCAATGAAATTAGTGCATGTAGTGTTACATAAATAATATACTATTGCAGATAAAAAATATCAATTATTATCATATTAATTACTAAACATTTTTGATGTGTGATCTCGTAATTGAGGTTCGTAGGACATTTCTGGCTCGAAATATTATTTTTAAATATTCACCACGCTATATCCACTGAATGTCCTCCACACTATATCCACTAAACGTCTACCACACTATATCCACTGAATGTCCTCCACACTATATCCACTAAACGTCTACCACACCATATCCACTGAATGTCCTCTACACTATATCCACTGAATGTCCTCCACACTATATCCACTAAACGTCGACCACACTATATCCACTGAATGTCCACCACACTTTATCCACTAAATGTCCACCACACTATATCCACTAAAAGTCTACCACACTATATCCACTGAATGTTCTCCACACTATATCCACTAAACGTCTACCACACCATATCCACTGAATGTCCTCCACACTATATCCACTAAACGTCTACCACACCATATCCACTGAATGTCCACCGCAGTATATCCACTCTGCGCAATGAAATTTTTAAACGTGAAAAGCAGCATATAAAATTTACTCTAATTCATATGAGTGGCACAATATTGATTATAAGATCAAAGATAAATAAAAGCTATATAGGAGACTACTTATGAATGCGACTTCTCGATCTTTTCTCGTTCAGTGTGTTGGAAATGGCCGCCATTGTTCCTCAAAACTTTATATTAAGTCTTCTGTAACGGTTATTATATAATAAATACTTGAGGACTAATTATTCTGAGAAACGTTTTTAGAAAAAAGCTTACCTAACAAAATGCCATAACCTTGCCTCTCAGGCTCAGGTCTCAGAGCTCGAGCGGCGGTTCAAACAACAGCGCTACTTGTCGGCGCCCGAACGCGAGCAGCTCGCCGGCATCCTGAAACTTTCAAGCACTCAGGTGAGGGGAAGGTTTATTTACCACCTAAGAAAGGTTTAATCACCACCAGGTGAGAGGGAGGCTTGATTACCACCCAGAGGAGCGGGAGGTTTAAATATCCCCCAAGTGAGTGGAAGACTAGATTACCTACCAGATGATGGGAGGCGGGACATCCACCCAGTTCAGTGGGAAACTAAATTACTACCAAGGTAAATGGGAGGTGGAAAAGGTGCCTAGGTGAGAGGGAGGCAAAATCACCACTCAAGTATGTGGGAGACGACACTACCACCCAGGTGAGTGGGAGGTGACTACCACCAAGGTGATTAGGAGACGGTACTTCCACCAAGGTGAGTGGGAGGCTTTTCCACTACCCAGGGTAGACTATAATTTGAGCGAAGTGGGGTGAGGGATGAGGGGTACTGCATCTAGTGTATGGGGAGGAGAGTATACCCCGAGGAATTAATTTTTCACTCCAGTTCAACTAAGGTTCAATTAATAAGGGAATAAATTCATGGGAAGCATATGTTTTCATCTAATCTTATCTAAACATATTAGAACTTTGATAACATATTATGCAAATTTGAAAAATATTATTCAAGATTTATTGGCTACTCCAAGTTTTCACAGATCACTGCAAATCAACATCATAGTAACTTTTAGAGGCTAAGAAAAAATTAAATTATAATTAATGATCTCTATTTTCTCAGTTTAATGATATATTTTAATTCCAGTGCGATTGGAATCCAAAAAATTTGCAAACAAATGCCTGTTACTCCAAAACATTAAAAAATATAGAATTGATGAATCATAATAACCGTCCCATTCTTAGTGTGCACTGTAGAAACTTCAATTGAAGTTCTCATTCTTAGCTATTAAATAGGCATATAGGCTCATAGGTATATAGGTTTCCATTCGCTCTAAAGCTTCGTAGGACAGTTTTAATTCATTTTCATATAAACTGATCGTTAATGAATTCACAAAAAGTTTCATGCTGTAAATTCTATCTCTACATAATTAAACGCCTAATTAAAAAGCCCCACCATCACCGCGCAGGTGACGATTTGGTTCCAGAACCGGCGCTATAAATGCAAGCGCCTGCTCATATAAACTGATCATTTAACGAATTCACACGAAATTTCATGCTGTAAACTCTATCGTACATAATTGAATGCCTAATTAAAAAACCATTCACACGTAAATTGTAACACTAAATAATTGAATGCCTAATTAAAGACCCCCACCATGAACGTGCAGGTCAAGATTTGGTTCCAGAACCGGCGGCATAAATGCAAGCGCCTGCTCATATAAACTGATCATTTAACGAATTCACACGAAATTTCATGCAGTAAATTCTATCCCTACATAATTGAATGCCCAATTAAAGAACCCCATCCACGTGTAAATTGTAACACTAAATAATTGAATGCGCAGGTGAAGATTTGGTTCCAGAACCGGCGGTATAAATGCAAGCGCCTGCGCCAGGACCTGACGCTGGAGCAGAGCGCCGCTGCTGCTGGGGGAGGCGCCGCCGTGGGGCACGTCTCGGTCACGCCTTCGTCGATGGCAGCGGCGGTGGCAGCTGCTGCTGCCGCTGCCACGTCGCCACGACGGGTGGCAGTGCCGGTAAATAGTGCAATTATGGCAATAAAATTGAAGTTATCGAATGTCAATAAATACTTATTGAATAATATGAATAATTGAACTTATTGAATGTCAATAAATACTTACTGAATAATATAAATAATTGAATTTATTGAATGGCAATAAATAAAATTGACTAAATTTGTGTATCTCAAGGATAATGGAATGGTAGTTAGTGATAACTTTCGGAATAAATCCTCAACTTTAGAAGGTTTGGCTCGATGATATCAATATTAAACATAATGCGTTAATTTAATTTTAATAATAGTGCGTTAATTTTTTGCTGTCACACAAAACAAATCAGGTCACAGAAAGTGCCTCCTTTTTATTGAAATAATCAACTAAAACCTGACATAATGTGATATAAAATCTGGATTTTGGCTAAAAAAGTTAAACAGGTCTTGATTCGTGTAGCTATTAATTAATATAACACAAAATAATTTTGAATCTAAGATTAATCACTATTAACGATTTAAAAACTCTGGAAAATGAATAATTTTCAAGAATTTTAACAGCAATTTATGCCCAGGTGTTGGTGCGGGACGGCAAGCCTTGCCCCGCATACTCCTCCAGCTTCCCAAGCTCCTCAACAGCCCCACAGTTCGGTCCCCAGTACTCCTCCCCATCCCTGTACCAATGCCCACCAGCCCCATACTCCCCCCACGGGGCCTCTTCTTCCCCTTTTCCTCCCCATTCCTCCCAGAACAGCCACAATTTACCCTATATGAACCACGGGGTGCCTTTTGGTTCTCAGCCGGCGATTAGGAGTGGCTGGTGATTGAGCAATTTGCTTTACTCATAAATGTCATAAAAATATGGGTAAGAAATACATGTTATGCCCGCATATTACTCGACTTGATCTTGCACAAATATTCAGAATAGAATATAAATTTCCAGAACATTTTTATTACTATGTTACAACGCAAAAGTAAATTGTTATGAATCATTAAACAAGGTGAGGCGTTCATTCATCACGCGGGTATTTAAGCAATTGTAAAATACTTCTCATAGCATTAAAACAACTTCAATATATCACAGAGTGCATGTCACAATGATATTATATATTCTCATTTCCGATGAAAAATTTTTTGAATAAAGATAAAACATGTACCAAATTGCACATCCACACATCTTTAATCCATTGACCTTTTTTCAGCACATAGATCAACCACTATGGCAATCGTTTCCTAGACGTATTATCATATTTTATGTGCTCCAATATTACAAATTCAATACGACAAATATCAATATTGTTTCGCTATAAACATACACTAATTAATAACACAGTTGTTGCAACTGGGTTTTGGTCTGCAATTAGAATCATACTAAGTGCCTTACGAATGCCAGATGTAAATATATAGAATTTATTATTCCAAGTATTTCAGAAAGAATCTTAATATAGATTATAGTGTTTTCCGATATAAATTATCGATATTCATTCGATCACATCGTTTGTTACGAATTTTGAATAACTTTGAAAGTAATAAACGATAAATTCTATGTGTTTCTTGCTAACGTATCCTCTTAGTGGAATTTAAAACTGAAAATGCCATTTTAAAATATCCTCGAATGCCTACTGAATAAATTTCAGTGCGATGTGGCTAGAGAAACCAAATTGAAAAATGGAATTCCATCTAAAAACAGCGAAAATTTTTAAACTCATAGTAAAGTTAGAAAAAATTGAGAAAATATGTTGAAAAAGTGTCTGACGATTCAATTATTTATAGAGTAAAACCGTCGTTCGTTTCGTAGTAAGGCAGTCACTTTATTATTCAGATTATCTAATTCAGACAATGCTGATGATACTCTAAAAATCTACAAAATTGCTATTTTGAATTGCTCAGTTTGAGGCTATGAAATTGAGGCAAAAAATATGCGATAAAACATTTTTCTACAATAATTACAAAAGTAGTGGTTCGCTACCTTTTAGCGAAAATTAATGTAAGTGGAAAACTAGAAATATCGTCGCTTAGAAAAAAAAAATTCTTTACTAGTCAATAAAGATAAAATCTCGCTGTCTTTCATTGACAGAATTTTTTTTTTCAGGATTAAATTTGTGCCAATACGAGTGAACTTTACTCGACCGTTAGTCAGCGTCACAAAATAAAACAACTTGAATGAGAAATGTTCTCATTTCTGAATCTTTGTTTAGGGAAAGACAGTTTGTTTCATCACTGAAATAATTCACAAGAATTGTCAAACAAAGCTGCGCGACTATCAGGCGTTATCAGCAGCAGCGTCTGGGCAGCAACAAAGACGCATCTGTGCTACGCCAGCCTCCATGCGACGTAAGCCACCGACTTGACACAAAGACGTAGCATTATGACACAGAGACGTAGCATTATGACACAAACACGTAGCGTTATGACACAAAGACGTAGCATTACGACACAAAGACACAGCATTATGACACAAAAAACGTAGCAACATGACACAAAGACGTAGCGTTATGACACAAAGACGTATTATTAGGACAAAAAGACGTAGCGTTATGACACAAAGACGCAGCATTACGACACAAAGACGTAGCATTATGACACAAAGACGTAGCATTATGACACAAAGACGCAGCATTATGACACAAAGACGTAGCATTATGACACAGAGACGTAACGTTATGAGACAAAGTCGTAGCATTATGACACAAAGCCGTAGCATTATGTCACAAAGACGTAGCGTTATGACACAAAGACGTAGCGTTATGATACAACAACGTAACATTATGACACAAAGACGTATCGTAATGACACAATGACGCAGCATCATGACACAACGACGTAGCATTATGACACATAGACGTAGCGTTATGATACAACAACGTAGCATTATGACGCAAAGACGTAGCGTTATGACGCAAAGATGTAGCGTTATAACACAAAGACGTATCGTAATGACACAAAGACGTAGCATCATGACACAACGACGTAGCATTATGACACAAAGACGTAGCGTTATGATACAACAACGTAACATTATGACACAAAGACGTAGCGTTATAACACAACGATAGCATTATGACACAAAGACGTAGCATTATGACACAAAGACGCAGCGTTATGGCGCAAAGACGTAGTGTCATGACACAAAGACATATCGTAATGACACAAACACGTAACATTATGACACAAAGACGTCGTCAGGACTCCACGCAAAAAAATAAGACGTAATTAGAAGACGTATATTTTTATTCCCAAAGTTCACGATGTCAATGGATTTTATTCCTGTCAAAAATTTAGTTTAAAAGGAGCTGTTGCTAACAAAATAATAGGCATAGAACAATCTCAATGCCAAACTAAAGAATATAAACGGAGTCGCAATCAAATAATAACTTAAATTTCAGTGAATCAACGAGGAAAATTTTTAATTTTTATCCGATTTATTGCTTTAAATCTATAATCACATCAATGATCTAGTTAACACGTGAGAAAAAAAACATTATAATGCTGGACCAGCAATTTCCTAGAACTTTATCGAGGGAATCAAATGTCTATTAATATCGATGTTAGAGACAAATAAGACATCATTTCGTATTGAAAATAAATTGATTTCAGTGACCCGTCGTACCAACAGTGATGTGCTCAGGTATAACGTTACGTGATAAACGTAAATCTGAACGAAAACAAGTAATGGTCTCTGCATGGGGCGGGGTTTACGGTCAGAATATATAAGTCTAATGGTGACTATGCAAACAAGCTAGGCAAACTCTGCCGTGTAGATGGATCCTGTGGGGGGACTCGTGCATATGGCAGTTCTATGGACCAGTAAATTTGGTACTGGCTTGGAACTTTCTCGTATTAAATCTCATCAAAATACCACTGTCGTATTTTGTTTTTGTTTATTTTGTTTGTTCTACTTAATGAAGGATATTATTACAAAAAATTGTATAAAACAATCTGTACATGCATTATGTGCAATTTTTGTAATTACATTTGTATATTTTCATGTAGAACCAGTAGCTACGCGTTACTATTGTTTACTATAGCATGACGTAAGTCAGATTACGTCAGTCCTTACCTCGGCGTCTTCCTCCTCGGTTATGTCAATAAACTTACGAACCATTCAACCTTTAATTCCAACCCTACGGAATTAACACATTATATGTTTGTAATGGGAGAAGGGAACTGTAATAAGTCATTGAAAACGAGGGTTTTGTATGAAAGATTTATACCATATATTTCCATACCACCAAGAATACCATTTTGAGATATCCCCAACATATACAGGCATTGAATATCGCTGCGTTAGTTCGTCTGGCACCACAATTCATTCTATTTATGTTAACCGAATCAAGATAGCTCATCGGTTGCGGGATGTTCGCCGAAAACAAATACTCTTTATCTGATTATCGATACTGAGAAACAATTATGTAATTATTGTATATTATTATTACATAATAATTATCTCTATTATTATTTGATAGTTATTATATAATATAATTATTAACAACTATACACTGATTGCAATCCAACTAATGATGAAGCCCGATAATATGACCCTTGAAAGGATAAGTCATTGAGGGAAGGTTCAGGGCCTCTGCACTGTCGCTGAGTTGCTTGCTGGTTTAAAATGCAAATTACTTTTGTTAAATTCTGCTTTTGACTAAAATCAAAGCGCTGGAATGGCTTTTAGTCAGTTATTTTTCATTTTCATTTTAGTAATTATTTGTTCACAACGTACATGAACTATCTATATATATATAAATTCTTCGTACCTAGTTGTTCTTAATTATACATCTTGCGTTATTCCAACTTTTGCGAATGGCCGTAGAATCACCCGATGACGTTAGATAGCATATCATATTTTCAAACATGGCCTCTTACCTTCTATTAATGCCAGGTAAAATATTAGAGTACAAACGTGAAATCCTACTTTCCCTCTGACCTCCACCATTATTCGAGTACACATTCCCCTTTGCTCTTAATTCATTCGGTATTTCGTATACATGATCCGAAGAAAATTCATCGTAGATGGAATTCTCTTCTCCGAATCGTGGATTTTTTCCTCTCGATGGCCGACGTTTCTCCATTTCGAGCCCAGGCGTATCCCCCATTTCAAATTTTCTAAGTTTTTTCTTTAAACAACAAATGCTCACGAGTAGGAACAAGATTATGAGGAGCATGGCAGCCAGAACTATCCATTCTATTGTCAGTTGCCAACTGGTAAGTAGTTTCGCGACGTAGTGGTTGTTGGTCCATAGTTCAACCGACTCGCATTTGAACGGGTCGTCTCTGCATGGTAGTTGGTACGGGTGACAGTTGGTGACGAGGCACGTTCTTGGTACGTGAACGGTCAGGTGTTTTTTGACGTCGAAGTATGAGTGCACGTGTCCAGCTGTCCAGAGCACCGAGTATGAACTTCTTGTTCCCAGCACCGTCTAAAAATTCAATTTTGTAATCAATCCAATAGTAAGAATTTAACGTTCGAGTGTGGTTTGGAATTTGTTCTCGTAATCGAAAACATAAATTTACAGGTACGTAGTTAAAGTAAAAGATGAGTGGCTCGTAGCTTAGATTAAAGATTTGAGCTCTTATTTTGCTAGTATGTCTTTGATATTTAAAAATTTTGATTTTGAATTGTAGTCAAAAAGTTCTTATAATGTCTAATGTTTCAAACTTATGGATTAAAAGTATTGAACTCTCACCCAATTAATGCTTCGGTGTTCTTGATCGACTACAACTTCAGTCCATTTCCCGGCCGCCTGCACCGGAGAGTCTTCATCCTGGAGCGTGAAAAGGTAGTTGTAGGAGCTGGGGAAGGCCTTGAAGAAGATCAGCTCCTCCGGACTGCCGCACCACGCGAAGAATTGGTCTCCATAAGTCGATTGGTATTCATCACCAGATCGGAGGTGGCACCCTGGAATAAAAGATCCAGTTAAATAAAAACCCAATTATCCATGTTGGTCATGGTAGATACATTTATGGCTAATTTCTGAGAGTGAACTCCTTGTTCGTAATATAAAGTTGACAGACTATTTAAAGAAAATATTTTTCAAGATGAACATCTTGATTAGTTATTTGATTATAGAGGATTCGGCTGAATATTTTTAAAAACTAGTTTTTAATATAAGTCGAACCAGTTTTTCGGCTAAATATTTTTAAAAACTAGTTTTTTAAATAATTTATACCAGTTTTTTTGTAAATTCAGTCATTTTGGCCATGTTCATACAGGTTGCAAATATTCTTATGATTAATTGAAATATTATATCTTTTTGGTTCTTGAATCGATTTTGAGGCTTGTAAGGATATTTGCTTCCGACAGAATTTCAAGCTTCCTCATATTAATTTTTCCAGGCACGTGCGAAATTTATCCAACACTTGTGCACTAGTCTAATCATCTGCATAGCGAAAAATTTATTTTCGCGCACTGAAACCTTTGAATCGCCTATTTTTCTATGAAATGATTGCATTATTGATCAGTGTGATCATTTTTTAATATTAATATTTCAATGATCAAAAATTAAAAATTAATTCTGATCGTGACGCTGTTTTTCCCCACCTGAATAACAATCAAAGTTGACGTGAAACGATTTCCGGTTGGGGAGCCATTGCGCCTGGAGTTTCCCCGTTAATCCCGTGTTTCTCAGAGTAATGATTTCCACGTCCTGTGCGCCTATTGAGGTGAGAAGAACATCCTTATTTTCAGTGAAGAACAAGTCGAAGTGCCGCCACCCGTATAAATTAACTAACTTGGTTTCTTGTACGATCGTATCTTCTTTCTGTTCCCAAGCACTGCACCGATAGGCGATCACGCCCTTGTCGTTCTTGTCGTTCTTAGCAGTGACATTGAAGACTGCGGAGCAGCTATGTCCCGTGGACGGTGACTTAATTAAAAGTTCAACCTTCCAGCTTTCATTTACGTAGGGGACATCAAGTCCAAGTCGTACTTGAGTCTCGAAACTTTTAGTGGCAGTTTTGCGGGGTATGTCGCTGATCTCGTACTGAACGCAGTCTGGTAGGGAGAGAAAGAAGTTTTCAACTGACAATCCAAGATAAAGCATCCGCCAACGTATATAAAAACCTATTCAATTCTATATACGATATTCAATTATTTTTTGCTGCATAGTTCTTGCACCTTTTTTTCACTGATTTGTTTCGCTAGCAACAATTACCTTTATTATTTTATGCACTAAATTAATTTTATTAAGATCCTCAAAAGCCTTACCGGCGGGCTGGTCTTCGCTTTGGGCCTCAGCAGTGAGCTGGAGCACCAACGCGACAATGATGAGTCGGACCATCATTTTGCTGAATACTTGTTATAATACATAAATGATCATGATAACATAATTACAACACAGATTAAATGTTTATTAACCACAATAGTGATGCATATACGGGAGAAATTTAATAAAAATAACTAGACAAATATTAAATGTTTCAAAAATAAATCTCCTGAAGAAAAATGACGTTCTCTTGAAACTTGAGAGCCAAAATCTACAATTAAACGATATTATTTATTAAAAAACAAATCCACTCAATAATCTTGACGAGGAATGAGATGGGAATTGTAAATAAATTCATTAATAATTATAGATATTTAGAAGTTCTTAGGTTTTAAAGTGCCATTAGGTTGAGCAATTTTCTATGGCAATTCGTATTTTATCTATTAACTTCTTTAACAGTCTCAAGTATATACACTTCACATGACAGCTCAATGCAGTTTTCCCAATTATAAGCTCGAGAACGCAGCTATTTGGCTTCACGATCAATATAAAGCAAATATTGGTCAATTTTAGAAAAACATAAAATTACAACGGGGTACAATTTCATTACTACAAGACATGTAAATCGCCGAAGACATGGAAAATGCATTGATGAAATCAATAAAAATTTTGAGATTTCATTGATAGTGAGACAAAATATTCATTTTTCAAATCCATACGAAACATTTTTCCTATCACATTTCAAGCCATGCGGTCTCGTGAATTATTTTTTTCATCTGTTAAAACAGTAACTGCATCTTTTTTTATTGAAATTATTCGAATTTTATAGCACGATGTCCATTGTGTCCAATATCAGCATTGAATATTAAAAACCTACATCACCAGGTGAGTAGAGTGCTCCCTCTATCAAAGTCTGTCACCAAGTAATATTCTCTGGCATTGCTGGCGATTATTGAAGTTAATCGAATTTTATAGCACGATGTCCATTGAGTCCAAAACCAGCTTTGAGTATTAAAAACCTACATCACCAGGTGAGTCGAGTGCTCCTTCTATCAAAGTCTGTCACCAAGTAATATTCTCTGGCAATGCTGGCGACTATTGAAGTTAATCGAATTTTTTAGCACGATGTCCATTGTGTCCAATATCAGCTTTGAGTATGAAAAACCTACATCACCAGCTGAGTAGGGTGCTCCTTCTATCAATGTTTGTCACCGAGTAATATTATCTGGCAATCCTGGCGACTATACGTCACCGGATACTAGGAGAGGCCTGCAGATGGTTGCCCTCTATGCAAGTATTGCAAGCGCTGTCGAGCATCCGCGGCTTATGATAAAACTAATGACCGGAAATCCGAAAATTTCTTTGTGTTCACAAGAACCACAGAATAACATGCATAGTAAAAATCGAGCAAGATTTTTGGATAAAAAAATATATTGTCTTATTTTTTGCTTGTAATAATGAACCTACGATCTAAAATGATCGATTCACGACCCGTTAACTGTACGTCTTAGTGCGATCAAAAAATGCACTTTTTACAAAATGCATAATTTGTCTAACTTATAACCGATCAATCAATAACAGAATAATAATATTAATAATAATAATAAAAACAACCCCATTTAATCAAAACCTATTGTCAATGTTGCGAGAATAGTATTTGTTTATTCAAATTAAGAGTTTTTGAATGAATTCAAGAGAATGTAAATAGAAAATTTGAATTTATCGTATCAGCAGTAGGCATTTAACGATTATGATGATAGAAGCGCCAGGAATACCTCGTAGACATCTGCAATTAGAAGTTTATTCATCATTATCTTCTATTCCCTGCTTAAAGAGATATGCATTTGGTTACAATACAGTACTTCATTAACATGCATCAAATATTTTATGCGAGTCAGAATTCTCATCATTATTCGAAAGAAACATCAGAGGATGACAGATTAAAATTCAAAGTCGTGAAAACGAGAAACAATTTTATTCGTATAAATTCTACCAATATAATTCGCGCAAGATGAGTTAAAAAACGTAAGTGATTCAAGTATGTTACTTCGAAATTCCAGAAGAAAAATGAACAATGACGTTTTTATGAGGTCGACTAAATAAGACGACCTCCTTTTATGATGTCGTCTAGAGGTGGTTGAAGTGCCTTGAATTATTACGTGGTGATGAATGCATTTACACTTAATTCAAAACAATATTAATGTTAAAATATCAGCGACAGACGTGGTTAAATATTCAATGAAAGTAACTAAGGAAATTACTGGGTTTTCAGGAGAAAGGGAATTTTTCCATCGGAGTTCTATAGGTCCTTGTTTTCGTCGCAACACACGAGTGTGGCGAAGTCTGGCCACTGCGCAGCTAAAAAGTGAATCAATTGTGAATAAGAAGTGAAATAATTAATACTTGAAAGTTATTACCGGAAAACCCAATTCAAAAATGGTTAAAGATTCGGAATTGTTTCAGCCCTAGCGCAGTTCGGAAGGAAATTATTTTTTCGAGTTGGATAATGTTCGGTTTATAATCATATAAATTATTGCCGGAATACCCAATTAAGAAATGGCAAAATTGACAGTCTTGAAAATCACAACACTAGATTTGATGTTGAATCGTGGAATTCATTAATGGAAAACTATTCTGAAACGGCAGAACTGACAACGACGAAACACAGCCACTGCGCAATTGGGAAATAATATAATATCACGAGTTTGGTGATAACCCGGTTATATTAAATCATAATATGATATTAAATTATTACCCGAGAAATCCAAACTGGCTTGAACCCGCCACTGCGTAGTTAAGATGTGAATCAATTCCTTAGGTTTCGTGAAATTCGGTATTGAATCAAGAAAGTTAGTACCATAAAACTCAATTCTGAAACGGCTGAACCCATGAAATTATGACAACGATATCATAGTTTGGAAATAGACGAATTTCACAGTTCAAGTGAGCTTAGGTATCGAAAATTCAAATTAATAAATGAAAAAAACTGACAGATATGAAATTTTTGAAGCCACAGTGCAGTTGGTGAGTGTAATAATTCAACCCGCTGGAGATATTTCATGTTGAATAGCGAATGTTATCACTGGAAAAGCCCATTCTAAACGGACAAACTGACAGGGCTGAAACTTTGACAGCCACTGCGCAATTAATGAGTAAATATAATTCTCTAGTTGGGTGATATTCGATCTTAAATTGCGAAATTAAAACCGGCCAAACTAATGTCAATGATTTTCTTAGTCACTGCGCGGTTAGGTTACGAATAAATTCCTTAAATTATGTTTGAAAAAAAAAATTAAAATCTAGTCATTAGCCTAGAACGGGAAGACCTGAATTTCTAGAGTTAGATGATCGACTATGACGACTGTGGTTTTGACAACTATGGCAGAATTCAATTCCTAAATGGCTAAATTGACAACTAAGAAATTTTAGCAGCTCTATATAGCGTGGTTTGGAAAGAAATGGGATTTTCGATTTATTTGAGCTGAGGTGTTAAATCATTTAAATTATCACCGGGAAGCAGATTTTTTATATGACACATTCGACAGTCATAAAATTCATGCTGCCACTGCGCAGTTGGACTATAAAAAGTTCATCGAGATAGGAGATGTTCGATGTTAAATTATGATAGGTTTTTAATAAATAAATAATAAAAAACGCAATTCTGGAACGGCTAAACCTGGCATCGGTGAAACTGCAAAGTTTATATGTTAATGAATTTCTCGAATTCTAGTGAGTTCAGCACAAATAAGGAAATGCGATGGATGAGTAAAACCAGGAGATATTTTGTTTAAATATTTATTATACATTTACGAATAATAACAAGCCTTAGTTTTAAAAATAGACCGTTATTTCGTACAAATAAATTACTTCGAATAATGACCTGAAAATATTTATTATATGTACAACTAATTACAACGTACGTGCACCAAAATGCAAAGTCATCCGGAAACTGCATGCCAATATAAATATTTTAAATTTATTTGAAATACATCATTCAGAGATTTTCTCGCATTGCATTTACACAGAATATAAAATAAATGTGATCGATTTTCATACGTGTATTATTTTTTTTTTGGTCTCCGGTTTTTTTTTGCGAGTGTCTCCGAAGCAAGAAAAATTTCCGAGTCCTCTTCACAAAAGACATCAAGTGCAGATAACTGCTCAATGCAATAAATATTTATCGCTTTGTCTATTGGTAATTTGATTGCAATTAAATTGCATGTCGTATTTTATATGTTGATTTTCAATTTCTCTATGTAACATAAAGAGTCAATTTTTTTTCTTTGAATCACATCAATAATTTGATAATCATATTGAGCATGCAAGACTTCTAATATAGCACACTGTGTCCTGGAAGAAGAACGCAATATTTGATTTGATTCGCACCTCCGTCGAATACATCGTCAAGGAAAATGCGGAAAAATGTATATAATTTGCCTGATTTAATATTTTCATTCATTTATTTGTTTGTGTAGCCTGGTGACATGATATAGTCCAGCTCGTTACTAGATAAAAATAAAAATTTTAACTTGGAAAGAAAAAGTTAAAAATTTAATAAATTTGAATTGCTAAAAACCCAAATTTTAGACGGAAAACAGTTAAATTTAAAATAAATCAATTTCTAATCTAATCGCTTATTTCCATAAATTTTAAAAAATTTCATCTAAGGTTGAAGAATTATCAATATTGAACAACAGTTCAGATAAAACGTTCCACACGATTTCGGGAAGTTAAATAATTGCCATTTGAGTAAGAAGATATTGAAAAAATTAATCCAGCCGGACTGAATAGTTTACAGTTACCTGATACTTTGTTTCAGAGATGCATTTTATCCTCTTCAAATTTACTTTGAATACATCGGAATATCTTAGAATCCGTATGATAAATGATCACAATTTGTTAAAAAATCGTGTTTTCGAGTGGATTTGTGTTTACCATATTTCGTTCATCAGCAAAAAAAATTTCAATAAGCGGATCATGGATTTCTTCACTTATTCGCATAGATCATTCAAATCCATCCACTGTGTTAATAACCCTTTACAATTTCACGATCTTTGCAAGATTCTCTATCGATAGTTCTTCAAAATTATAAACCTTGTGCGAGTGAGATCCGTTATATTTCGGATGTGCTTTCCACAGCTTCGCGACTAGACGGCACTCTTGCTGATGCTTTCGTATTTTCTTTGATGGCTTTCTCTATTAGAAGTGCTTTGTTGACCGGAGGACCTGAAAAATATTATTTTAAAGTAATTATAATTACAAAGGTTCAACTCTATGACAAATCACCTGGATAACAAATCTTGGAGCAGATTTTAAGACTCTAATAAAAGAAAAAACAATCCCGAAATGACTTCTTCAGGAGAAATCAAACTTAGTTCACCTTTCAACAAGGAAAAATGTCTTGCATCAACTACTTGATGATAAACCCGTAAAAATTATTACTATTTACAACAAAATTTGAATTGAAAACTGCAACATATTGTGTATAAGGAAAAATGTCTTGCATCAACTACTTGATGATAAACCCGCAAGTTATTACAATTTACAGCAAAATTTGAATTGAAAAAACTGCAACATATGAAATCTTTCAAGTAAAATCGACATGCTACACTCACCTATAATTGAGAGAACAACTGGTAAGAAAAGCAGCCCATGCAGGCAGCCGAAGATCACCATGCCTAAGTACATCCTGAAGTAAAATATTTTGAATATTTGTGATTTGGCGAAAGCCAGCACGGAGATTCCGACGATTTTCGTCATCGTGATGCCAGAAAATACCTGCAAAAATATACGGTTTCAACGTTTGTTGTATAGGTTAAGTGTATATTTATTTATCGGGAAAAGATAAGCTCCATTGGGACTATAGATTTGCATCAATATGTCTGCCCATATGAAATGGTAATTATAGATTCAAATGATATTCACGGACAGTATAAAATTCTTCTACAATTTTGTCTGAATCATTTGTAAGCAAATCAAGGAGAAATCTTACCTTTCACATTATTTAAAAAGTATCCTTGGTTTTAAGTATTTAATTTTGCCCACAGTAATGGCCTAATAGTATTGAAGAGTGAACGTGGCATTTGAATTTCTTTGCTATTCCTACTATTTATTACATAATTATGCAGATCAATGCCATTTTAAGTGAACATTCAACCGATTCAGTTTTATTTGATTTTTCGCACCCAGGTTGTCAGAAGTAGCTTATTTCCTACTCACCGCGGAGCCCATGGATGCCAGAGCGTCAATTACTCTTTGGTCGCGAGTTTCGTGAGTTGAAAAGGCGAAGGCGTGGCTGATGTGGTTGCAAAACTCCACCGAGATGCCAATGGCCTGATGACATCGACGCAAAAAATGTAAGCAGTTGTTGAAAAATACTCTTAGTTTCTCTTTCTCACCATAATATAAGCATCAACACTATATCCACAAGAAAATCAACACCAAAATCACAACTCCTACCTTGCCAATTCCTACCATGACAATTCCTACCATGACAATTCCTACCATGACAATTCCTACCATGACAATTCCTACCATGACAATTCCTACCATGACAATTCCCACCACGACAATTCCTACCATGGCAATTCCCACCATGATAATTCCCACCATGACAATTCCTACCATGACAATTTCTAGCATGACTATTCCTACCATAACAATTCCTACCACGACAATTCCTGCCATGAAAATTCTAACCATGACAATTCCCACCATGACAATTCCCACCATGACAATTCCTACCATGGCAATCACAATTCGTACCATGACAAGGTTGACGAGCGTGACTGCGTTCAACTGGATATGCCACCACGTCATCATGCCCATCATGTTGACAACGATCATGATGATTGTTCCGAGTACCAATAGTGACGTCCACACGTCAAGTCCCGTTAAAATAACCATGACCACGAACACCCCCAGCAGCGATATGGCGAGGCTCTTAGCAGCATCGGTCGTCATCGTCAGGTATTGTTCGTAGTACACGTAGAAAATACTGCCAAATAAAAGTATATACACGTTAGTCATGTCTAAACTTCAAGTACTAATAATAATATGGATGAAGAATACTGCTTAAATAAAGTAGATTCATGTTGGTTACGTGTCGTAACTTCAGGTAATACTAATAAAATTAGTAGGGTAACATGGGGCAGCGAGCCCACTGCGGGTCACGGGCCCATAGCGGGTTTCTCGCTAAGTATGGCAGATATTGGTCCGTGTTCTCTACCGCCGGTCGACAGTTTCACTGGGATGAATTGCACGGATTTACGTTTTGCTAAGTGTTTGCGTTATTAAGTTCTTTGCGAATAACTGTTTTAGTCCAGATAAAAATTTTTTTGCCGCTAAATAAAGTTTTTTTCCATTACTATAGATGAAAATTTTGTAATTACTTTGAATTATTTTTTCAAAGTAATATTTATAGGGATAATTTTGAGACCAAGTTTAGACTATTAGCTTTTAAAATGAAATGTTGACACGATATAAATTGAAATGATACCTAGTGGGGGCAACGGGCCCACTCGTGTCACGGGGCAAAGCGCCCATGGTGAAGTCTTGTGTTATACATCATTAGATTTGTCTCAATGACCTTTTCAAACTATGACTAGCTTTTTGAATTACAAATTACACTTCATATTGCATGATTTTTTGATTTGCCACCTCAAGGCATCAGGTTTAGTTTCTAGTTATGCGTATTTATAACCACTTTTCGAGTTATTGACTCTTGCCTTGCCAAAAGTTGATTTCAGTCAACACCAATGAGCCAAAAGTTGATGAGAGTTTTTATGGTGTTGGCTGAAATCACGATTAGGTACGAATTCTCTGCACATAATATCTGGATTATGGACGAAACTGGAACGAAGTTTTTTTCTGATCAACTAAATATATTTTTTCTAGTCAAGGATACATTTTTTCATGTCAAGGACGAATTTTTTATCGCAAAGATATCTTTTTCAAGTCAAGGATATATAATGTTATGTCAATGAAATATTTTTCTTCACGTCAGTGATAGATTTTTTAAGCCAAGAGTATATTTTTTTCAAGTTATGGATATGATTTTTGAGTTGTTAATAAATGAATGAATGTCATATTTTTTATTACATTTTTCTTATTTTTAACTGTAAAGTGTTGTTTTATCATTTTTAAACAAAAAATATGCAATTGTGGTAAAGGGACCAAGGGTGGGCGCCTTGCCCCAAGCCCATGGGCCCATTGCCCCAGGGGTGGGGCAATGGGCCCATTTTGACACTTTTTACAAAATAGTGTTTCATTAAAAATTGAATAACTCTATAGGCGTCTAATTCACATCATACATTCCTCATTAGTTGTACCTTTAAACAAAACAAAGAACCACCTCGTATCAATTAAAACTTCATCAAAAATTTAGTTTAAAAAAAGTGGGGGGCGCGCTGCCCCACGTTACTCTATTAATATTAGTATTATTTGATAGACAATACTGCCAAATAAGATTATATTCACGTTAGTCATGTCTAAACTTCATGTACTAATAATAATGTGGATAAAGATTACAGGTCAAATAAAGTAGATACATGTCAGTCACGTGTCTGAACACCAGCTAATACTAATAATATAGATAGAAAATACTGCCCAAATAGGAGTAAATACATCTACAGGTTAGTCACGTGCTTCATCTCTGCTAAACTTATAATATAGCTAGAAAAATCCACAATTATAATATAGCTAGAAAGTGTCCACAAAATAAATAATTCACATGATTGGCGTGTTTCATTGCCTAGTCTTAAATATAATACAAAATACTGGACAAAACATGAACAGGTACGCGTGTATGACCTGTTTCGTCGCGAGGTTATCCTATGCTAAACTGGACTTCATTTTAATGAGTTTAACCTAAACCATATTAATATATTATCAAAGTTTTAACAGACGTTGAATAAATAATGTTAAAATTCAATAAATTATAAGCTTTGTAATGTATTCTGACCTGTAGGGGAAGACTTTAGCCGTTGTGAAGGTATTATTATGAAGATATTCGGTGAGCTGGTCAGTAAGCTGGTACGCTTGATCCAGGGCCTCGGTGAAGTCTTTCGATTTCCTGAGACGTTCGTTATATTTTGATCAGTTCTAATATCTATGAAATGATCTATTTTAGATTAGGCTTTCTCCGCATATGTAATCTTTATCAATCAAAATATTTTTTAGCCTACAAATTTTATGATAAATTGAATAATTTGAATAAAATTGGTCTTCACCCGCAAATATTTTACAAAAAAATTGTGCCAATGTGAGCAGATAAGAACAATGCAAAAATGACAAGGATATTACTGAGGGCTAAACGAATTGAATATTTTGTATACAAAGAATGTCAGAAAAATAAGAAGTGACTGAAAAATTATAGATTGTATGACATTTCATCTATCAAACAATCAAAACTATTGCAATAATAATAAAAGAATGATGGCAAATGACTTAGAAATCCTGCTAATTTTAACTTAGGAACCCTACCAATAATATAAAATTAATATATAATGCTAGAAATAAAATTTTACAAATATATATTTATTATAAATATAATATTTAACATATAATAAAAATTAATTATCAATCTATGATAAATTATATGATGTCCCACAACAAAGAATAAGGGCATCCACTGAATTACTCTTATTGCATGGCAGTTTTTAACGCACTTTAGGATGGTGTGATAGGTCATAAAGTAGCTCGCCCCAACGTTCTCCCCTCGAGCGTCGTTCACCACTCGCACGGCCTCCCCGTAGGCAGGGTGCCCCGCCTGAGGACACTCTGTGTCGTGGGGATTGTCCTTCAGGAAGTCAGGCAAGTGAGGCATGAAAAAGTCTGGCAGGGGGCGTAGTGGGTCTGGGTTCACGGTCGAGGTGTTCATGCAGATCGCTTTGGCGTTTTTGTCGTATTTCTCTGCAGTGAATGAGCAAAAAATAGGGATCAGTTATTGTTTTGGATTTGTGCATGAGCGAAATAAATTTTCACATGGAATCAGATTCATATGAGATCATATTTTAAGCATGAAATTAACTAGTGATGAAAAAGTGGGTGGAAGTAAAGTAAATAGAGTTCAGAGGAAATTTCTTTGAGATCAATGAAAAGTTCATTTACTGGCATCTGACTACGTTGATTACTTATGAATTTAAAAAATGCATTAATCTAGGAATAAGATCAACCCATACTTCTGATTTTAAATATAAATTATGCTACGCAATTAGAATCTAATTCAAAATCTAAATAATCTCACCGCTGCTATCGATAAAGTTTCCTTCCGCGTCGAGGCGGCAACAAGCAGTTCCATAGTAAGGACTTGCAATGGTGCCGCTGCCGGCATCAGTGATCCAGCTGATGTAAGCTTCTAGCCAAGAGTTGGCGCCAGCTGCAATTGTTGTTCTGCAACACATGTTTACAGCGTCAACGCCTCGTAATATCAGCACAAACACATCACATACAATGCAATTTTTAACTAAATATATACGTTCATTGTTGATTTACATTATCATTTGAAGTAACCTATGAAAATGCAATCAATAAATTCATGCAATCTTTATGATGAATCTCGCTTGATGCAGGCGTGAGTCCAGCGAGCGCATACGTGTTAAAATATATTCACTTCAGAATGCGTAAGATAAATAACACTCATTTAAATACATCCATCAACTTGCTGGCAGTATAAATAGTAGTCATGATTTAAACTCACACGTTAGGCTTGAGGGACGCAACGAATATTTTGGTTAAGAAAGAGTCGAATCTGCAGCCGGCGCTCGAACAAATAAGATTCTGATTCTCTATGTCAGTGTAGTCGTATCCTTCCGTCACCACGAAATAAATGGGAGGTCCGACACTCATATAGAGATTGAGATACTGGAAGACCGTGCATAAAATTACATCGAATATATAAGTATAGAATATATTATATAAATATGAGGAGGAATGGGAAGGAATTTAGCAAAATAGGAAAATTCACATTATTATTGTTTAAATAAAAAATTACAATGACGTATTCTCTGAAGTACACTTCAAGAATAGTCTCATCGTATAGAGAAAAAATTTATTTTCATTTGGATTTGAATTATTTTGGATTATTTTAATATTCCATTATTTTATTTT
The DNA here is from genome assembly GCF_000764305.2 of Hyalella azteca. Taxonomy (NCBI): domain Eukaryota; kingdom Metazoa; phylum Arthropoda; class Malacostraca; order Amphipoda; family Hyalellidae; genus Hyalella; species Hyalella azteca. The sequence goes on from NW_025941414.1 coordinate 353,901, forward strand.
CGGTTAACGATGAGTTGCTAACGTCGACGAATTCAAGAATGGAAGAGTTAGCCTAGTGTAAAAAGCGGCAATCATTGCACAATAAATTAATAATTGGTGCTCACGTCAAAGTGACAGAGGAATGCTCGGGTAAATAAATAACACCAATCATCGAACCATAATTAAATAATTGGTGCTCGCGTCGAAGTATTTAAGAACGAAGGAGTGCTCGGGCAAATAAATAACAACAATCACCGAACCATAAATAAATAATTCGGTGACGAAGAAGTGTTCGGGATATTAAATAACATCAAACAACGAACCATAATTAAATAATTCGGTGCTCACGTCTAAGTATTTAAGAACGAAGGAGTCCTCGGGCAAATAAATAAATAACTAAAATATAATTAAAATACCTAAATAATTCAGTGCTCACGTCAAAGTATTTAAGGACGAAGGAGTCCTCCGGCAAATAAATGAATAACTAAAATATAATTAAAATACGTAGATAATTCGGTGCTCACGTCAAAGTATCTAAGGACGATGGAGTCCTGGGGCAAATAAATAAATAACTAAAATATAATTAAAATACCTAAATAATTCAGTGCTCACGTCAAAGTATTTAAGGACGAAGGAGTCCTCTGGCATGGAGATGTCTTGCTCGAGACCGACGTCGATGTGAGGCACGAAGCAGGCGTTCGTTGCGAACAAAGCGGAGAACGCTACCAGAACTATCACCTTCACTGGCGGCTGCACCGAAGTTATTATTCAGAAATATTATTATCTGTGTTATAATAAACCAATAAACATATTTGTGTCATTATTTGAGCAATTCCTTGACATGTATTATTATTGAGCCATGATATTTGAGTGTCATTATTGAACAAATATTGTTATCCCTGTTGTTAATTAATGAGCAATGACATTAATCATGCAATTATTGACCAATAATGAAATCCATGTGATATTTGAACAAGAATATAGTTTAAAATAAGGAATAAAAGAGTTCATGTTGTAGGAATAAATATTCCTAAAAACCTTCTGGGACATATCCAAGCTTAAAATATTATTATCAGCTGGTTTTAGGGACGAGATATGCATAATAATTGCTCTAACATAGGATATTACAACTAATTGGTAAATTCTATGCGATCATTTGCAAATTGCATTAAAAGTCTGTTGAAGGCAGAAAGGGGGAAGTCCAGTAAAGCGAACCTTCATGAGCGTCGGGGCGTAAACTTCGTTCAAGAAGTTAAAGCAAGCGCCTTCACTCTGTTCAGAGTGCTTGACGTCGCTGCTGGTCACACAACACAGAATGTCGTATCTGCTAGCCTGAGTATATGAGAAAAGAGGGGTATAACAATTTGTCAGACGATATAAAATATATAATTCATAAGGAGGTCGTCTCGTCACATTGTAAGCCACCACATTAAAGCGTAAATTGTACTATCACATTATATTGCAACTTAAAAAAAACGACCGGACAGAGCGATTTAAAAAGATATATATTTTTTATATTAAAGTATATGTTCATAATTTTTTTATAGCAATAGAGCCCATTAGCTTTACAAATTAGTCTTAGATGCTATTAGTTTGCAACGAATCAAAATAATTGGTATGTATTGCACCTTGATTTAGTTTGCTATGCATCTAAACAATTGTTATGTATTGCACCTTGATCTAGTTTGCTATGCATCTAAATAATTGTAATGTATAGCACCATGATCTAGTTTGCTATGCATCTAAATAATTGGTATGTATTGCACCTTGATTTATTTTGCTATGAATCTAAAGAATTGTTATGTATTGCACCTTGATTTATTTTGCTATGCATCTAAATAACTTTAATGTAAAGCACCTTGATTTAGTTTTCTATGCATCTAAATAACTTTAATGTATAGCACCTTGATTTAGTTTTCTATGCATCTAAATAACTTTAATGTATAGCACCTTGATTTAGTTTGCTATTAATCTAAATAATTGTAATGTATAGCACCTTGATGCGTCTGGCGTCGAGCGCAATAAGGGCCACAAAGCACGTCATCTGCAAGACGAAGTCGATGATCAACGCCAGCGCCGCGTACAGCGAGAACGAGTACACCGCAGGCATCGGCGACAGCGCTCCTGCATTATTAATTAATGTCAGCATTATTACATTAATGTTACATATTGTTACTATGTTATATATACACGGCAGGCATCGGTGACAGCGCTCCTGCATTATTAATTAATGTCAGCATTATTACATTAATGTTACATATTGTTACTATGTTATATATACACGGCAGGCATCGGGGAGAGCATTATTACATTAATGTTACGTATTGTTACTATATTATATATACACCGCAGGCATCGGTGACAGCGCTCCTGCATTATTGATTAATGTCAACATTATTACATTAATGTTACATATTGTTACTATATTATATATATATACACGGCAGGCATCGGCGAACGCGCTCCTGCATTATTGATTAATGTAAGTATTATTACATTAATGTTACTACATTATATGGAGTGTATTGTGTATTTTTTAAAGGTATTCCGCTGTTACAGTTTACTCCATAATATGGAGTATGCGGTCCAAAATAATGAATACATAGGAATATATACTCCACAAAAATTTTCAATGAAAAACATTCAAATTGCTTAAATCAAAAATGGAGAATGATTGAATAGTATTTCTTCGAATGTAGATTTCAGGCTCATTTAGAAATGTTCAAGGAAATGAATTAAAGTTTAATATTCATTGAAAAATGTAGCTTTATAAATCATAATTTCGTTTGATATAATTATGCAGAAAATTATTGTTGTTAAATTAGCCCAGAATAAACAATTAAATAATTAATAATTTAAAAACTTTCTTTCTCACTCAGTGAGAAATGAGGCCAAAAATCTACGGGCATATTTCAGAATGTTTCGAATAGTACGCAAGTCTGAAAGTTAGTGATTGAATTTACACGCAGACCAAGCTTATCGTTGCAATCATAATTTCCGACTCGGTATGACTAATTATACACAGCCTGCCTCGTAAATTTTATGGGAAATAATAGAATTACTGATCATTGTGCTCTAACTTTGAAAGACAAATAGTCATTGGTTCGTGGGGGAAAAAATTCAGCGCCTTAATAATACTAATAATATTCCTTATATATTTTTGACTCCACGGCGGAACGTGTCTATTGAAAAATGATCCCATCTGAATTATAGGTTCCTTAGGGCGAAGAAGAATGAACATTATTGTTCTAAATTTCAAAGAAATATTAAATTGAAATATTTATCAATTGATCAGCAGGTAATGAAACATCCGCTGCAGGAATTGATAGTACCTAAAAAGAAGCAGAGAGCTTCCGAAGAAGTGGAGATAATAATGGTTGGTGCAACTTTTCCAACGATTCTTCCGATGTGCTCTTCAGACGTTTCCCCTTCCAGCATTGGCTCGCGCTGCCACGTTTGTACCAATATGAAGATGTTGTCTACACCAACTGCCAGCACCAAAAACGGCACAACCTGCACACGAACGAACAATTACCTAAATGAACGAAAGAACTAGTACCTCAATGAAGGAAAGAACAATATTACCTAAATGAACGAAAGAACAATATTACCTAAATGAACGAAAGAACAATATTACCTCAATGAACGAAAGAACAATATTACCTATATGAACGAAAGAATAATATTACCTCAATGAACGAAAGAGCAATATTACCTCAATGAACGAAAGAGCAATTACCTCAATGAACGGAAGAACAAATACACATGCATGTCAGCCCTAAATCCATTAGTACTGAGGTATTCATTACCATGATGAAGCATTTATTCCATTAATTCCATTATTATTGACAATAGAGTAATCGAATCTCGCCTCAATGACGAAGAGTGTAGCCTCGACCCCGCAGTAGCCGTAGAAGCCTAGAGACGAGCTCACGGCCAGCAGCACGATGATGACCCCACCCAGTCCCACCATGAGCTTGCTTTCAATCTGCCAAGTAAACAAAAAATAAATTTACGGAATTTCATATAAGTATATGAAAATTCAATCTGCAAATTTCGATAAAATTACTCTTTTTATGTGCCAATGCAAGGCGAGAAGCAACCAAAAACGCCACATCTCTTGAATTTGTTAGAGGTGGAGATAAATTTTCCTTTAACTCAGAATATACAAATTCAGTATAGAGACCGTCGGCTGAATTAGAATTCGATCATACGTGTTCTTTTGTCTGGGCGAACTTGCTAACAATCCTGCTAACAAAAACACTAAAAAGTGTGATAAATTGTCTTCATTCTGAAGTTCTTTTCCTATTCACGAAATGAAGTTTTATTATTAGTTTTATATTATACTTTTTTGAAAAATGAGGCCCACCTAATTCATACTAATTTTATTAGCATTAATAATAGAAAATGACCATCATCCTGGAGAGCTTGGCGGAGAGATTGCCGAGAGCGATGGTGATGTAGGCGAACATGAGCACGTAGCTGAGCGCTATGGTACCTAAGTCCCCGACGCTCTCCCTCATCAGCTCGTTCTCTATGCCGCGCTCAGCGTTGTACGCTATGTCCATCAGGCTGCTGTTGTAGTCCTTCATGAAGTCCAGGAAACTGTGCAGATTTAATAAAATTTGAATGAATTCCCATGTTAAATTACAAAATATTCGAGGAATCAAGGGATTGTGAAAAACGCAGCCATTAAGCGAAAATTTTCATTTCGGGGAATTATTTATAAAGTTTTGCTAATCGACAAAAATGTTCATGAATTAGGCAAAATTCGGTATTCAGTTTTTTATCGACATTTTTATGCAAATAGTCAATAAATAATCAATATAATTTACAAATATAATTTGATCGCTATTCAACCATTTCAATTGAACTGAAAAAGAATTTATGATGAATTGATGAATTAAATGCAGAGAATAAAAATATTATCCTTTGTACTATCGTCAGACACTTACACTTGCTCCCAGGCAAGAGCAGGGCCCAGCTGAGATTTATCAACATAGTTCTGCAAGGTGATGATAATAATAAGAGCTGTAGAATTGAAGTAATCCGGATTTTCAGACAAGGATCCTGAATCCCCCTCCTCCAAAAATCCTCCTAGTGCTGTGTACGGTAGCACCGGTCCACCGTACGAACCCAGGCAGTAGATATTATCCACGTTCGTTGGATTGCTGGTCGGCAAGAATGGGAATACTTTATTAAAATTAGATACGTCGTTGAGAAACTCTGCAAAGGCATTTATAATCGCTGAATAGGCAAAAGAAGAGTAAATATTAGTGAAATACTACGAAAAAGAATTATATATATGTGAAATATGGAAGTACAAATTTCCCGCGTGAAACTGATTCAGAATTACAAAAGATTAAAATGACGACACGCGGCAGATCACAAAAATCTAAAACGTTGATATCGCAGAAGAAAATGCAATTGAGGAAAGTAGAAAATGATGGAAACGTGTCCGAAATATGTAACTGAAAATTATTATATTATTTCTTTTGCGGCGAAATCTTGCCTTTTTATCAGATTATTTTTTGTTTCTCGCGCATATATTTACTAAACCTAATTTTAATTTTCTACATGTGTGTTTTGAAAACCATGTAAGCAAACTTAAATGTTGCAAATAATTAAAGCAAAGAATGACACTGCAACAATGTCTACTAAAATTAACTTTTTGAGTTGCTTAAAGGCTTGGCAATAAATGTTTTTAAAGCAAAATCTTCAAATTATCAAGCAATAGTTTGAGAAGCATTTCTTTCGTCTAGAGCATTTTAAAATTATTGAGAACTAAACTAAGCCGACCAATATTTTTCATTCGAAACACCATGTAAAGAATATTATTAGACTGTTGTGTTCTTTCTTCTTAACATTCAATTTACTATTTACTACTGCTTTTATGTCGCAACCTGTGTTATAAATTATTTTTTTCTTGTTAGTCTAACTTAAGTGCAACCTAATTTTATACAACAATTTGCATGTTTTTACAGAACCCGATTTTAATAAGAATGAACGACTACCATTGTGATTCAAACCCTTCGGAAGCGAATATTCGCTTAAGAGAGTAAAATATTATTATCTACGGTCTGATGTTCTCACCTGATGCATTTAACCATTTTATTGTAGTAGGCATAGCCATCTTCGATGTCGATGGCGAGAGACGTAGCGTTGTTTTGCCAGTAGTTCATCACGCTCATCACAAGACAGTCATCCATCTTTGGTGACAATGGCTTGGTGCATACGTCGTTAACGATAACGGGTTTACCATCGTATTCCGCTTGCAACTGTCAACACAAGATGGAATAATTAGAATCTTCTTGCGTCAAGAGATGGTATCATTATACAACATGAGTGCCACAGCTTCTAACTAAAGATGTCTACATAATACTAAAGGAAAAATTATAAATAATTCTATAATGAAGCTCCTAATTCCGCGCATAATATAACTTAAACGCATTTAATTTTCAACTTTCAAATGCTACGACTAAATGGGCTACCGTGTCATTACGTTCGCTTTCACAAGATTAGCTTTCAAGTTGCAATGATTATTAAATCGTCGCCAAACTGAAGTTAGTTATTAATTCATAAGTGCATTTATTGGCGCGCCAAAATTCAGATAATTTCAAACGATAATTAAAACCTTCATCGTATCATTAATTCCTTAAAATAATTAAACTGAGATACAACAAAACCAAAACTGATAAAACTTGAATATGTGAATTATATTCTAGGGTATTAATATTATTGTCATGACACAACTTAAAACAGGAAATTAATGCTGCGTACCGCCAAAATGTCGGTCTGGAGATCCATCGCAGCCTGAACGAACGAGGGATCCAGGGCGGGTCCGAAGTAATAGTAGTAATCGAGCCCTGATGGATCGTGAATGGTCACGTTCCTCTGAAAGGGTGTTTTTTTGTGACAATGAGTAAAAAAACTCATATATACTCAAACACTTCAAAATTGATCTGGCTAAAAATTAGCAACGGAAGTTTGTCTAAGATTTTCTGCGATTTTATAATTAAATTTTGATTTTAATTTGATTTTGAACAAGTGGGTTCCGCAAACACATTAGCGAAAACTATTTCTTCAAACTAACTAGGAACTTTCCGAGCTCTGGAAGTTGATGGAAATGAACGTAATTAAATTGTTCGTTTTAGGCTCATCTTTCAGTGCTTTTTTCAACATTGTGATTAGAAATCTGTCGTAATTAGATTTAAATACTGCATATTTTTTACTCACGCCATCAATGGGAATTTTGGGCGTCATTATAACTTGCGTTGTTCTGTAAAAGGGAGAGAAATGCTCGTCAAAATAATTTTTTTCCTGCAATGTACGCGACGTCTTGGAGGCCCACAGGCTCACTGGGTCAGTCGTTACCTGAAGAATAAAAAATAAATAAAATGGTGAAAAAATGAGGAACAAATGATGAGTTATTATTATATGAGTTAGCCCTTATATTATTCTACCATCCGAAATGCTACTCCTACCTGAAATGTTGAGTTATCTGGATATGTACGAATGTTATATCAAAATGATATAGGTAGGAAATTTAATGGAAAAATATTGCCGAATAAAATAACATTTTTCACGGGAGTCTTACAAAAATAAACATGTCTAAAGTAAATATATGTTCGTTCTAAATCTTGATTAAAACAAAATGAATTTACTTCTACAGGATTATTGACATTTTCCTGTAAATTCGAAACGAATTTGATTTTTAAAGTACCATGCTATGAATATCGGCAATATTTCACGTTGACTGTTTGTAGGTTATTAAGCACACAGATAAGTGCAAATAACGTATTCATGCCACGCATTTTACTGCGCACTCACTTTCACTCTGCACATACGAAATTGGAAATGACGATATGGTGTTACCCTTACCCTAACATTGTGTTACGAAATATAAATAGTCGCAATAGTTACATTTTCTTCCAAATTTGGAACAACAATTTATACATTTTTCTTGAGTGTCTTAATTTTAAAAACAGAAATTTTAGTATACAATTTTTCAAAATAATTCTATCACATCCAACTGTAACTTCGTTGTTCTTAGGTGTAACTTTTATATCTTGTTCTGAATATAGATTTAAGACAACGCATTATCATAGATGTAACTCAAGCTCATACAGGATTCACCTTCATACAATTTATTTCTAATTTTAGGGAGGACTTTATCTAAATTTGCGTCGTAGGTACTTACTTTGAGCAAGAACATGCCTCCGCTGAGACCGAGACAAAGCAGCACGCATATAACAATAACCGAGTACGGACTTTTGGCCACCGCTGCACACATTGAAATTTAACTATTAAATCAAATTACATAAAATATATCTTCTAAAATATTTTATATTGTATTTTCTTCCCAAGCCTAGGTTACTATTTTTAGAAATAATATTTTTCAATATTTAATTTATTTCATTTCAACCACTACACAATAAGAATTTTTTGGACGACTTTGAGCGAATTTAGAATAAATGTAGGGGCCATGATCTGTTATTACAAGATTCTATCCGAAAGTTTGCTGATTGCACGCATTTAGACAAGAAATATATTCGCGCTGAGATAAAAATTGGCAATCCCCAGTGCACAAAAACGATTACTTAACTTGTAATAATATGTCAGTTAACGTAATTCTAACCTGTAGCGAAGGTAGCAAAGTTTTCAGAAATTGATTTCTCGAGAGCAGCAGACACGATCTCTGTGAAGCTCGGCTCCTGCGACGTGTCTTTTTCTTGCCGCAATCCTTCGCGCTGTGTCCCGCCTGCTTCTGTTACTGTGGAGCCATCCGTTTTATCTTACAAAAATTCTTAGTTCGCTAACAATTTTCATTTTTAAATATCAATTTTTAATTACCAACAACTAATTTTTAAATTTCGATTTTTAAACACCAACTACTAATTTTTAAATTGTAGTTTTTAAACACTAACAATAAATGCCGTAAATATAATAGTATCTCTACAATTTTTTTCAGTTTTCCTTGGCACAATAAAATATCTGTTCCAACTACTGTAGTTCGAATCAAGTATCGATTTCAGACCTCTAACCATTTATGGTTTGCTGGCTATGAAAGCGCCAGTATTAATTAAATGTTCAAATAAGCAGGCATGTCATGAATAAAATGGTAATTTACGTCCTTTAACGAACGTTTGAAAACAAAATATAAGGCTGCTAACCTTTAGGAGTAATACGCTTCGCCGTATTCTTGGTATTATTTCGATTCCTAGTCACTGCATACGTGACCAAGATGATCGTCGTTTCAGCGATGAACACCCAAATCATGATGAACGTGAACAGGTGCATGGATCCGACCGTGATAGGTTCGTCGACTTCGGGATCCGGAGGTAAAGGTGGACAGGAATTCCGACAATCCGAGCACAGACAGAATAATTTGTCCTGCAATGAAAAATGTGTAATAAAAATTTTTCGATTTTTAAATTAAATTAAAATGTAATTAAATATTTTTATTTTTACCTTGAAAATTTCACGCCTATCAAGAGGTGTCAAAATAACGCGGGCAACTTGAAATCGATGAAATTGAAATTACTATACACTAAGAACTAAATAAAAATTCACATTAAAATAGTGTGTAACTAGGATTAGATTAATTTCAAAAAATTGTAATAGAGCAAACGTCGCTCGATAATTGGACATAGGTGCTACTCAATACTCATTTCTTTGAAGATTTTTCCTTGAGATATTTTTGGAATAAGACCGTAAAATCCAGTTTAATATCGTCGATTTATTTGATTAGGACAGCAGCAATTTCGCCCTGAGTTCGTTCATTTTCTTTCAAAGTAATCGGTTAAAATTCACTCTCTTTCTTACAAACAATCGTTGAAAATTCGATAACACAGTTCAATAAAATAGATCAGCTAAGGTTCAAACAATATTCTAGTACCAACGAGCTTTTAACCCTCTACCGCCTGACATGAGTAACCGGAGCAATGTTGTCACGCGCCTACTCCCCAAAAAGGATACCTTACTAGTGAGCGCAAAATGACTTGCACTGATGGTTGCCGCCACGTACGACGACTTTAAAATGGTCTCTGTTGCGTACAAACGTCCTCAGGTTGCTATACTCAATAGTTTACGAATAATTTAAATCGAAAGTTATGTTCCCGGAGAGTGACATACGGCGGTAGAGGGTTAAATAACAATTGCCATAAAATGTGGCATGCAAGAAGCTCGTGATTATTTACGGGAGAATCGCATGGCGAAGTAGCCACTTCGAGCGGTTTCATCTCCTTTGGTATGCCGTTGTAGTCTACAGCGCTGGCCGTAGAAGAGTTCGTATACTCCATGGTGATGTTGAAGGGAGCGAAGCTGTTTATCCCGAAGTAGTCGAAAAGTCTGGTTTGCAATGAAAACAATAGTAAATATTAATCTTTTCTATTCAATAAATTCTTATTTTAAAATGATTTGCAAATTGCAACGAAAATTTAGAATAACTTACTTGTAACATGCATTGATTTCTTATCATAGTATACAGTAGACTTCAGTTTGATAAAATCAGCGATAGAATGTAATTATTTGTGGATTTTTTTTTGCACTATTCATTTCGTTAACTCTCAACACGGGCTTAAAGTTTAGCTCATTCATGCAAAATTTCAGCTTAAAATCAATAGATTTCAGCTTTAAATTAAATAAATGCAGAAAAAGTGATTCATAAAACTTAATAAGTAGTAATCGTCCCAGTCAGGAAATTAAATAAGTAAATTTTTCTATCCAACCTTTCAGGGGTACAACTTTTCCCCCACTGGCCGCATATCATCGTCAGTGCAGGCACGGCCATCTCAGGGTAGAAGACCTCGTCGCACGAGTCGAATATTTTGTTCGCGTACTCAGAGTTCATGAAAGTCGTTAAAGTCAAAACGGACGCTGTTGAGAGAACAATTAAGTGTATTCATGTTCATTGATTGATTGAAATATATCAATGTTACACTAGACATATTTTATCAAGGGTAAAAGTAACCCGTCACTCAATTAACTGTGTTTTATGCTGCGATTTTACAAGAGTCTAAGGGCACGCATAAAAATTTTTTATTACCGAGACAAGCTTTATTGGTAAGAGATTGAGCACCAGGAATTAGAAATCTAAGTTACAGAATCTTTTCATACAGTAATTTGATTGAAATTAATTGTCATTCAATTTTGAATCAGATTATATTTAAACGGGGATTTATTATGATACGAAACAAATTATATGACCTACTTTCATTATAAAGTGAAGTTGCGAGGTTAAAATTAGACGAAACAAATCATACCACCTACTTTGATTATAAAGTGAAGTTACGAGGTTAAAATTGGACATGTGTGGCGAGCAGGCGAAGTTACAGAAGTAGTTCATGAGGTTGTTCTCGCACGCTGGGCATCTGCCCACAAAGTTGCTCAGCATAGACAGCTGCGCCGTCATAATTTCAATGTTCTTGGCATCGCAACAGGTATAAAGTGACCCATTTGTGTTGAATTCTGCTCCTGAAATTGATTGAGTTTGTTAAATTTTACTAAAATTATAATAAAAATGTTACTAAATTCTTATAAAAACTTTTTCTTTTCATCAGCACGTCTAATTTCATGTGTTCGGCTAATAAGAAAATTGACAGATACGACTTTCTAAAGCAGAAATAAACCTCTTCAAGATATATTCAATAGGCGGAAATTATTAAAGAGTAATCGGTATTTCTAAAAACTAATATTGTGAAACCATTTGTTTCATTTAAATGTCCTTTAGTTTATGTCAAGTCTCAACTGGAGCCAACCAGACTTCACTTATTTATAATGTAGTTGCAAATGTAAATGAAGTCTGTACCAATACATGCCTATCTGTATTTTGGTTAGCGAGAAAAATCGTACCAAATACTCACTTATATCACGGACCATGTCTGGGCAGTAGGCATTCAGTTTGCCTTCATAAATGCCGTAGGGATCATCAAGCGGCTTAGGAGGCCCTTCATATAAGCAATTCAAGTCCATGTCTCCCTTTCCCGGCTCCGGGTTTTTCGAGCAAATCCCGTACATAACGCACTGGCCACCTTCTGTACCCTTCGGTGCATTATCTTTGTTTGAGTTCAACTTATTTTCCAGAGAATTAACTTCATTTCTTTGCTCGAAGACTGGGCCATTTGCTTGTAATTCGCGACTTTGTATTTTTGTGTATTCAAGAAATGGTATCGCATTTGCGTATTTTGATTTGTTATGTTCACTTGAATGAGCTGATCGAGCTTCATGCTGATATTTTATACCAGTTTTTCCAGTAGAAGACATTCTATGTTCAGATTTAGGCTTGCCATCTGTACTACTGGATATTTTATTTTCAATACTAGGTTGTGCAGATTTTAGTTTTAGTATGTTATCATCTCTGGGTTTCAAGTTTGCTTCTGTCGCATTGAAATCTTTGTAATATTTCTGCCCATCTGACTGTACTGCTTCGAATATCGATGACTCATGAAGATATCCATGTGCTTTATCCTGAAGAGATTCTTTGTTCCCCTGGAAATAAAGAAGGATATCAGGGAATGTTATTATACATAAGAAAAATCAAAATGTTAGGGAATAGTGAGGTACGTTCAACGTTCATGTACCCCAATTTCTAGTGAAAAGATCAAACGTGCAATTAAATGTCGTCTTTCTCATATGGCCAGAGTAAAAACAGGAATAATTTTACGATTGAGCCGACAGTCATTCTTGTCAGTGATATCGAAAAAAAATAATGCGTGAGTGCTCCAATTTGCAAAGTTTTTATTGTTTTATCACTAAATAGGTGTGAACAATTGAACATCTTAAATTTTGATGAAGATGAGTTTGGTTCACTTCGAAATTTCCCAAAAATTAATTCAATCCTGGAGATTGTTAATTAGGTGGTTGCGTGTTTTGTCTGCAGAAAAAGGAAAAAAATGTTAAACCGTCACTTAAGTAACTGTGTTTTAAGGAGCGAATTTACTCTATTCCACATTATCAACGTTGAGCAGGGCAACAAAAATCTCGTTCAAGTGATACTTTCATATTCATATGTGTACTAACGATTGTTCTCTATTGCAGCAAATTGTTTTACAAAACTCATAATGAAATTACATCCATACAATTCTATGCTTCATAACATGTGCTGTTTTTATGCCGTATCTCTTCGTCATGAGTGTGTTTGTCCAATTATACTTGATAAGAAAATTTTCAAGATATCCTGATTGTGAGATCTTTATCAGGATCACGTGAAGTACCCGAATTCACCCAGAGGGCCGAGGAAAGACCTTTGCCTCGCATAAGGTGAACCTGCAATCATGACAGATAATTTTTCTTGCCAGCCAGTGTGGGGTACGGCCTGAAAAACTAAGCCTTGCTAAAGACCTAAAAGTTGCTATATAATTTATATATGTAATTCTCTCATTATCGTAGAACTTGTTAAATTTCGGTTTACTAATCTCTAACAAACTACAATGCGAAATTAGCAGTTCTCCGTATTATTTGAGCAACAGTAATCGAACAAATCTGTCCCGAGTGACGCATTCGTTGAATATCACGTGGGTGAGCGGCAATATTTAGGATTGTATATAATATAACTACGCAAGATGTAATAGCAAAAGGAAATATCAAGTGTAGATGCATATGATCAAATTTAAAACTGTTCGGAGATTCGGAATTGCTTGCGTAAATAAAAGGATTACATTTACTTCATATCATTTATGGTCGACTACTCAAGGCGTGGTTTAAAATTATAGCGTCCGCAACTTTAGCATCATCGATGTAAAAGAGGATACTATATATGCTGTTATGAATAAACTCTTGCACTTGTTATGAATTCCATCTGAGACATTCTAATCTAATTCTGTCATCAAATACGAGATCAAGCATTTACTAACTCCACTGAAAACATAAATTTCAAGTTCACTCAATGGGAGCATCCAACACTTTCCGTCTGCAACCTTTACGGATTAAAGACTGGTCTTAATGGTTCATAATTTAATTTTAGGTGTCTGAAAATCATTTTGTTATGGTATTTGAATTCGGAAACCCACTTTCTAATAATTTTCATTGAATTTGAATCATTCTTCTAATAAACCTGTTACGGTGTAGATAAATAAAGAAAATTTACGACTAGAAGATAATTGAGTACCAATTACATCTGAATAATAAGACAAGGTGGCAAAACATCATTATTTAATTCAGTTAGAAACCCAAGCAGATGCAAAATTTTATTCCTAACACCATCGATTTATCATTCAATATTACCTAGACTGAAGAGTCCAACGAGTGGCTTAACCTTGAGCAGAAATTAATAATAGTGATAGCAACCTTGCCATAAGTCCGCCTATATATACTCTTCTACCCGAGACCATTAGATTGCATAGCATCGAGTTTTCAACTTGGTGCGTCAGTCTACATCTGGCTAGAAACATGTTGGTGATCGATATTTTATTAGTTAATGTAACTTAAATTAATTTATATGATTATTCATTTGATGTTTAGCGAAACAAATTTGAGTGTAAGGAGAACTTGTGTAGCAATAAAGTAAAAAAATCGGATTTAAAAATAAACCATCTCAATTTATTCGAACCTTGCCTCTACCCTGAAACTGGGTAACCCTAGGAAATTGCAAAAGCCTGTCAAATTTTGACTAGTAATAGCTGAAGCGATAATTTTAATAACATAATTAGATAAATGTTGAATTTCTGTGAAATTAGTGTTCCTATGTATGAGGTAGCCAATCAATTCATTTTTCATATGATTTCTACATAGAAGAAAGTCAAATAAATAATTTGAACCTCATTCACCCACGACCGAAACCAGAACTGTCATAAATTTCATTACATAGAATTTCGAAATTTCGCCCAAGCTACGATAGAATTTTTAGAACTGGTGTTTTTCTCGTGCAATTCATGAATTTCGAACCTTTGCAAAGCACTGTACTCGAATTTCTTAGCCACACACAAGCAACTATTTCCTCAACTATATTACCATACAAATTTTCAAGTTCGGTAATTCTGTTACGTATTACAATTCGACGCATCAAATGATTCGGTATTTTGTATACGTGCGCCAAGCATAACACATATTTCATTAAAGTCTAAACTACAATATAGGTAGCCGGTATAGGGCCGATGCCGATGAATCCCTATACCTATACCCAATATAGGTAACCGGTATAGGTATAGGGAACAGTCGCTAGAAATTTAACGTAAGAGACATTCATTGTGATATCCTCTATCGTAGTGTTGTAGCCACCAAACTGTTCCCGTGATAGCTCCTATCATTAGTTCAGATAACAACAAATCACTCAAGTTTCTCAGATGATAGGCAACCAGAGCTTATGTTTCACAGTAAAAGCCAGCGAATAATGTTAATATTATTAATTATACTATAAACTTTTTGAATGCAAACTGTATTAAGCCATTCTGGATATACACTCTTAAAATTCTTATTGTTCGTATGCCCTGTCACAGTTAGACCTAAATCTTGGCCTCAAACCCACATGCCTATATTCAGCTTCAAGTATGCATAGCAGAAGACATGTTGGAAGGCCACCGGATTTTGAAATACAATTTTTTATGAAGGTTGATGTTTGCACAGGTCATCTTGTAGGCGTCTTAAATTTCATAGCGTACTTTGAATGCTAATGAATCATTTTGATGAATGAAGTCAAACTATCTATTGTTATCTATCGAAGAGAAAGTTTGTGAGCGTGTTTGTCAGAACTTTGAAATTAAAATACGAGTCTGCAAGACCCATTTGAGCGCGTATCCACAATACAAATATATAATATATATTGTGTGCGTATCTACAATACAGTTTTCCAGAAAAATTTAAACATCTTTTTAATTGTACTTTTCAATTATATTTTAGTGAACCAACATAAGTTTAAAATTATCAACGAGATTTTTAAATTTCATTACGCTATATGCTTACTCGGATGGCTAATTTGCTAGCAATTTTTATCAATCAGAAGCCATGTTAATAGTCATTTGAAGATATTGCCTTTCAAACTTTGAAGAATAAATGACGTCGAAGTACCACTTGTCGCTAATACTATAGAGGTAATGGCCAAAATTATATTGTTAAGGTCTAACAATGGTACATGAAAATATAATTTAGAGTGAAGAACTCACCGCTTTCACCGCAGATGGCAATTGTCTCTAATACTATAGAGGTAATCTCCAAAATTATATCGTTTAGGTCAAACAAAGGAACATGAAAATATAATTTAGAGTGAAGAACTCACCGCTTGCACTGCAGATGCTAAGACGAGAAGCACCAGCACCGCGACAGCGAGAGGCGTAAGAGATGCGTGCGCCATGGCTCCACCACGTGTTGCTTGTCTGTAAAGTTTTTGCTAGTTTTAAAAGTGCTGCTGTATATTTCAATGGCAGTTATATATTTCAAATAAAAATAATTTAGAGATTGTAATGTTGTATGTACCAATTTATATCTATCCATATTTTATTATCGCTGACCTGGTTTAGTGCCACAAAAAATATGGTTTCTGACTGGTTTAATGTGTAGCTCTTCAGCCAGTTTTGAAATTGCTGCTTATGAATTTAAATAATTAAGTAATTTCGAGCTTCTAATGTTGTATATACCTATTTCCTTCTACCCTAATGCTATTATTACTAATCCTCTTCACTATCTCAAAATAAACATGCTTTATACCTGGTTTGAAAATAGCAATCTTAGTTATTAATTATGAACTATCATTTGATGATAATCAGCCAATAACTTCATTTTATCTGACAAGAGCAAATTTTAAGAACTTTTAAAACCTAAACATTTTTCGCATTTCGATTTCGATTAAAAACTTTTGCATCATTAATGTTTAAGTTGAAATCTAATATAAATTTCTATTCAAAGTTCATGTCAGCAAATATTTTATACTATACAAAATATATTAACAAATAGAGAATTAATTATAAGAATATATTTAGCCGTTAAAGTGTGATGGAACTTACATCAGTCTTCGGTCTTGCTTCCAGTCTTGCTCTTCCAAAGATACCAATCTTATAACAGAGGATATGAAATTCTTATTAACCGTAATAAAAACCTAATTTTCTTCCGCATAAATTTCACACAGATTATAAACTTTTATAATATATAATAAGCATGAACGTAAAAAATCTCAAAGATAATTTTTAACATGTGATGAGCGAGTTTCAACTTTAACAATGTGCCTAGTATGACTAACACATCACATCGTTGCTCATGTACTAGTAAAATGTACGAGTAGCTGCTGTACTCGCACCAGTCAGCGCAGTGAGACACTCACTCCTGACACCACCTCTGATATAGCATCGCTTATCTCGCCCACCTGGAGCTACGTATCTCAGTTACGCAAATCATTACTAATAAATGTCAGTCTCAACCAATGTGTGTTGCTTCTAGACTAGAACCAAACCAATGTGTTGGTTCTATGTGTTTGGTTCTAGATCATGTAGGTAGGTACCATAGAATATCATCTTCTAATGTTATAGATTATTATTTTCTAATATTATTGTTAATAGAAAAAACGAAAATTCCGTATGATATATTTTGATTTTACCGGAATTTTAAATGTACACGCGGGATCATATATCACGGTGTATTATTATATGTTAATAATGCATCACTTTTTATTTGTTGCAGCAATGAGACATTTAAATTTTTACAATTAACTGCGATTAAGTTTGTATTTTTAATCGCAGTTATATATGTAGACTTTATTCAATGATAGCCTGAATACTTCACTTATATAAAAGTATATATGAAACATTTTTTCCTTTCAAGTTACCACACTCCAAAATACTGTTCCCACCGCTCCTCTAATCAGAATTCGGAAGCTTAATATTGTACAAGAATAATGATATTGGAATGACGGTAATTAATGACTACTGAGAGCCATTTTTACTTAGGCCTTATTGATAAGAAGTTTGGAAGATCTCTCAGGTCTTTCTGTTGCTTGAGAAAGACCTGAGACAACAGAAGACCTAAGAGAGAAGAAATAATGCGATAAAGATTAATTCCAGCATAATAATTTAAGAATAAATGAAGTTTATACTCATATTGTAAATAAAAAATTGTGTGTTAAAGTATTGGGAGAAAATTCATCTGATGATAATATTGCTGGAGAAATCCTTTTTACCCCTTCCGCTCCATGCATGTAGGTTCCGAATAATTTCGATTGAGACATAGCCCACCTACTTTTAAATACTTCATCAATACATATACGTTGTGTGTTACGTTAGAAGAAGGAAAAAAATAAGTAAATTATTAAGAAATTGAGTCCAAGTAATGAATGCTTCTGTTACCAAAAATTTAGGAAATTTACCATGATAAACTCATTGTGACAAATCGAGCATTTGCAATAGCAAATAACCTCTTATTATGAGACCATAATTCAGAATTAATTAATGTGTACTAAACAAACATAGTGATTAGTACTTTGATTTGATGAGAATAATAATGCTGATATAAACGATCGCTGCAAGCATAAATTGCATAACTGATGATAGCCGGCTAAACACCTATCAAATTTACCTCTGAATTCAGCATTTGAGTTTCATGCTAAGATGTCACTCGGAAATTTTCAGTTTTGAAATTAATATTTAATAATTCTTGGAAATAAAAAATTTCAAATAAATGCTTAGAAAACAATGTAACGGTATAGGCAATGATATCTACTCCTTGCAATAATTATGATTATAATAGATTAAGTAATGGGCCTCATGGCAACCGTTATCTAAGATCTTTATCGCTTTGTATCTGATAATGATCAATTCGGCTCGAACAAGCGTGGGCTGGGGGGAAAGAGAACAAAGTTCTCAGCAAACTCACCATTTCTTGTTTTCGTAATTGCAGATTACATGATATGAGAAACACTATAGTGATATGAACAGAATATCAGAAGATTTTTCTAGTTTATTTTTCTTATTCAAAATACTGCAGCTCTAAATTACAATAATTCAAATCGGTTCATTAATCTTTCCAGTAATGAACACTGTAACCATGAAATTTACCTAGTTAATTTCGATAAAAATTAGTTCATGATCATGAAGCAATGATTTAGTATCTTGAGATTATGCAATTTCATTTTACTGTGACCTTATCAATATCAATGATTTTGAATCTACAATGATAATATGAATCCCATAGTTTCATTTAGAAAATAAATCTGAAATAGCTGGTCAGAATGCACGTGTAAAGAAATATTACGGATAATAACAGATAAGTGCAGAGGAAGGAACAAATTTCAATATACAGAACCTGACTAAACGATTATCTACATTCTTGTTAATCATGTTATCAAATAATAAGCTTTTCAGGAAAACTATTCAGTAGAACATGCACCTATACTGCAACATTTAAGTAGTATATGTATAACCTGGTGTAAAAGTTCAAGTATTATTGCTGTTTCTGCGAGCAGTATGAAAAAAAGCGTTGAAATTGTAATATACAATTGTATAACTGATGCAATATGATCTGTTGTGAAAGCGACGACTTAGCGTTATCTTTACGTACATCAACAGCTGTCCGTATCATGACTACTGAGAACGACTGCTCACTGCAAACCAAGTGGAGAGGCGGCCTCATCATGTTGCACATGTAATGTAGTATGCATCAAATTTCGGACATGGAGGCAGCTAGAGAAGCTAATTTACAAGTTAGGGCATGAAGGCAGCAGTGTGTCTACAACTGTATTGAAATCCACCATTGTATTGAAATCCAATGAAAGTGGAAAAATGCCGATTCGAAAGGATCTTACACCAAAAGAGTTTTATCACTGACAACTTTGACGATATAAAAGAAAATCGAATCAAGACTGCCTATACGGGAAACGCGGTCTGCGGTGGGATTTATGAGGAGTTCTCTTTTCAACTCACGACGGGAAGATTTGAAACCTTTCTGGAAGTTGACAAGAGCTTTCTGTCTAATTGTGAAAAGATTTTTTCATTAAGTTCTATATTTCCTAATTGTAGTAATGTAAGGACCGTGATTAGCTAACAACTCTCTCAGACACACAATAACATATTGTAATTTTGATTTCTTCGAAGTAAATATTTCTGAAACAATCACAAAGAACGAATATGCAATCGGCCAAAAACAGCAGCAATTCCTTTCCTTGGTCGAGTATATTTAAGGTTGAAGTTTCAGTTGGAAACTTTTAATACACGGGCGAGCTCACGATCTTATTGGGAATAATTTACTTGCTTGCTTTCAAGTGACTGCATATGGTACTGAATAGCAATCGAAAGGCATTTAAAGATATTTGTTGATATGCATATTCATTTCTAAAAGTCTGTTTCTAAAGAATAAACCTGACACCTGGGAAATTCAAACAGCCACTTTCAGTTATGAAGTGAACAAATTCATTGCGTTAAATGAAATTCCGAGATAAATCACGAGATATACCGTGAAACTCAATTCTAAATTGAATGAATTGTTATCGATGAAATTCGTACAGACACTGCACATTTGTGAAGCGAATGTATAAATGTATAATAAAAATAACAAGCGTTTTAAAACGGCTGAACTGACACTCGTAAAATTCATAACATAACATAACATAGTGATCTCGGCGCTGAAGCGTAGGCCTGATGTGGCCTGTCGCCGATTCTTTTCCTTTTCGTGCCTTGTTCACAGAAGATCTAATATCGTGTTATTTGACCGGATCTTTTCATGACTGACGATAGTTTGAAGTAGCTACTAGACTTCCACCGGGTTCGATATGGTGCTAGGCATTTCAAATCTGAACATATATTTTTCCATAGCTTTATCTATATAGTCTGTCTATGCATATGTATATATAGTCAATGCGCAATACGGAAATAAAAGAACGCCTCAAGTTGGATGAAACATCGAATTTAATTTCAACAGATGCTATTGGAGAACAAATTTTTAAACGACAGATCTGACACGCGTGAAATTCATACAAATATTACGCACATTAGTAAAATGAACGAATTCACTAATCAAGTCCACCTGCGAGCTAAATCGCGAAAGGTAATGTCGTAAAATCCAATTCAAAACCAATGTAACGACTTCCATACGGAATTCATGCAACCAGAGGGCAGTTGTAAATTGAATGAATTCTTATAAGAAGGGAACTTACGATCGACTAAATTAAGATATTATCCTACAACCCGTTTCCCTATAATCATCTAACTGATATTTAGGAACTGGATTACAGTTGTGAACTGAATAAATTTCGTGAATCGGTGAAACACCGTATTGAATCACTGTCAGAAAACTCAACTCTGATAGAAAATCGACTGTTAAATCGACTCTCGTGCATGGATTTAATGCAGCTGCTCCTCAGTAGTAAAGCAAATGAGTTTCTGGAGTTAAGTAGCTTAACGAGTTGGATTGCAAATATAATTGGACAACTGAAATTTGAAACGACTGAACTAACACCGACGAAATTAACACAGCCAATTCTCGAACCAAACAACGGACGCCCGTGAATTTCATATAATTATTTTGCAGCATGTAAAGGCCATAGATATTAAGGCAATTTTTCGGGAGATTTAGGCCATCTTCCGAAGTTAATCACGAATATATACCTAATTCTGAAAGTAATTAACCTGAGAATGTATTGCAGTAATAGATAAATTGATGATTTGTGATCTTCTGAAGTCACCACGTGGAGTACAAAACATTGTGGAGGCAAAGTGCAAAGGAAATTTTTATGATCTTCGAAGTTATACTATAATAGTCAATTCAATTTCATTCTGGTCACCAACTTCTATCTATTTCTAACCTATTTTTTGGTATACATAAAAATCTAACCTATACATAAAAATGAGTCGTAATACATCAAAGGAAATGAATTTACAAGAAAGTTTTTTGTATTTAATAGCTAGCTTGTTTTTTTTTGTATGTAATAGCTTTTTTAATTTTAAAAATTGATAAAATTAAAATTAGGTAATCAATCGACTCGGGTCAACAACTGGCCATGACCAAAACGTGTTCACTGATGTCGCTAGATCTTAATCAGCTCTTATCGCTGATAAAGATCTCGCCACTCGATGTCAAGTCCACTTATGATACCAAGTATGAGGCCACGTAATGAGACCGTGCAACTTTAATCATCAGGTGGTTACATGACGAATTGATTAAGATAAACTTTTCTCAGAGACTCGCTTTATCTTGCACGACAGGTAATTCCCAGACACAGAGCCTGATGGTGCCATGCTCTATACCTTGCTTTTTGAACCATATCTCGTTATTTATTGCATCGTCTGATCATAATGATCGTATATTGCACATTTGTGCTTTCTATCTATTCGATACGAGCCAATATTAACATAAGGTTAATGCTGTGGCTTGCCATAAATAAATTATCAAATTGGAAACAGCTTTCGTGTAATTACCGGCGACTAATGGCCGATGCGTTTGATCACTGTGAAATAAATGAGCTAATTGCAGTTGATCTGGAGTCTACGAAATAAATTTGTTGTAAATGTTGACCCGTGAAAAGCGCAGCCAATTATTGGCTACTCAATTAACAAAAGGCGAAATATTAAGTGAAAAATATTAATATGATGTAACAAGCTCATTACAATTTTCAAACTCTTCTCGTGCTATATCATCTGTCTTATTACAACACTTCTCTTTAACTTCACTTCTTGTTGTTTGTCTGTCTGCAACAAATCTTGTAATCGATATTTAACACGCTTCTACCTGTCCAATCGATCTGCAATTTGGCACACTTGCACAAAGTTGGAGACAATGCATGAACCAATTGACAGAATAAATGATTTTAAAATTGAAAAATAATTTTATTCAATATTTAAAAAAATTAAAAATAATTTTGTCAGCTACAAATCTTATTATCGATATTTGACACACTTCTACCTGTCCAATCGATCTGAAATTTTGCACACTTGCGTAAAGTTGGAGACAATGCATGAACCAATTGACAGAATAAATGATTTTAAAATTAAAAAATATTTGTATTCAAGTTAAAAAAAAAATAAAAATAATTTTGTTAGCTACAAGTCTTATTATCGATATTTGACACACTTATACCTGTTCAATCGATCTGAAATTTTTGCACACTTGCGTCAAGTTAGAGACAATGCATGAATCAATTGACAGAATAAATAATTTTATAAATTAAAATTCTTTTCATTATTGAAAAAAATGTAAAAATAATTTCGTCTGCCACAAATATTATAATCCATACATGACACAATTTGACCTGTCCAATCGATCTGAAATGTTGCACAATTACTTAAGTCAGAGACAATGCATGGATCAGTTGAAAGAATAAATATTTTTGAAAATTTACAAAATTTTGATGTCTAAAAAAAATTGAAAAATATTTTTTTTTAATATTTGAAAATAAAAATAGAAATTCACAGTACATGTGATGATGTGCAACATCCAAGACACTGGATTCTTCAGAAGTGTTGTCTCTAAAAAGTAATTTTTAAACGCATATTATTTTTTACGATTATATTGCAATAAAATATCAGTCACGTCCGAGCGTTTAATGAGGAGAGTTTTTGAATATTTTCCGTGCAGTTAACCATGAAAAAGCAGGTAATCTTTGCTCGTTTTTTATGACCCATAACAAAAAACTTACGAGGATGAACTCATCTATCTACTCAGGTCGCCATCAATTTTGCAGTAGTTAGTTTAATATTTTATAATAATATTTATCGACGGTAAATCTGTCTACTCACGCACAACAAATATCTCTAGTAAAATAAAATGAATACAAAGATACGCCGGTGTTCGGGAGAAGTATAATTCATTGAAAAGTTCTGTCCTTCAATGCTCGACTCCTGCATTCATACCGACTAGCCGAGCAGATTTGCATGAGGGAAATTCACGTAGCTCGAAGACGCATAGTAGTTTTTTAACCGTTGACAGCAAATAAATAGGCGTCGTATGACTAACATATTCAGTAAACTTAAAATACCAAAACCTAAATTTTGAATTTCAAAACTAATATTGCTGCACGAAAAGTGTGCAAGCTGATCAGTCTTAATGCAATGAATTGAAAAAAACGTTTAAAAAGCACTTAGCTTTTTTTCAAATGATCTAATTTTGAAAAACTGTTAATCAGAAGTTATTTCAAATTGAAAGCAATGAATGGACACTTCGATGAATCTCTTCAAGATGGACGTGATGAATAGGATAGTTCAACCATAATGAATAGGTGGTGTCTCGCTCAGGAACTTGCAATCGAGATGGCTTTGCTTACCATAGATAAATTTGTTCGAGTATGAGTCGATGTCCTTTGAAATAAAAAAATATAACTCAGTACTCACTGCAGTGAGTGACAAAGAGCGCATTTACTCGTCGACGAAAACGTGAAGTCAAGGACAGACCGACGGACGGACGGACATGACGAGAACAATAGCGTCTTTTTTCAATAAATGAGAAAATGCGCTAAAAATTAGTACTTGCAGATCCAGCTTCTTGTTTAAGTACGACACTTTGGGCACCAACACCTTAAATTAAAACAACTTTGTTACCAGGGAACGTAAAAAAAAGAAGAAAAAACTAAAAAATATATGCGGGAGGGGAGTAAGTGCTTCAAAGTGAAAATGTTTAAGATGTGTAAAAATGCATGTGGCAAGTTAGAGCCAGCTCAAAAATTATAAATGTGCCTAAATTTTACGGAAAAAATTATATTCGCTGAAAATGCTCGTAAAACTGAAAATGAAATGAGGAATTCGTTGTAAAAATCATACAGACACGATTAATGTGACAACTTTATACGACCAAAAATTCGATGGTAAACTTAGACAACTAGACATACTTGATGCTCATACATAATATTGTGAGTATGTAGATACTGCCCGCGTTTTCTCATGAATCAAATGATAGAAACAAACTCTTACGAAGTAAAATCGTCCTCTGCACAGGAAGCATGTACCTCATGCACCCGTCAATAATTTAAAAGGTTATTTTGAAAATTATTATAATCCAATGAAAATGCAGGAAAACTGAAAGCAACAGCTTCCTTTTTCATATAGAAATAAATTAATACTCGGCCACTAACCTTTTACTGAACCAGTTTTTCACGCAGGATAGGAAGAAGAGGGAGTCAAGAGAACAAATCGCAATCCGTCAAATCACAAATTCATTATCCTCATCAAATTTCGAGTTACAGCATGCATCACAGCCTTCAGATTCATCTTGGTAGCAGAAAAAATCTTCAAAATTGTCGATATCGAGAAATCTAGACCACAATCTACTGAATCTGTGGCACATAACAATCACCACATTCCACACGTTCCCTCTGTAGAGCTTGAAGATTATTCTGAACCTTCTGCTCCATATGCCTCAAGGATCGCGTTACATCTATGAGCTAATTGCGATTTCTGAAGTTTATTGGCCATCTCATTGATGTACATTGAAATATTCTGAGAAGTCTAGTTATATTCATTGATCAATGGGCCACACGTCTTGATGTTCAATGCTTTATCTACAATGAACCTCATCATCATCAACGCCATATCCACAACTGCAAAAGTGAAGCTGAAGTCTAATCCTTGCAACAGGGTACATGTTTTCTTGAATTTATTGTGTATTTTACGATAGAAAGAGCAGGTTTCAACAAGCTTTGAAACCTTGATTCCTTACTCTGATGAAAGATATATAGAATACAGACGAGTGAAGCACGGTAGTAGTTTCGCCTGAGCAACTTAGAAAATTTGTCTCATATCTGATAGCTGTTAGTTTATTGAAGGTTCAGTAGAATTGTGCAGAATTAATTATTATTGTATTATAAATTAATGCTTAAGTAAAATCACAGCTATATTGATCTTGAAAACGCAAACGAGCGGGGGGTGAAAAGAAACACGGCATCGAATCAAAGTTAAATTATTTATAGATCCCCGCAGTTTCCAGCGCACCCCGAAGCAGCGGCAAAATTCCTGCGAGAGCGTCGGGAGGGAGTGTCGGAGTGCTGCCGCCGAACCGCGCGCGGCTGACAAGAAGTGACTGCCTGCAAATATGGAAATTAAATTTGAGAAAATGATATGAAATCATGCCAGAGCCAGAGTTCTGGATGCTGTAAAATTAATTCAATTATTTGAACAATATTGCGCACGACAATCGCCTTTTTAAAGTTCACGAGTGGTAAAAGCATAAGTGATCATAACGTGTGGGTATAGACCTATGAAACTGAAAGAAAGATGGTCGACCGGCATGTCACTCTAAACAGTGCACTGCATTCCACCTCTACCGCACTAGGCTTCTATAGAGTCCCGCCGACGACGTGAAGGGATCAGCAGAAGACGTAATCAGCCCGCCGTCGGGTGCACACGGGTCCACGGAGTGCCACATCACTGACGGTGTCGTCCGTTGAGAAGCTAGCCGATCTCCATCTCACGATCGAACCAACTACGGAGTAATCCGTACACGAAGAGAAGGAAAGGCGTCTGCATATGGTGGTGGTTGGCGATGAACTGAACTGGGCCGGCTGGCACTGGCAGGGCTGAAATCTCGAGGTTGCGGGTTAACCTCTATATGGCGAGATATGGTGGGTGCAGTTCGACACGTTAAATGGAGATAATACCGCCGGAATGGATTTAAATTTAGATACAGGTAAACATTGTGATAACTTAGGGCTTTACTATAAAATGGAATTACTGACCTTAGTTTTCAACAATTGATTCAGGCATAAATATTAATTGATTTTCAGGTACATGGTCTTCTACACGGCTAATCTCCAACCATCTGTTGCAAGCACCAATGTTAATTACATGTCACGGTGTGGAAATATAAAAAAATATGTTTATGCATATTTGTGCATTTATCTGGCTAGACGATAATTAGCCAAATTGAACACGCTAATTTTTTTCTTTCTGTTGAAAAATGTTAACACTTTTCTTTTCCTGTGTTTGATTACATTGTCACTTTTTCCTTTTTAGCGCATTTTCTCATTTATGGAAAAAATGCACTATTGTGCTCGCCATGTCCGTCTGTCTGTCGTCTGTCATTCCGTTCGTGACCTCAAGTTTTCGTCGACGAGAAAATGCGCTCTCTGTCACTCACTGCAGTGAGTACTGAGTTATATATTTTTTTTTATCACATTGTGGCACTTCTTCCCCTTCGCTCAACATGAGCAAGCCACGGAAACAGGTCATCTTCCTTTTGCTTATTTTCGTACATGCTTGCATATTGCATTTATCTAACATTTCGGGTGTGATTACTTGTTGCGGCTGAGCAGATAGCTTTTGGTCCGAATAACTGACTCCAGTACCTTAGATGAAATTTTATTTCGTTTTGATTGTTTTTCACATAGGTGACTTGTGAAAACACTCGC
The DNA here is from genome assembly GCF_000764305.2 of Hyalella azteca. NCBI lineage: Eukaryota > Metazoa > Arthropoda > Malacostraca > Amphipoda > Hyalellidae > Hyalella > Hyalella azteca. Next base: position 381,124 of record NW_025941414.1, read on the forward strand.
TCCACGAATGCAATGGAGTAGGCAGCCAGTTCCATGTATGGATAATGATTTTCAAGATCAGTAAAATATTGAATGGCAACTCGGAATTCAAGTGGCACTCTTGAATTCGCAACCACCAAACAAAAACAGCAAAGATTGCGTCGCAGAGATAGGTTCGACAATCTCACTCGTCCTTGGCTGTATCCTCCCTGATCAGTAATCAATCAAAAATTATCTTTCTCTTGCCTATATTGCACTAAGCACTTTTGTTAAATGTTGACAAGTAGATTGAGGTTATTTCATCTAGCGGGAATATCGCGGTTCCAAAAATGGCGGGAAACCTCTAGTCGCGCCGCTCTGAAGGTGATCTATATAATCCACGACTACGCTGGTGGAAGTTCAAACTTCAAAGGCGAAAGTTAATGCAGCAAATTTGCAGTAAGTCAGAAAATACCAGATTTAGGCTCATATACCTGATCTAAAATATTCATACCAGACATCGTCTGAAAATACCAGATTTGTGAAATATGGTATAGAAATATACCAGTTGGCAACGCTGCTGAGAGTGATATGGGATTTATGAAATGAGGTGCTTGTGGTCAGGGTCAGGAAAGCTGCTTCCCGATTTGATTTTATTTTACTTACGTGTCTAGACATGTCTGGAGAAATTTTTAATGCGTGTATATTTCGAGTATCTCGGGGAAGAAAAGCTACAAATCTAGGTCCTTGTTTAAGATTCAACTCGGTAGTTGGCCACCTTCGTGCCCGGGCACTACGCTTGTAGTGCCCGGACAATATTTGCTTAAATACAGCAACATAATTTCACGCTTTATTGAGCGACAAAAATAAAAGAATGACGTTGAGTCATATCAGAAAAAAAATTCTGAGCTAGTTCTGGTGTAGCTAGTCATAGCACAAATGGTGGAAGAGATGTAACTCTTCGAAACCACATACACGCATGCGAAGCATCTAGGGGGCGATGAATCTTCGTTTTTGCGATCTTGGTATTAGGAATGATTCAGAAAAACGTATTAGCTCTTTTTTTATATAATAGTGATTTTTGTGATGTTCAGATATATATTTACCGTCAGCCGCAGAGTTACTTACCATGCGGATTTTAATAACCAAACCATTTTATCATTCAAAATTTTAAGAAATTTTGTCATTTCTTAAATATTTTTCATATTATGGAAACAGCTGAAGGTTGGGTCAATATAACAGACAACACAACAAACGAAATTTACTCTATTCTCTCAATAATCAATAGCTTTCCCTACAAGTAACTGATTAGATTGTGAGCAGCGCATATTGTCTTTCGCACAACGATGCATTGCGGCCTGTGTAGCCGGTATTTTCATGCTTATAGAGCAGTTACATGTTCTAAAGTGTGGTTTAGCTGTTGGCAAGAGTGTGTTTTTACAAATTTTACGAGGCATTCAGATTCCTTGTAGGCATTTAGCACGCCAAGATAAATAGTTAATTTAATATATGATATGAAGATGATATAGAAATAGCCCATCAATCCAACTACAGCACCATTAATCTCCGTGTTAAAGTCCATGAAGTTTTATTTAGGATAGACAACCTCAAGTGAAGGTTATTATCTTATTAAAAATGTGGTGGGTTTGGTGTCATCAACGAACGACAAAATATGCCCGATATTGACAGAAATGAAATTCCTATTTCTTCTCCAAGTTTGGAATGAGGAATACAAGCGTCATCACCTACACCACCACCATTATCAGTATCATTACAACCAGTCTCATCACCTATTATTTTCGAAAACAGAAGGGTAAGACTTCAGAGAATCTCTGGTTGAGAGGAAGAGACAATATGTTCGGAAGTTTATTTATACTAAAGTTATCACTTAAAAGTTAAAACAGATATACATTAGGACAACTAATTTTTATTGCATTTAATTTTATGGAAAATCTTAGAGTGACCATGAGCATCGAATTATTTTCCCCGATTATCTCCCAAAACGTTTCCCAACGTTCATCGCTGTACAATTTCATAGTTTTAATTTCTATACAATGTGATTTCCCAGCATTCATTTATGTACTAGTTAATTTCCCGACATGCACCACTCTTCCAGGTAATTTCCCAGCATTACTGCTTGAAGAATTTTTCAATATTCGTAACCTAACTTGACAAATTTTCAGAAGTCACATGGTGGATACATTTCATTCTGGCTATGTAGAAGTGGTAGTCCAAGTATCACGGACCGACCTGAGAACTTTTTGTGAGTAACCCATCATAACATGAATTTTTTTTAACGTAGAACAAGTTTCAGGTAATTTAATTAACGATCTAAATTCATGGGTTTTATGCAATTCAATTATACATAGTGAAAGCTCGTAAATTAAGATTGCATTCTAAAAATTAGTCTATATATAAAGGATTGGGGGCTGTTACTGCATGTTTTATTCACGGTTACAAACGTGATGCTATGTAAAACCCACACCTAAAAATTATTACCAAAGTTCTGAATTATGAATGAAAAATATTTATTGGAATACGAGATGATGTGTATGATAACCAAGATCTTAATTGTAATGGCATAGACAATATTCGCTTTAAATAATACTATTGAATAAAATAAATATATTATGCAACTGAATAAATATTATTGATTATTATATATTGTAGTATAGATATAGGTCTCTATACTTCCCGATCTCGGGATATTATTTTAGACGTGGAGCTGCCTTGCTGTGAGAACACGCTGATGAGGTCAGTTCTGATGAGCCGTCAATACGGCTGCTGCTGCTTTTTACGGTTTTACCCAGGAGGCATTTGACGTTGAAAAAACGTTGATTATTGGTTGATTTCCGATTGAAATGTTGAATAACCAGAGTTAAACGTCAAATCAACGTCGAAATATGACCGACAGTAGAAGAGCATAAAAAACTTATTTCAATGTTGAAATAACGTCGATATTGGTACGTGTAATGTTGATTTCAGGTTGAAATGTTGAACAATCCAAATTAAACGTCCAATCAACGTCGAAATCTGACCAAAACCAGAAGAGGCTATGTACTGTTAAGAATTCAGGATTGATTTTGACTGAAGACCCAAAAAACTTGGTAACAGGGGCAGTTCTACATCTGAATTCTATTTTTTTTAAGTTCATGTTCTCGTTCCTTAATTCTTGTTCAGTGTCTATCCTCAACTTTTCTAGCTCTCTGTCTCTTAGCTACACACGTCAATAAATTCTCCTACATCAATAAACTTGCCTACATCAATGAATTCACCTACAACAAATTCTCCGACATTAAGAAATTCACCTACATTCCTACAACAATAAATTAACCGGCATCAATTAATTTTCCGACATCAATAAATTTAGCCACATCAGTAAATTACATTACATCAATAAATTCCCCTACATCAACAAATTCACCTACATCAAAAAATTCACCGACATCATTTAACTCGCCTACATCAGTAAATTCGTCAACATTGGATTCACTGACAGCAATAAATTCTACATCCATACATTCACATACGTCAATAAACTCGCCTTCATCCATAATTCATCGATATCAATAAATTCACCATCAGCAAAAAGTTCGCCTTCATATATAAATCCACCTACATCGATACATTCGCTTACGTCAATAAATTTATCTACATCAATAAATTTACATACATCGACAAATTTACCTACATCAATAAATTCGCCTACATCAATATATTAATTAAATTAATTATAAGGGAAATGTAATTAACGAAGGATAAATATGAAATGCAAAACAAACCTACAACCCTAAAACACTAACCATAACCGAGCGTTTTGACACGCCACTACTTTGCATATGACTATAATCGTATTTCAAATTGATTGCCCAATGTGTCATTGTATTTTAACAACATTTTTGTGTGCAGTGAGACCCTGCCTGAACATGTAAAAAATTTCAGTGCTGTACTCAGAGCTGGGCAGCGCTACTTGGAAATGTAGCGGCGCTACCGCTACCGCTACCGCTACATGCTCTAAATGGAGCGGGCGCTACCGCTACCGCTACACCCACTAGATTGTAACGGGCGCTACCGCTACCGCTACAGTAAAATGTAGCGCGCTACATTAGCCGCTACACTGGCCAAAATTATTGAAAATCTCTAAATATTTATTGTTCTGCTATTGGGATTTACTCATTAACATTTAATGATAATAAAACATTTTTAAAACATATCGATGCAACTTTATTGCAATTAACCTAACCGAACTAGTATGGGTTACCCCAGGGTTAGATACAGTAAAAAAAGTTAGTTATTTTTATGTTTTACCTTCCCTACATGAATGTGAACTTTAATCTACCAATCTAAGAAATTATCCACATATACATATACAAATCAGTCTTTTTTTGTATATATATGTGGATTATATTTGAGATTGGTAGATTAAAGTAGACATCCATGTAGGGAAGGTGAAACATAAAAATAACTGTGTAAAAATAACTGTAAGCAAACTGAGAGATGAAAAAACCTGTAAGAATGAAACTGTACGAAAGATTTCGGTGTAATGTTGTCAACCTCAGCCTGTTACTAGTGTCAATATGTTAGTTGTTACTTTTTAAGTTGTTACCAGTTGACAACATTACACCGAAATCTTTCGTACAGTTTTATTCTGTAATTTATATTATGTATGTATCATGCTGGTTTTTAAATAATATTTAATACTATTAAGGGGACCGGCTACCCTAAAAATCGGAAATTTTGGCTTTACCGTTTTCTTGACTCATTTTGTAAGAAGCCTTTTTTTAATATGTGCATGGTTTGACTTATATATGGGAGGGGGAGGAAGGTGGGGGGTAAAAATGTGAAAAAAAATGGGAAGAACGCGCAAAAAAAAAAAAAAACAATGAGAAAAATAAAAAATCGGGGCTCTACAGTCGCTAGATATTGCTGTTACAAATCGAATGATATGTGTCTCGACATTGTAGCATGTGATTTGCAAAAGTTATAAACTTTTTAGAGTACCAGTTATATGCCGTTTTCTATTAATTCCTCGTTTTCTTTCATTTTTTTAATTTTACATGAACAAAAAGGTCTTAGATTTCTGTTTTACATATGTGTACCAAGTTTCAAAACGATCCGTCTGTAAAGAGAAAAGTTTTGTTGGAGGGTAGCCGGTCCCCTAAGGAAAATCTAAAGGCTTTATCTATAAATGTAGCGGTAGCGCTGTAGCGGCAAAACCTCGTATCGCTACTTAAATATGTAGCGGGCGCTACCGCTACTGCTACATTGCCTTAAATGTAGAGGCGCTACCGCTACCGCTACTGAAAATGTAGCGGCCGCTAGTAGCGGCCGCTACATGTAGCGCGCTACTGCCCACCTCTGGCTGTACTTCTTACACTTTAGGCTTATAATTTGTCCGCAAAACCGTCCAAATGTTGTTTTTGTGTGACTAACATTTAATGATTATTTAGGCAACAAACAAACTACTACGACCACTGGACAGCAAATTTGAAGCTATAATGAACATGGGCGACGAAAAACGAAGAAAATGTTTAAATACTTCCTCGGAATGATTTCATTCTATCATCGATTCGTTAGACTTTTCCAATTTCACTGGCCCTCTTATGGATTGGCTGAGGTAAGATGTATAAGAACCTCTGCATTGGTCAAGCGAAACGGAATCACGTTTCGAACAGCTCTTACTTTTAAGCCTGTACTGAAATTATCAAAACCAACCAGGCCTTCCGCTGTACCTACCAAAACTTCTAATAATTCAGTTGGTTGCGTACTTCTTCATTATCGTGATGACATCCCTCACCCAACATTCTACAGTAGCAGGACGCTATTGGATAGAGAAAAACGCGACTCGAAATTAGAGTGAGAATGACTGTCTGTTGTGTCCGGTATCAATAAGTTCAAATACTACCTGTTAGGTAGCTCATTAATTCTCTAAGTTGATCACAATCCATTGATCTATTCAAATAAACAAAAAGGCAGTAACGCCTGTCCGGTGTACTGAACTCTCATCCTTCAACCTTATAAATTTCGTTCAGTCCATATCCCAGGGGCCAAGGATCTTGGAGCTTTCATGTTTAATAGGCTAGAAAAGTAAGAAACCCTAGCGAATGTTTCGCTAGTGTGATTGTTAGATTTTGTATTTTCCGTGTTGTAGTCGATTTTCTCGATGTATTTCTGCTAAGCATGCATGGATTATCCATGTTGGGTCAGTATTTTGATGGAGCGCCATTCATTTATCACCGCTTTAAAGTTAGATAGTCAGGTGCGTTGATTATAATTATTAATTATTTTTTTGCGAAATAATTATGAGCAGGACATCAGTAAGGTAATTGATGTGTCGCAGTATACGCCATATATCAAGCAAGCCCATCCTTTAGTTGTAAGCAAAGCCAAGAAAGGCGTGGAGGCAGTAGACATCTCTCATGATCACGCTGATTTGAATTAAGGGTAGCTGTTAAGCCCTGATCAAGCCGCCTGCCCTCCAGAGACCTTTGCAGTGATTTCGATAATCCTATATAATTTCCGAATTTGTGAATAACATCAGCATACTTTCCCTATGTAATCAAGATTCCCATTTTTCTATAAGAAGCACTGACATCATCGCCTTTTCATTTCATTTTTTCATCATCGCCTTTTCATTCATTCAAGCACTGACACATCGCCTTTTCGAGGTTGGACGAGATCGTCCAACCTCGTAGCAAATGCCAAACAGACCTACGGTTCTGCGAAGCCGCTTGCTCTTTTAAGCCCCTATATACATATATATACATACAGGTTTCATTGAAGACCAGAGAGTATTTCTTATTGACAATTTTCTTATTTTTCTCGATTCGGCGAATTAGGCTCTTGATAGGAAGTGAAAATCCAAATATCAGGTTTCCAAGGGACATTTTATTATAATTTTACGACGTTTCGAATGCAACTTCATTCATTATCAAGTAGAGGACGAGTTTTGCAACAAGTGACCTTTGTGGAGTGACCAGCGCGTCATTTATCCTCGTAGAGTTTTGTTAAGGGACCTAAAACCCGCCTCCCTTTGAGGAGCTGTCACAAAGTCATTTTTCGACGTACAGGGACGATACTTATACCGTTCGATGCGCAAGAAAACAACCTTTAAGATGAGATAAGCATCTCATCTATCATGAATCTTATTTCTATGTAAAAAAAATCCAGTTTGGAGACATCGTGAAGCATGTTGAAGATGTTGCAGCCTGTACTGCGCCGGCGAGCTGTAGCCGCGCTGCTGCTGGTGGTTGCCGTGTATACGCTTCTGCTGCTCAGAGTTGATCTCCAGCGTCCGCTTTACCCATTAGGTCTGCAGAGTATTGCCTTGATATGCTGTTTGATGTGTGACCATGCAAATGTAACTTTGTCCTGACATAATGTAGCTTACTAAAACTGAATTCAATTAAATATGTTGTGATTCAGATATTACCAAAGGCTAATTGTAAAAGGCTAGGTGATGAACATCAAGCTAGGAATGATCATGTACAGCAAATAATTGTACAACTATTCACGAATCGCCCAATACATAAAGTGGAAAATGTTGCCAAGGTTATTTTATAATTAGCAATAAAAAATAGTCAATTAAGTGGAGAACAATATCTATAGCGTATATGCTTCATTCGAGTATTATTGAAATGTTGCTGCAAGTCAAACTTTTTTTAGGAACGAAATAACGTGTTTATGACTGTGTCCATATACATTTGATTGTGAATTACATGCTTGTAATTCTTCAATCAGAATCACGCAATGACCTGAAAATATCGTCGGAGTTGAAGATTCTGATTGTGGTGTGCAACAGTGAGTACTTATTGAACGCTCGTGCAATAATGAATCAAGGAATTCAATCTTCAATATTTTAGACATAGTCAGATACATAAGCATTGTACTAATTTTCGCAGTATTTTTCTGTAATTGATATTCTTGCACACAAGATCAAAGTAGACCGTGTTTTTAAAAATAATTGTTTTGTGTTTTCATTCTGATACTGATGTAGGACGGTAAAAAATATACCCGTATCCAAGTGATTAGAATTATGTAGAAATGAACTTCAATGGACATATCAACCCAATCACGACTTATTTTGCCCCAATTGTTTGCAATTGAGGGTCAACCCATAGATGCATTGAGGATCGTTTCAAATTCATACCATCAAAATATTTTGTGTCATCAGAATTATTCCAAAACTATGGACTATAAATTTTTCTGAACGATTCAAGAATATAACTAGAGAAGACTGACGGAAAATTCATGAGTCGATCGATCTGCATGGCCTGAACATGTAATTTTCTTCATCAGGCGACTCAAAGGCTCTACTAGACTCATCGGACAGGCAGTTACAGCAAGCCAAAGTCTCCATGAAAGCGGCAGTTTTTCTGTCACGCAGGCGTATTAGGTGAGTCTATAAGTGAAAAGAATGAGTTGCATCAATTCTACAGATTGATTAGTCATTTAATTATGCAATCATGATCTACGATGTATGGACGAGTAACTCATAACAAAATATCTTGTTGACAACGCTGTGCTGCACGATCAAGGAACATTTCTTCAAACTTACACCACCTTATTCGCAGGATTTGTTACATTCCTTTTTCATCTTTTCCCTGGTGTTGGTGTCAAGGAATTTCATTCATTTACTAGATAGAGTGCCATAATTTGGAGTAAAACACTTCTAAAGTCCCAATAATTGTACGGCGCTGACTCCAGTACGAATGGTCCTCAGGTTCCATATCGTGAGCGATTCGCAAGCCGTCTTCGACGAGCTCGTCGCTGCCGCTGAGGCCTGGCCAACGGCCTACAGAGAGAAAACCTCGTTCCAGGTGAGGTTTTGTGTATTAATTCAAAATTATTTATCGTGATTTAATAATTCATTTCATTATATACTTAGGTTTAAAGATATCTCGTAATTCCATACTCATTACTTATTGAAAATTTAATTAAGTTAAGACCTGTGCTCCCTCTACGACATTTAAACGTAAAAGGTGAGAAAAAATATTGGCAGTCAAATTGATTTCATTCTCCGTTCCTTTTTAGTAGATCACCTTGATAAAGCAACTGTATTGATGCTTTTTGTTGGACGAAACATGCCAGTAAACTTATTAAGTTGAACCCCTGCAAAGGAATCGACATACGGAGAAGCTGCAATGGACAATTTATATATTATAGTGGGTGCAAAAAGCATCCAACAAAAAGGGAAAACCTAATTTAATTAAGCTTATTCAACAAAATACCATAAATAAACACTATTCCAACGTAAATTTACATGGGAAATACAAATATCCTAACCAAACAACAATATCATTAAATAATGACTTGATTACGTTTGAAAAGATGATTGACAAGTGATTGCAAAAATATATATATATTTATTAAGTTCAACCTGTAAGTTTCAAAGCCTATCGGGATTTTATTACCACGTTTTTCTTAGCTCGCTTTCGTGTCCCTCTGTCTGTGATGATCAAATCTTGCAATCGATATTTCACCAACTTTCCCGCTAGCTAGCGCTCTGAAACTTTTAGGGAAGCTCAGCTACCGGTAACAATACAGTAATCAATGATTTGTTGCGCGTTTCCAGGCGTATTTTTACCGAACCTTTTTTTTACAGCATCGCACCCAGATAAATACGGGAACAACAATGTATCCCCTCGAATACTATTTTCTTCAGAACTTTGAAAAGAATTTTCTTTTGTGCATTTGCGTGGCCAACTGAAATGAAATGAATATTATGTAGGATGGTTGACCTTTGTGCACTAGTTATAAACTCTAAAGGAACTCACAAGCAGGGGTTGGGAACCTTTAATGCACGTCATCCTCGAGAGGATATTCGTCTTTAGACTGCGTATATCGATGATACGCTTCGTATCATCGATACGTACGTCGAGTCAAGTAAATTGGCTCGCAACAACGTTTTTCATGTGTAGCAACGGACTAAAAAGGAGAAAATAAAATACTTAAAAAGTAAAAAGTAGAAAATAAAATGTATAAAAAAATTTTTTAAAGACCACGTTTTTCATGTGGACTCAAAAGTAGAAAATAATTTTTCGGCAGCTACTGATCTCTGTTTGCTTTCATTCTCTTGGTCTTTTGTATTTCAGTTAAAATATTTTACAACATCTAAAACGAAAAACGTGGGGGCGCATATATATTTAATTGTTTGGTGATTACTTGATATGATGAATATGATGGTTCATTGAACATTTGATAAGTGTATTGCTGATATAATTCGAAATAGTGGTTGAATTCAAAATTGAAATTAAGGCATGCCTAAATGAAGATGCGCCCCACGTTTTTCGTTTTAGATGTTGTAAAATATTTTAACTGAAATACAAAAGACCAAGAGAATGAAAGCAAACAGAGATCAGTAGCTGCCGAAAAATTATTTTCTACTTTTGAGTCCACATGAAAAACGTGGTCTTTAAAAATTTTTTTATACATTTTATTTACAACTGTATGAACTTTCACTCGATCTGTCTTTTGACTTCGACAACGTGCTTCTCGGAATCAATCCGAGATCCTACTCCTCTCGGTTGAGTTTTATTAAAATTGTCTAATGTCAGGTTGGTTATTAAAGTTCCCAAAGTTCCGAGTGGTTTAATAAGGACATGCAGAAGGTTCTCTAGTCTGAATCAATGACAAATTGACAAGGGAGGATTTAGAAACGACACACGAAAATATTTCAAAACTTATATACTTAAGGAAATTAACTATCCCAATACAAAACTTTGACACGAGGATACGATTTCATCCCAATTTACGGGCACTGTCTAGCACAAGTTGGGAACAAATTTATGACAAGGCAAGCTGTCCTTTTACAGGGCTATTCCGTTTTAATCAGCCTACTTATTACTGCATATGGGATATTAATGCATGGCAATTGACAAGATCTACGTCCTAAGCTGGAATCTAGGTGAGTGGCACGACGTACCAAGGAAATGATCACGCTAATAGCAGATTGATTCTCTATCCAATAATAACTCTGCCCCCAGTAAATTCCCGACTAGTACTTCACCGAGCTCGGGACGCAGGGAGGTAGTGGTCGGGACGGTGCTTGACGTGGACCATCGGCTTTCTCTTTGTCGGGGGCACCTCTAAGGCAGTGGTCAGAAGGAAGGACATTAAACGAATACAGTTTAAACACTTTACTTATGAACGAGAACTAAGATACTAACATTAATCAAAGGAAGAACAACTTCTGAACAATACAAAGGGCAGGTGAATTACCTCTAAATATAGACACGTGAGCGTGCCTAAGCAAACTAGATAGAAGTAACGACGTGAAGCGTCAACTCTCAACAATACCATGGGTCCTCGTCGGCTTCCTAAAAGCTCACACCAAACACACGGCAGGAGGCACACCTTCGTGCCCCACTCAACTTAGGAAGTTCAAAATTCCCGTGGTAGAGATGGCCGTGGAGGATACCGTGGCGAAGCCCCACGAGGAAAGTAGTAGGCACGTAGTGCTACTAGATGCTAGTTCGACTAGACAGAAGAAATGGCTCCGGAGGTGACATGGTCAGTGACACCATGCAGGCCCACCGGCGTACCTTAACAAAAGGGACATGTTCAATGTCAGGCTGTAGGTGCTGCAGCGCCAGGGCGTTTAAGCGAGCAGACCGTTGGGGCACTGACACTATCAACAAATGAGAATAAAATGTATAAAAAAAAATTTTAAAGACCACGTTTTTCATGTGGACTCAAAAGTAGAAAATAATTTTTCGGCAGCTACTGATCTCTGTTTGCTTTCATTCTCTTGGTCTTTTGTATTTCAGTTAAAATATTTTACAACATCTAAAAACGAAAAACGTGGGGCGAGCATGTTAGGCGGCGGCTCAAAGTCGTGCTGGTCAAACCAATGTAATTTACGTTCTGGAGAAGTCTACAACCTTCTTTGTGGCAGGAATATTTGTTCTGCGTCTTCAATGAAACCTGCATTAAAGAACAGCTTCTGCCAAACTTCACAAATATATACATACATACACGTGAGTTCCAACGTGTATTTCTCACAAGAACAATACTTTAATTTGAAAATTGGGAGCGGCATTTTGGCCAACAATATTGGTAACGGGTTTCGCAAATATCAGGGCTATGTTTCTCGAGTTTGTGCACAACTCATGGTATTTTCTAACTCTATGCATCTATGATCGTTTGATTACAACCCAACGTGAACTTTTTCAGGGAACTAAATTCCCTGATATTATTCATTATTGATAAATCGACTAGGAAATTCACGTTCTTTAAAAATTTCTTAATATGAGTGAGGTAAAAACGAGCTTATTTTGCATTCCCCATTCGAAAAAAATGTATAAAAAAAAATTTTAAAGACCACGTTTTTCATGTAGACTCAGAAGTAGAAAATAATTTTTCGGCAGCTGCTGATCTCTGTTTGCTTTCATTCTCTTGGTCTTTTGTATTTCAGTTAAAATATTTTACAACATCTAAAACTACCGGCTCTTACGGGACAGCTACCTGGAGGGCATTACATATTAAGCCCTGCCCCTTGCATATTACGCCCTGCCCCATATACCGGCTATGAATCCGGCATTTCAACCGGCTTGGCGTTTCCGGGACTTCCGGCCCTTTAACCGGCTATGTGAGAACGGGGCATAAAAGTTTCAGAGCGCTAGCTAGCGGGAAAGTTGGTGAAATATCGATTGCAAGATTTGATCATCACAGACAGAGGGACACGAAAGCGAGCTTAGAAAAACGTGGTAAAAACATGAAATATTGCAACTAGCAATCAACATATTGCTCGCGCAAATACATTTCAGAAGCCTACAAAGGCCAGACCTAGCCGCAAGTGAAAACGCCAGGCGATTAAAATCACATCCACAATTATTTAAGCAACCCTTCCTAATTTTATATTTACCTTAATAATTAAAAAAAATCTAGGCGAATGACTGAACGCGATAATAAACAGAAATTATAACACCAGAGCTAACAAGCTTTTTAGTCTTACGCAACTTACCGGCTAAACAGCAAAACGAGGAGCGGCAAGTGCGCGTTCCTCCACGACTGAGATAGCAGAGCGGCAAGTTTGCCGGCACGCATGACGTGACGTGTAAGTTTAGCGGAAAGTAAATTTATAGCGAGCTTTCCCTCACACTCTTCTGCAGATCGGCGTTGTTTCGTTCCCTGGCAACGGTGCAGATTGGCGTCGTTCCGCCCTTTTTCTCCGAGCTTGTGACCGTAAAAATGTGACCGGGAATGTAGGTTGTCGTGCTTCTTCCGAAGACGATGAAAGCTCTCCTTGTCGGCGTATCGGTTTCTCCGCTGTACAGGGTGTCCCAAAAAAAACGATACCCAACTTTGAATGGCTGTAACTCGAAAAGTAATAGAGTTAAAAAAATTTGAAAGGGCAGAATTTGTTCCCTATGTTCTTCTCCATCTCTCCACCAAAAATCAGACAGACCGATGTAGCCATAAGCGTTTGATAGAACTTTCAGTGACATGTGCTAAAATCGTGCTTGCGCAAAGTTTTAGTAAGATCATTATGCATAATCATTACGTTGTCTTGGCATGTTTTCTTTTCGCTGTTTTATTTTTTAGCGCATTTTCTCATTTATGAAAAAATGCACTATTGTGCTGGCCATGTCCGTCTGTCCGTCCGTCATTCTGCCCGTCTGTCTGTCCGTCCGTGACTTCATGTTTTCGTCGACGAGAAAATGCGCTCTCTGTCACTCACTGCAGTGAGTACTGAGTTACATTATTGGTATCTTTGGTGAGACAAAAACAAGGCAATCTTTGGTTAGAGACAATCTTTGGTTTTGAAATTCTCTCTCACCAAAGATTGCCATGATTGTCTCTCACCAAAGATTGCCATGATTGTCTCTCACCAAAGATTGCCATGATTGTGTCTCACCAAAGATTGCCATGATTGTGTCTCACCAAAGATTGTCATGATTGCCTCTCACCAAAGATTGCCATGATTGTCTCTCACCAAAGATTGTCATAATTGTGTCTCACCAAAGATTGTCATGATTGCTTCTCACCAAAGATTGTCATGATTGCCTCTCACCAAAGATTGCCATGTTTCTGTCTCACCAAAGATACAAAAACTGGAACTCGGTACTCACTGCAGTGAGTGACAGAGAGCGCATTTTCTCGCCGACGAAAACATGAAGTCACGGACGGACAGACAGACGGACAGACGGGCGGACAGACAGACGGACATGGCGAGCACAATAGTGCATTTTTTTCATAAATGAGAAAATGAACTAAAAATCAAACAGCGAAAAGAAAACATGTCAAGACAACGTAATGAGTATGCAAAATGATCTTACTAAAACTTTGCGCAAGCACGATTTTGGCACGTCACTGAAAGTTCTATCAAACGCTTATGGCTACATCGATCTGTCTGATTTTTGGTGGAGAGATGCAGAAAAACATAGGAAACAAATCCTGACCTTCCAAAATTTTTTAACTCAATTACTTTTCGAGTTACAGCCATTCAAAGTTGGGTATCGTTTTTTTTGGGACACCCTGTATATGCGCTCAAATATGACGTTCGGTTTTCTTCTTTGTTGCTAATTCCATAGATGTACGTATATCGATTTCTTCTCTGTAGTTATTCCCTCAATACTTATATATATATATATATATAATTCTTCACCGTCACTGTCCTTTACACTCCACTGCTTATGACCACCAACTTGATCACTCAACCGTTAATCTTCAAATCAACCACACTTGAGAGCCTCGAACACGAGACTTCCTCACAAGACGTCGCTGCCGGTACTCACTACTCACTCACCACTCTCTCTCACTCCCTGATTGAATCTGAACGCCGCTAGCTCCTACCTCGTCCCTTATATAGCCCAGTTCGCAACCCGCGTGAGGCGTCGCTTGCTTTTTCCCTGGACGACCCGAGTTTTTCCCCTATTCCCTACTCGTCGTACATACTATTATCACATCCTTTAATATCCTATCACATTATCCTACAGCTCGACCGTAATGACCACGTTGCTCTTTATCAATATATTATTTTCCCCACATCTCTACCCAATGCGACCTAGGCTTTATGTATATTATCTACGGATATATATAATCTTATTCCTAATCAGACTTCAAAATTGCAATTTTGTAAAAGTGAAGGTTCGAAAAGTATCCATCATATAGTAAACAAATTTACTCAATGCTTCGTCATGTGACCTTTTGCAGTCAAAACTGCTTATAACTGATTGGAATACTTGTTGACAAGATTAACAAATATGCTAATAGGAATTTTAGCTCCCTCTTCCTTGCATATTTCTTTCAATTGGATAAGATTTCTTGCATCTCTCACTTGTACCTTCAATTTCCATTCCCGCCACAGATTTGCAATCGGATTGAGGTGATTGGCTTGGCCATTCCAATAACTCAGCATTTCCCTCCCCTTAAACTATGCTAGAGTTTCCCTAGCCGTGTGCATTTGGGTCATTGTCTTGATGGAATATCCAAACTCTAAGTAGGTTCAATTATTCGGCTGGCTTCACGAGACATCTCTCAAGAATGCCCCGTTACACATCGGAGTTCATCCTTCCTTCTGTAGTTTCCAATTCCCAGGGCCTGCAAAAGAGAAACAACCCCAAAGCATTATGCTGCCACCACCAAACTTCACTGTTGGCACGGTATTCTTCGGCTGAAGCACAGAGTAGATCCCAAAAATGAGATGATTCCACTCACGGTCACCAAGAAAAACCCCTCTCTCGAAGGAAATTTATGTAAAGAACCGCCGGAACTTTGCTAAAGAACACGTGAGTGAACTTTCAAGCTTTCAGTTCCGACCAAACAACTCAATTTTAGTCTCATCTGAGAGATGAGACTAAAATTGAGTTGTTTGGTCGGAACTGTGTCAGTCGTATTTGGAGACAGAAGAACTCTGCGTTTCATCCGTAAAATACCGTCCCAACAGTGAAGTATCGGGGCATTCTTGAGAGATGTCTCGTAAAGTCAGCCGAAAAATTGAACCTTCCTCGAGGTTGGATATTCCAACAAAACAATGACCCTAAGCACACGGCAACTCTATCAAAATTTTGCGGGTAGTTAGCTTCTGAATTAAAGACGCCTTCAGCTCGCCCAGCACGTAAATTAGCGGCTCTTATATGTCTGCATTACGCTCTTGTTGTAAGAGTGAAATAAGCGTCCGATTAGAATCCGGTCTCAGTCCGAGTGAGGTTGGAGTTTTCGTAGGGCGCGCGCATTTGGCACCTGAGAGCTTCGGCAGAGACACGGCCGAATCAGAAAAGTGCTTTAAAAAATGCCCCTCTCTTCCCCCCCCACCCAATTGGGGGTGATGGAGGGGGCATTTGATCCCTCATGTAATGGGAGAAAGGGAGGGGACATTTGAATCGCTGTACGCGTACGTTTTATGTATGTGCAGACCCGACTGAAACATAAAAAATGTATCACCGTGGCACAATGAAGCAAATGGCAAGAAAACACGAATTTGAACCGGGAGAAATATCACTTAATACAACTTTCAACCCAGTATGGAATTATAGAGGGATATTAAACTAACCAGTAGAAATAGCCTATTGGAAAGCAGGACCTGAAAGCTTGGAAAGGCCAGGAATTTTCTACTTTCAGTTCATTATATACATATCTTATTCCTTTCCAGCTGTGATTGGTTGATGGGATTGTGATGTGATCTCCTTTCCAGCTGTGATTGGTTGATGGGATTGTGATGTCATCCTTTCCAGCTGTGGTTGGTTGTGTCCAAAAGCCCCGCCCCAAATATGGTATGTTTACACCAGTACTGGTTAACTTAATACTTAAAGTAACTTGACTTAATACTTGACTTAATCATTATTCATTACAATTAAAAGGCCTGGAAAATGTTTAAAAAATCTATTGCAAAGAAAAATAAAAAAAATCAATCAAACAAGATACAACTAAATAATTCCATAACAAATCTGAGGTACTACTCCATTGAAACAGTTTGTCCACTTTTGATCCCCTTTGCCTTTATGTTAAGTCACCTGGCAGAGCTTCCCACCTTGGGGTGGAAAGTTTTTTATAAATGAACTTCTATTCCTAGAATTCCACCCTGTTTAAATTTCAACCCCACGTTTCCACATTACCCACAACAATCTCTAATATTTACCAGAAGACAAGATTCTACTACATTGCCCAAACAAAACAATCTTCAACATTCACTAGCACTCGACAATCAACATTCTCCAATATTCAACACCGCTCAATATTATCCCACATCGAAACATTCTAACACATTCACCGGCAGAGCAAAACATTCTCTCACCGTACCCAGTATTAACTACATCACTAAACATATTTTGATGAGCATTCTTCCGCAATAATCATTTAAATAAGTCCTAAACGTTATCCCAAAATATTTGCAAACAATAGACTAGTGTATCTACAGGAACCAGACGGATGAAACCATTTGTAAAATTTTAACCATTTCAACATAGCGCAAATTCAAAATGGTAGCTAATTTCTGTGTTTCTACTTACGAAATACATAAAATTTTATTACTTGTTCACGATAATGCAATTCAAGGCGAGACGACACCCGCGTGCATTCACATACTGTGTAATTTGCCATCGATTAGTTTTCTTACGGCACGTCACTCGTATGTCCGGTCTATCGAACTGATTTGCACGACACTATAAACTTCTGCCTACAGTGGTAGTAAAGAAGAAGAGATCAATTGCTACCGTCGAAATTCCACTTGGAATTTGTGATCTTCCTAACATTGCCATGTTCAATGGAAAGTTCGGAAATTTATCCTATATCAATATATATAATTTTTCGAAAATAACCAATTCATAATACTTCGATTTCACTCTGGTACCAAGCCCGATGATACAACGAAAAAAGCATATAATTGCAAAAAACGAGCAACTTGGTTGGAGCGTGGGTCGACCTTGCCCCGAAACAGCCACAGTACCAGTGTGGTCCGCTGCGGTCTCTTAGTTACTTACGAGTTATTCGTTGTATTTTTTTTTTTGTACGCATTTTTTCGCAACGGCTCTGTGACTGCCTGACGGGTGAAGACTAAACCCAACCATGCAGTCGAACTCTTGACTGAACTGGCATTTCCACATAAGGATCCAGCTTTTTAGATGAATTAGAAATTAGAGCCTGAAGTATTTGGACACGAGCAGCTAAAATAACACGCTATACTTCAGGATAAAAATTTCCATTACTGCCAGCTCCCAAATCTTTGAAGCTCAACTGAGTTGTCTAGAATACCGGCATCATGGCGCCATGCCGACTATTCACGCGGTGCCGGTGTCATGATTTTCATTGAACTCCACTTAAGAACCATTGTAGAGGAAAACTAAGAAATTTGTAGTTTCAAACAATATTCAGCTTATAAAATCTTTTATTTTTAAGTCTAATACTTCACAAGATCACTTTTCCCACTACGATTACATGATTGAAATGAGCAACGTTCGCCGTTCAACATGTGATCATCACTATAGTACCACTAGCGAAGTGCCGCGGGGCGGCGGCCGCCGGCGAAACAAACGAAATTACGAACGTCTAGCGTCTTGTACGCGTCAACTCACTCCCTCTAGCTGCATCGCATTGAACAGGAATAATATTTAAACATTTAACGAATCTAGCAACAAATTTTGCCCTGCGAACACGATCGAGTAACTATGGGGAACACGAACCGTAAAGTATGGACCAGTTTGTCATCGATGTCGTTTGAACTAATGACTAAACTTTTTTTTAATTCGTTCAAAAAGTAGTCAGGTGCCTGAACAGAGTTGGAAATTTTGCATGACACTCACGCCCAGTAACGCCCAGTAACGGCCATTGAATAAAACGATCATAATTCGCTGGTGGAATTATTTAAACCGCAGCAAAATATGATACAATTTTGAACCTCACCTGAAAATATTGAAATTTTGGAGACCTTATTTGAAGAATCGAAAGTACATGGTTCAATAACTGTCATCAGGTAATGCACTGTCACCACAATATCAAGCAGTTTCATCCCAAATCATAGCGACCTGAACATTTAATAAAAGACTTCTATGGCCCTGAATGAAAAAGCCGAACGTTCATCTGTTGCTTCTCTGACAATTACCAGCTTATATATGTATTAGTTAACTGTGTTATGATATGGATTTGAAATTTATCTATTGGAGCTACAAGCATTAATTTTTTACTGTCACGTACTTATCAAGTATTTTTCTCCTCTAGCACCCCTAAATCACATATTCTAAATCACATATTTTTAAATATAGCAAAATAAATTGAGATATTTTTGTCCTATAATTAATGAAATTACTATCTAACTGCTACGTAAGCTCAAAAAATTGATAAAGTCAATTCTGATTTCGTATCATCGTATGCTGTAACTAACGTACGCGTGTACGTACATCGACGCCATTCCATGAGCGGGTGAAGGTCATGGTTCGCTCAAATACTAGCGTCTGACATGAGACAGCCTGGCTAGCTGCTCATTTTAGTTATGTTACGCAGATTCAGCCCAACAAGCAATCGACTCTCGCAATTAGCTCCTAATTTCGAGCCTAATAAGGTAGATGGCCGATTTGCATCTGATTCTAAGTCGATTCTATGGAATCCCTAGCGACCCTGCATGGAATCTAAAATTAGACTGGGTTAAGGGCAACTCATGCGTGGTTTCAGGAGAGAGAGATTGAGTTATTGGAATGACAAAGCCAATCACCTGACCTCAATCCAATTGAAAATCTGCGGCGGAAATTTAAACTGAGGGTTTAGAGGAGATCGAGAGATTCAGGAAATTTTATTCAATTGAAAGAAATATGCAAGGAAGAATGGGCTCAAATTCATATTAGCATATGTTTTAATCTTATGAACATGTATTCCAATCGGTTAGAAGCAGTTTTGTCTGCTAAAGGTCATACAACAAAGTATTGAGTAATTTTGTTTACTCTGAGTTGGATACTTTTTGAACCTCGACTTTTGCACAATTACAATCATTAAGTCAACATATAATGATATTTTTATTTTGATATAATATTCGTATTTCCCGTGTAAATTTAGATTAGAATAGTGTTTGTTTATGTTATTTTTTTAATAATCTTTATTTAAATAAGGTTTTCCCTTTGTGTCCGTTACTTTTTTCACCCACTGTACATCATAACCAAACATTTTCAGTTCGTGGCTTCGTGGTACCCGCCGGAGCACGAGGACATGAAAGGCCTCTTCCGCCCCTGTTCGTCTCAGCGACTCTTCCTGCTGCACCTGCTGCCGGAGGAGTCCGCCGTCCTCTACATGGACAGCGATGTCATCTTCCTGCGCCCGCCTGAAGAGTTCTGGCAAATTTTTCACGAGTTCGACGAGAAACAGTTTGCTGCGGCTGCTGTCTATGTCGGTTCTTACCATCACATACCAAAGGTTGCGTACATATGAAAATAGTCATTAATATTTATAACATTTTCACTACGCCAAAATGCTTAAGGAACGAGTTTTTCCCTTCATGCGAAAGCGTGCACAGATTCTACAATTTTGTGTGTAATCGAATGTGTGTAAAATCGATACGATAATTTTGTCTGAGTTGTTGAACTTTGGAGACAATTTAGGAACGTGTGTAGATGTGCCTGAACTTCCCGGTGCAAATATCAGAAATATAACGTGGAAGAATCTACTTAAAAACACGATATGATAAATTATAGCCAACAGTACAATATTATTTCATAACTTTTATGATTGAGCTAATTCGTCCTTCCGAATTTCCCTTCAAAATAAATTGTGAGCAACAAGGCATAACACTTGTGTGAACTTGTCACAGCAACATAAACACTTGTGATTAATATGACAAGGGCTGCTTATCCTTTTCATGAAACACAGGACGTGCGTTACAGCGATGTGGGGTTCAACGCGGGTTTGATGTTGTATAACCTCACCCGCATGAGGCAGTTCCCGGCGGGCTGGGAGGACCAAGTGCTCAACATCACGGCCGAGTACCACAGTAAATTCAAGTACGGCGATCAAGATATACTCAACATCTTTTTCGGCAAGGTGAAGTTCACAAATAATGATGATTTTAGGTTAAGATTTATCGATAATGCCAAGTGGTGTGATATTATGCATCAGGAAAATGCAGAACATTAGTGACATCACTGACATGAATGTGGATTCGTGATTATGAATGAAAAATACGAGTTATGATAATTATCTATGTTACATGGGAATGGAGCGCATTTTCCAGTCACGGCGCAATTCGTTGTACACTTCCTGATACGAAGTTTCACATCATCTATTTGATGATGGTGTGAGTTATATTATAGGAAGGCGTGTAGTGAGACACTGCGCTGATAGCTATTTACGGGTTAGTGAGCAAAAACATAATTAAAACTTCTGCATATACCTCCGGAGCTTTTAAATTATGATTTTTACTAAGTATGTCATCGTCTGGAATCTAAGTCATTCAGAATAATTGTTGCAATACAGTTCAGGTCTCACTTTCGCCCCTTGGGATGTGAATGGAACTTACGAAGTTTTTACTGCAAATTGGACATCATTCCCGTCTGCCCTGAAATGTTGAACTGTGGTGCAAAGGCGGTCCACGGAACAGCGGCATCATTTTACTCGCCCGGAAAATTGATGGTGAGCTCAAGACTTTATCTACTTCAAGTTTTATAGTTATAAGTTGATCCAATGATGAAATGAGGCAACAATACACAGTAATAAAGCAGCAAATTATTCTAATTCCAGGATTTACTTGATTAAATTCACGAATGAATCAACTCTTTCAGAATGGGAATAATTCCGTGTTTATATATAAAAATTGTAATTTCAATAGAATTCAGAGAGATTAGGCGTCATTTATTCGAAGAATGTTTTTTCTCGTATAACGGTAATTCTTTTAAATAAAAAGGTTAGGTTTTTTGCGTTTGTCTTGCGAGGAGAGACAACCGCACACTATATAGCGGTTGTTTCAGCAACAAAGGGTCTATTGGCAGACGCTTAATTTATAATAGCATAATAACATCTGTTGTCTTGGATCTATAAAGAGAACGTTATTCAACTGCATATTTAGGCACCATTTTAATAATTATCGCAGTTGTCGGAATTTTTTTCGGAGATTTTTTTGATAATCTGTTGATATTTATTTTATAATCTTTCCCATTGTTGACAATTTAATTAGACAAATCATGTTACCAGTTTAATATAAAACATTCAAGAATATCTTGATTAGAAGATTAATGACTATTCGTGATTATCGTTTTAACCTTTTATCATTTACAGACATTCTTCGAAACGTGGAAGGCGATGAAAATGACGCAGTCCATCGCTGAATTCCAAGCAGAATTGAGAACAAATTTGGCCGCCACAAAACCTAAAGATAAATTTGGCTGTCACGGACGTGACTACATCGACCGAATTCTTTCACAACAACTAATTTCGAATGATGTTTCTTAGACGGATAATCGCTAGCAGCGAACGCTCAGATATTCACCCATGATTATAAACAAACGGATTATTAACAAGCAGTATACTTAATACACTTCACATTGTGCGTTATAGGAGCTGAAAGATTGCTTGATCTACTTCCCCTTTATCCGTAGCCGAATAAAGTCAACTGAACGATTCGCAATTTTCACTTTAAACGTTCAATGATTATACCTTTGTATTCTTATCCTAACCGGTTTGAAGCAGGTTATTGGCCATATAATTACTTATATAGAACTTAAATATCTTACGAATATCAGAAATCAACATTATGAAACAATTGTTTGATGTGTTAAAAAGAAGTTATCGTTGATGTGGGAGCGCAGCCGTGCACCACCAATTTTGTGCAGCAATAAGCCCTGAATCGAACGCCTTGGATCTCTCCGGACATCCACCAATCAGCCGTGAACCACTCGGCTTTGTCCTCCGGCCTTGCATAGAACCTGCCGTGCACCACCAGGTCGTGGATCGAATATGACTCCCGGGCATCGTTAAATAACGTAATTTTACGTTCACCGCATCTGAGGTTAGATGTCAGATAGCATAGTTCTGTTGCAAAATTCATCGTCCTGCAACAAGTGGCCCTTCGACCGAGGGCTGGTTCGACGCACGGCCTAGATACGGACGGCTTGAAGTGATGAATTAAGGCTACGTTCCGGAAGGCAGGAATCATGATGGTCCATTACATCCAGGGCAGTGGTGGTCTTTGACAGGCGACCCAGTGATGTTTTCCTTCAACCTTCTATTTGCGGAGTGATTATTGTGTAAAACTTGTTTCGATTGATTTATACAAAAGATTACTGTATTTGTTTGTTGGTGTTAGAAATTATTACTAGTACAGCAAGCCTTAAGGTTGATAGTCAAGTCAACAGCTAAAAACGACAGCTACTCATAAATAGGCTGTGAAAAAACCAACCGTAATTTGTACCTCACTGATATGTGAGAGTAAACGATAGGTAGCAAAGCCCAGGGATAATTATTATGATAAATAACGGAGAAATTTAAAATCAAGTTGTGGACCACATCTCGATCTGTGTGACGCTTGGCACTTGCCGGGAGGACGATTTGAAATTTAATCGATTTTTATTTGTGCGAGGCTAATAACATATTTATATCGTCCGGTGTATCATTAGTTTCATATACCTCGACCTGCATGTTTTGTTACAAAGCTAAGTAGCATAGATAGAAGATTACATAAATAATTCATCCCTTCAGTGATTTGATGAAATTCATTGCATGATATTTTTTACGCAAGTATTTTCACTAATTACGTCTTTTCGTTTAAAGTAAACTGCATGATATTAGTTCAACCACAGCTTGCGTAAAGTTTCATTTAATTTTGTTTTCCAATTTAATTTGGAAAACATAAATTTTCAACGAAGAGTTTGATTTTTAGGATTCCGCTTGAGAAAAGAATTAATATTTGCTCCGTTATTAAGTCTAACTGCCTAGTGATGACATCTGCCAAATTTCGGACCGGTTCAATATCATATTTTTATAACACCGTTTAATGTCTGTGAAGCGCACTTGAATTTAAGATGATAATTTAGTGCCTAGAATAACTTTTTTGAGAGTTTGACTAAGAAATATTTCATCTGATATTTCCTAAATTTGAATCGCCATCGAGGAACTGTATTTATCAATGAATAGCTTAAAAGCAGTTGTCTGAAAACGTTTCTTTTTCTTACAAAATGTCTGATGTTATTTTTTTTATTAGCTATGACATTCAGTGGCTGTATAATCCAAGGGAATTTAAAGCGCGCATGAATGGTGTGTACAATTTGTAATCACTGAAATAATTTTTGAAATGAAAAACTAGTAATCGTCTACACGACGAAAGTGGCGATGGATTTAAAACTTGATGTCAGTAACTCATTTGCTTCTCACGTTTCATTGAATTCTGAGTATAAATGAGAAGGAACCAGGCTCCTCTCAGCAAGTTTAACTTTGTCGCTGAATTTGAAACAATTGCACGCACATTTTCTGACGAATATGAATTAAGTTAATGACGTGATAAGGACTGACGTCATTAAAAAAGAGCCCTTGATTTTTAGCTGGCAATTTCATAAAGGAGAAATCGTTCTGGATATTTCGATATGCGTTAAATGCCGGCTCAATTATAATTGCACCTGCTCCACCTTTTTATCCTAGTAAATTATCACAAAATTTCTATCATTGCCGAGTTCTAACCGATTAAAATTTATTCACATTTGTGAATACGCGTGTAGAGCAGAGTAGGTCGTGAGGCACATTAGCCGCCATCTAGTTTTATTTCTTGTGTTCGGAAGTGATGTTCTTCGACCGTAAAGTTCGATGCGATCCTGAAATTGTTTTACATCTCAGGGGCGACTGAGAAAATAAATAAGGTATAATTCAAAATAAAATCACCCCTCAAACATTTTAATTCCATTAGATGGCCGGGAGTGCATTAATTCAATAAATTAAGTAAAAGTTTCATGATTCATAGAAATTAACTAGGAGTCGCTTCATAAGCTTTTGATCGTGCATTGAAACAGAATTTTCCGTGCTCATTTATTAAGCGCTACCTGAAGATCGGGATACGTGACTAAGGTCGTGACTCATGAAGGATAAGTAAGACACAGCTGTCTAGATAACATATCTGGATATACCGGGTGGTCATATAAAAGCGTTACGATACAGGTAGAAGCTACGGCGTCGACCGTAAAATCGGAGAACTCAACCGACGCGTTGCTCTAACTAGGGTTCCCAGACCTTATATGGACTTCGGCTTCCGCCCACAACTAAGGTCATGATCGCGTGATCTGTCACGTGATGTCTTCCAGATGCTGACTCGTTTCTAGTACTGTTCCATCAATCTCTATCAGGTCAAGTGAATAATACGTCCCAATTACATATGATCTAATCATATAATATAATTATAATGATATAATGAGACGCCAGATTCACAGCGGACACCCCCCCCCCCAGCAGGCATTCGGCGGTTGAATCAACTACCTATTACGACGTTGAGATCGGGGTTAAAGGAGGTTTAGAATGAAAATTGAAGCAACATCTTTCATTAAACGTCGTACTGACGTTACAATGCAACGTTGAATCAATGTTGCTACTACGACGTTGCTGCAACGTTGAATTCTATGGTTGAATCGACGTTGAAAAACCTATCTATTACGACGTTGAGATCGCGGTGAAAAGAGGTTTAAAATGAAAATTTAAGCAACGTCTCTCATGAAACGTCGTACTGACGTTACAATGCAACGTTGAATCAATGTTACTACTACGACATTGCTGCAGTTGAAGTGTTCATTGCTGCAGTGAAGTTGAATCAACGTTGAAGAACCAACCTGTTTTTCGTCCGTAGCAGGATTCGAGCCCGGGATCGCTGGAGACTGCGCGACGCCATATATAGCAACCTTGACCGCGGCAGCTCGCGTGCATGAGCAGTAAAATAAGCTAAAGAATTGTTCGACTCCTTGAAAATTGAAATGCATTCTCTGGTCATTAATCGTTCGCTTATATATATGTATTTTATTCATTGTCGGTGTGATAACAATAGTTCCATGCTGGTAAATAGCTAAACATTAAACGTACCGATATCGACCATTTTTCAACATTGAAATAAGATTGTTTTACGTCCGTTCTAGCTTTGGTCAAATTTCGACGTTGATCGGACGCTTAACAATAAATAAACATTCAACGTACCAATATCGACGTTGTTTCAACGTTGAAATAAGGCTGTTTTACGTCTGTTCTAATTTTGGTCAGATTTCGACGTTGATATGACGTTTAATTTTGGTTGTTCAACATTTCAACCCGAAATCAACCAATAATCAACGTTGTTTCAACGTCAGATGCCTGCTGGGCCTTTTTCTGGAAGATCGTCCCCTATCATATATGGACACAAAATCAAGTAAACACCTTATTCAATACCTCCGGTCAGAGTCTTATCTCATACCTTGAAAATACAGTTATGAAGGTTGTAACAGTAATATAAGGATAACGGTTCCTTAATTCACTTAATAGTATTAAAAAAAATGGAGTATGGCACTTTTAAGAGACAAGAACAAGTCCATATCCAACGCAATTTGAAAGAAATCCCAACTGGTAATATTGCAAACACCTTGTGGTATATAACGCCGCGTTCCTCCATTCATCGGATTATTGTCCTCGTGACACATAAGCTGATTAATCTGCCGACTCAGCGTCTAAAGCAAGCTCTCAGTGACACCGTGGACTCATAGCTAAGTAGGTCTGCTTGTAAACAAAGTTATGAATTATTAAATTCATACGCCATCAACGCAGTTGAAAGTTGTTATGACTTTGTATTACTCCTATCTTGATCATTCATTCCCTCTCTCTCTCTAGAGAAAATTATTACAACAATTTCCATTGTAAAATTTACACACTGAATACATTAGCGTACGGCGGGAATGCAATTATAATCCATACCTACCTTCGAATATCAAAATAATGAGAGCATCATAAATCTTGAATTCAGATTGTAACACTAAATGATAAGGATTAACGCGTTTACAGAGTATTGGAAGAAATATAGATAACCGAATTTTCACCTCAATAGAAACATTTTAAATTGATAATGAAAATTAGATCCACATACTAGGATTGATTCATTCGCTAACACCGAGTCACTTCAATTAGATGCATTAACTTCGAATGAAACACATTTATAACATATTTATTATTGGTGATCTTTCATTAAATCACAGAGAAAATTGCTTGTACAAAAGTCATCATATTTCTCAAAATCTTCAAATAATAATGATATAAACGCATCACAGAAATCAATATTAACATAGGTCTTTTTCATTAATTTTATTACATTGCTAATGCAAATGCCAGCAAAGTAGCAGACATTTTAAATTGACTGATCAATTTGCTACTGCTAATCTAATCGGGATGCTTATTGATTTATAATTAAAAAAAATTCTAAAAATTCTAATCGGGATGCTTATTGATTTATAAGTTAATAACCAGTTAATCATCACTTTTTAACTTGAAATGCAACTCAAATAAAAAAAAACTCAAATCATAAAGTGCAAAACATTAAACATCGTTTATCGTGTAAACGGTGCAAAATTCGATATAAAATCATTTACGATTTAATACAGTTAAAATGAAACTGTTTAATTAAAATAAGAATTATGCGTTCAAATGACGACAACATGTTAATTTCAACCGTGTGAAATATTACATTCGAGTGGTAAACACAGTAATTGTATCAAACCATTTGTCATTCGCAGCGCTTAATTCAAATACAATATAATATTTTTGAACAAACAACATCTCATAAATATTCAACATCGTTCGAATTAGTGGCAAAATGTAGATACATACATGAGCAATTATAGTTACTTTAACAGTAAAGTTGTCAAATTTTAACTTCGATTCGTCACACTTGAATGACCTCAGTGACAAAAATCACCTCTGTCCGATAATGTCACAGTATATCCCAAATAAAATTTAAGGGTGGTGCACCGATGATTAAAGGTGGCGATAGTAGTTTATAGGTGGCGTAACGGTGAGTGGCCAGGTTTGCCAAAAATCGACAATAAAACATCAATAAATCGAAAGGGTGGCGAGTAAAGGTGGCAGTCATCTATGAATCATCGCTGATTTGTAATGTCTGAATAATCGATAGCACATTGCAGGCAAATCTCTTTTAAGCCACTGAAAACCGTTTGCCTACACAATGCACGAAGGTATTTGCCACAGTAATTTATCCAACGTAGAAAGGTGTTATTGGATTGCGGGTCATTCGAGATCAAGACGAAACCATGACTTCGTTTTGTGTGCTTGGCTTTTAAGAATTAGTTATGTTAAGAAAATTTTGCGTGAATTAGGTAGTCACCAATAAAGCTGAGAGAAGCAAGGTGTTCACAAAGTTATTGAACCAAAGTGGAGCCACTGGGCATGTATCAGACTGTTCCTGATATAATTGTCCGAGGAACAATGAAAAAATTTGATTGCAATATATACAGTTTTTCCATACATGACGGCGAATCCAATTTTTCATGTTCACCTGAAATGTTGCGTAAATTTATTAAGAATTTTGCGTATGCACCAACTGGCTGTGTTGGAAATATTGCGATCAATTGAGACTACTTAGTCTATTATTAAGTATAAATTGTATGGGTCGATTAAGTGTGTTCCATTATATTTACAATATTCTCAAGTTGCCCCATTTATCTAAACTCAAAAGGCACGTTGACGTAGTCAACAGCGGCTCCTCTTCCTTGTAAAGCACAGCGGCTCGGCATCATGGGCAGAGAGCGAGAGAGCGACGTGTGAGTAAGCACACGTTCATACCGGTTGGCTTGACGCGCGTCGACGTTGAGCTTCCAACTAATCTTTACCTAGTCGCTAGTCCTGCTTGAAACGTGCTTTCCGGGTAATTTGCTTGTCACAAAAGTATCCTTTTTACGCAGAGGATACGAGTAAAAATTCGGTTATCCATCCTGACTTCGATTGTGAAATTTAATATACAGTCAGATAATTCTTTAGATTTTAGATTAAAGACTAAAATTCTTTAGACTAAAGATTAAGCTATAGAAAAATTGTGACTAGAAGTGGTGCAGGTAGTTCACGTCTGATATTTCAAATAATCGTGTAATATCAATTCCTTACTTCACGTCAGAATATTCTTGGTGAAAATATATCGAATTAAGCCGCTGTCAAAATTGGTGTAATGTTGACATTATGAACTTCGATACTTATAGCATTTTCCCGTAGCCTTTACTCTGAGCTGAACCATCGTTCGTTACGGATAAATGAAGTTTCTTTCAGCGAGTGTTTACTCGAATGTAGTAGCATGTTCAAATAAAATTGGTGATGAAGCCATCTAATCATCACGGTGGTAGCATTAACTTTGCTCATTTGATGAAATTAATATTTGCAATACTTCAGTTAGATCTTTTAAAATTACTCGACTGCCATGGCCTCTCCGATGGCGCAACGGTAGAGGCTCTGCTTCGCGTGTGGGAGACCGGAGTTCGAATCCTGCAGGCAGGGACTTCTTCAAGTCGATTTCTCACGAGGTATGTGTATGATACTCTGATTATATGTTCCTGCTACATGTCTGACATTGTTACGTGTACTGCCATGGTAGATTTGCACACGTAGCACTTAGAATGGTGATTGAGTGATGCAATATCAGTAAATGCAGAAGCATCGGATTTGAAACTAAAGGAAAATTTTTTATTGAATTCATTTTAAAGGTGGCCACTGGTGGCCCATTGATGCGCCACCGGTGCCAATGGGTAGTTATTGATGTACGAAGAGCTTTACGGGTGTGGTGGCCATTGGCAGGTTATAGGTGTGGGATAGGTGGTGCACGCCACCCTTAATTCACTGTATAAATCATATAAGCTCCACCTATGGGGTCCGCCGATAGCCACCATAAAAACATAGGTGCTCCACTCTCAATTTTTATTTGGGATCTTGCATTGACAAGTCTCATCAAGATTGAACTGCATGAATCGCCTTATTGCTATGTATTTTAATTATATCGCTTGTCTAATTTGGAGATCTCACTAATGCCATCGCTGAACATGAAGTCATTTTGCTTACGGACTTTGCGCAAGCTCAGCAAACATTGCTTGCATCGTCATTGAATTCTATGAGCTTAAAGCAATAAGATTCCCGGTAAATTGCGGTCGAATTCTTTAAGTGAATTATGAGATCATTATTCGGCATTAATTCTAAGCAATATGAAATTATCCGAATAGAACATTTCGCACGACATGATAGAGCGCTAGAAAAGTTAATTTATAACTTAACACATTTATCATAATTCCAGATAGATTTATATTCAACTCAAAATAGTCTAACTTTAACAGGTTACTCCAATTGAATCGAAAGGTCATCCATAAATGTTACACTCATCACCAGGGTCGACGAGCAAGCTGCAGCCGTCTCGAACGATGGCGAGCAAATGACCAGATAGCGCCTTAATTCTTCCAGACTAGTGATCTCGCCTTTCAGAGAACCCCTGGCACCAGAAACTCTATAGCAGTGCTGGTAAATGGGAAACTAACAGACTGATATTAACTAACGAGTCCACCACATTTGGCTGTGTGCATTCACGCAGACGAAACGCTCCAATAGCCGATAATGAATTTAGACATTTTAGCTCCCACTTTTGGTGCTTCCGAATTGAGTATTTTATAATCCTTGCATATTTTTGAACAGAGGCTATGCTTGAATGCAACCTTTAGCTCTTATTCAATTGGAATTTTAGATAGATTTTGCTTTTTAGCTTTGTTTTTGTTTGTAAGTTTAGGTTCGAACTTCTATGTTTTTTTTAATTTCGACTCCCAAACGAAAGCAGGATTCCGAAACGTTTTTTTTTTAAGAAATCAGGTAATTTTTGTGAAATTTTCCTTGCTTTTGAGTTTCTAGGAACAGATTTGAGATGGCACTATAGGAAGCCAATCTGGTCATCCCTCGTGATAAGCAGGATCAACGATAATCGACTTCACTCGATCGATATTGTTACCGAGCCAATAATGACTTGACTCAATCGTGTAGCAGTCTAAAGTGTGGTTTAGCTGTTGGCAGGAGTGTATTTTTACTAATTTTACGAGGCTTTCAGATTCCCTGTAGGTAGGTGTTTAGCTCATCCAGAAAAAAAATAATTTTAATATATTATAACAATGATATTATTGAAATAGCCATCCACACAACTAAAGCATCAGTATTCTGCGTGTTGAAAACCATTAAGTTTTATTTAGGATAGACAACCTCAAGTGATGATTGTTATCTTATTAAAAATTTGGCGGGCTAAGCGTAATCAACGAACACCAAAATATGCCCGATATTAATAGAAATAAAATTTCTATTTCTTCTCCAAATTTGGATGAGGAAAACAAGCGTCATCACCTGCACCACCACCATTATCAGGATCATTACAACAAGTCTCATCAACTATTATTTTCGAAAACAGAAGAGTAAGACTTGAGAGAATCTCTGGTTGAGAGGAAGAGACACTATATATCCCGAAAATTTAATTTATACTAAAGTTATCATTTAAAAGTTGAAATAGGTATACATTAGGAAACCTTGTTTTTATTGCATCTTATTTATTCATTTTTTTTGAAAACCTAAATGTGATCATGAACATCAAATTAAATTCCCCAATTAACTCCCAAAAGTTCCCCAGCATTCATCGCTGTACTAGGCAATTTTCCAGCATTCATTTCGGTACTAGTAAATTTCCCAACATGCACCACTCTTCCAGGTAATTTCCTAGCATTATTGCTTGAAGTAATTTTCAGTATTGGTCCCCTTGAAAATATTTCAGACGTCACTTTGTGGACAACTTTCATTCTAGTTTTAGAAGTGACAGTCCAAGTGTAACGCACCGCCTGAGAAGTTATCTGTGAGTAACCTAACATAAGAGGGATTTTTTGTAGAATAAGTTTCAGATAATTTAATTGCCGATCTACCTTTATGGGTATTTGTAATTCTATTATACATACTGATAGCGCGTCAATTATGACTGCTTTTTAAAATTTAGTATTAATATGATGGATTGAGGGGCTGTTACTTCATGTTTTATGCACGGTTACCAACGTGATACTCTGTGAAACTCACACCAAATAATTATAACGGAAGTGCTGCATTATATTTTTATGAATGAAAAATATTTAATGGAGTACAAGATGATGTACATGATAATCAATTCATTAATTTTAGAGGAACATTTAGTCAATATTCGTTTAAATTTATATTATTAATGAATATATAACAATTTATGACAATTTATGATATCTGTCTCTATACTTCCCGATATTATTTTAGACTCGTAGCTGCCTTACGGTGAGAACACAAACACGCTGATGAGGTCAGTTCTGATGAGCCGGCAATGCGGCCGAGCAAGTGCGTCGTTGCTGCTGCTGCTTATGGTGGTCTTATATTTTCTGCTCACGCCGAACTTGCGGCTACCTTTTCTTGAGAACACTCTTGGTAAGGTCATAGAAATTCGTCTCTATCATAAGTTTTAACATGCAGGACCCTTGATATTGTAATTTTGGAATAATATATTAAAGATATTTAGTCAATGAGATGAGACAATTTTTTTCATAGCTGCTGTGTATCATTTCAACTTATGAATATCGGATCAAATTAATAAATTGCCTCAATCTCGATTCATATAATTTTTACTGGCTCTCAATAATTTAAAGTTCCTCACAGGCTTTTTGGAAGAACCAAACACAGAAACTTACAGTTTCTGCATCATATTGCACTGTGTAATCGATTGTTCTCTGACAACAATTATTTTCAGGTATTAGTTGAGTCTCTGTTAAGATAATTAAGATAGTTCAACTATTGATTCTAACGTTGAACTCACATCCAGCCTGTGATACATTTTTCATTCGTTCAGCCAAAGTTCGTTTTTTCCCATACAAAAGGAGCTTGAATACTCAACGCTTCAACAATGAACTATTCGCGTTTTCTGGACGTCCAAAGCAATGCAGGTTTTTCAGCAAATTAGGGAAAATTAATATACTTTACCGTTCAAATTTTCACTGACACCTGAAGAACATTTGTATTTTTCTATCAGAACCACGCGGAGGACAGCAAATTCAAGAGGAGATCAATATAATCCTGGTTATTTGCCGCAGTGAGTATTGCATTTTTGAACTGGTGACTTGACAAACTTTTTATTGTGCATTTACAATACAGTTAAAAAATATTTTTAATTCCAATATCTAGATCTCATTCATGTACAAATAATATTTTGTTCACAGGCAACTCAAAGAATCTGTTGAATTCCATTGATAGACAATTACTGCAAGCAAGCGTGGCCATCAAAGCAGCCGCGTATCTCTCCCTTCAACGCATCAGGTGAGAGTTGTAAGGCATGGTTATCTCCACATGGTGTTAACCTTGACAGTCTCGTTCATAGGCTGTTGAAAAATAGGGGTTAATAATCCTGCGTCTATGATAAAGAAATTGATAAGCATGAGTCTAATGCTTTCTCAACCGCCTGCTGCTGTACGTTAACTCGGTAAAGGTAAAATAGTCCTTCACTATATTCCCTTTGATGCCCCCAGTATCTATAACGAATTTTGATAACGTCTTGGCTTCTGCCAGGGATTCGCTAAACTAGACTTATGTTATTCTGGGTATTTTTATATCGAAATAATTTTCTGGTAATATAATTTTCTTATATCCGACTTTATTGTCTTCCAAGAGTACGATAAGATTTGGCTGACGCCGAGTCATACAAAGCTAGCAGGCTTCTTAGATGCTGAACTTCAATCCGTGCCACAGGTTGTATGGAGCGGCTGATTTACTTGTTCCCTGTGTTCTAGAAGACACCTGCTGTGAAGTCGGCTCGCATCCAAATTTCATTATCCTACTCCACAATGAATGGTTAAAGTTTACCAAATAGGCGACTTATTCGGCATGGTATTGTGTGTTGTTTCTATTTCTATGTACTGTGTGTCTGTGTCCCATTTTCAACGGTTAAATTCCGTTCGTCCGCATCTCCGAATGTCTCTGACGGTATTTATGAAATATTCCTTCATTCTATTGTCTCATAGTTCAGCTTTTGCTGTGGTCGACAGAGATTGGCTCAAGCATTTGGTGCCTTTCACAATTAAATCACATGGTGCTTTTAACAGTTAAATCACATGGTGCTTTTAACAGTTAAATCACATGGTGCTTTTAACAGTTGAATCACATGGTGTCTTTCACAGTTAAATGGGGATTGAGTTGTGGTGGGCAGGTTGCGAGTACCTGGGAATCATATAAAGAAAACGAAGTAATTGTTTCCAGTCTGTAGGTCATGATGCTTTTGCGACAAAATATTTGTGCACCATAAAAACGACGAGTTTCTAATTCAAGTTCTGACTGTGCTAATTTGCTTTGGGCTAACGAAAGTAAAATTTAATTGGAAATTATTTTCAGATTCTTAATCGTGAGCGACTCCCAGGATGTCTTCAACGAACTGGTAGCTCTGACTCAAGCCTGGCCAACGGCCTACAAAGAAAGAATCTCTTTTAAGGTGACACTTCTCGTGTCCATATAAGGCGTATCTTGATTTGAATTTAAAATCGAAATAATCTCGGCACTAATTAATGCTATTGTTTGCAAGTTTTTCAATAACATTAAAAGTTTTAGAAGTTGCAGTTCATGTAGAAGTTATGTGAAAGTAAGAATTTGAATGCTACGAGCGGTTGGATTGACAGTCGAATTTTCAGTAAACAAGTACCTATAGAATTGATGTTAGTTTTCAAATTTGTAGTGGTAGAAGATGATTAATAATTTATATCCGAGTTATCTTCAGGTATGAGATTCATTGATATATTATGTATTTCATTCTAGAAGGTTAATGAGTTAGCTGAATCAATAAAATTATATATGTTTATTTCTACCTTAGAAATTGCGCACTTTTCATTAGAAACGTTCAGTACTCCGTCAAACTGTAAATTGGACAGATTAAAGCAGAAATTTGTGTATAGTTAGTTATGCTATTCATAATCAATTTGTTAATATTTTTTTGTTGATTTATTTATATAGTAATCGAGAGGTCACTAGTTTTTTATGAATAGAGACGAATAATTCTATGGCCTACACAAGTTATCGTGCAGAATATCCTTTAGTTGTGCATATAGTGCAGATTTCACGTTACTTCAAATCATGTAAATCGGAAACACGCATAGATGAATTCAACGTCAAGAATTAGTGGACACTTCAATTGTGAATACACGCTGCCACCATCCATATCGCTGAAAAATAAATTCTAAACACCATATTTACGTAAAATAAATCGGTAATTTTAGGCTCTCAGATAATTTATTATTTAATATAACCATTTTGAAACTTTTAGTTCTTGGCCTCGTGGTACCCACCGGAGCACGAGGACATGAAAGGCCTCTTCCGCCCCTGCTCGTCTCAAAGACTCTTCCTGCTGCGCCTGCTGCCGGAGGAGTCCGCCGTCCTCTACATGGACAGCGATGTCATCTTCCTGCGCCCGCCTGAAGAGCTCTGGCAAATTTTCAACGAGTTCGACGAACGCCAGTTTGCCGCCGCGGCTCTTGACAAGCGAGATTATAATTATATACCGAAGGTGAATGAGCTTAGTATAGAAAGCATATTGCATATTTTCTTTTGCTAACTGTACGCATCCGTATGATATTTCAGAGAGTGAGTCAATTTTGAAAATTAGGCTCCTAATTATGCTAAATTGCCATAAATGTACATGGTTTCTAACAATCTCATTCAAGAATGGCTCTGAAATTTCGCATTCACAAATGTTTATTTAAGTCAAGTTTATTTCGATTTGCAAAGCTCTCCTCTAATATAAACGGCTATATATACATATTTTTAATGTTGTAGCTGCTTGTAACAAATAATGAAAAACTAATGAAATAATGACATACTTATCTTCGGTTGGAGTTCCATCTTTTCTCCATGAGTGTAAAAACATGATAAACAAATGTTTGCGAAATTAATTTTAATTTCTTTGTACCCTCAAAGAGTGTAGAGGTGTTTCTCATGGGAATATACATCAAGCTGACCGCCTGAATTGCTTCTCATTTTTGCAGGAGGTTCGGATGACAGATATGGGGTTTAACGCAGGTTTGATTCTGATGAATTTAACCCGCATGAGGCAGTTCCCGGGAGGCTGGGAGGACCAAGTGCTCAACATCACGGCTACATACAGCGATCATTTTCAATTTGGCGATCAAGATATACTCAACATCTTCTTCGCCAAGGTAAGTCGACGTCCCATGACGCATGACAGTTTAACACGCTAAACACGTTCGATTAAAATTTCAAAAAAATTATCGCTTCTTACCCGGAATTTTTTAGTTTTTTATTATGGTAAATTGGCGATTTAATAAAACTGACCACATGAATAATGGTCCTTTCATCACTAGATGAAACCATAACGGTCGCTCAAGAAACGTTTTTTACAAGCAGTGCGAAGTGTTGTTTGTTTCAATTATTGTTGTAAGCCGCTTTTGCTCAGCGGTTAGCCCCACTGGTCATAAGTTCCGTGGTCACTACTAGCCCATTATCCATAATTTCGACCTTTTATGAAACACTATCTGCTGGAGGCTACCGCTGCCTTTTCATTGCCCTACTTCGAAAATTTGATATTACAACACTTCTCTTTAACTTCACTTCTTGTTGTTTGTTTGTCTGTCTGTCTGTCTGTCTGCTACAAATCTTATAATCGATATTTAACACACTTCTACCTGTCCAATCGATCTGAAATTTTGCACACTTGCGTAAAGTTGGAGACAATGCATGAATCAATTGACAGAATAAATAATTTTACGAACTAAAAATTTTTTTTCATTAATAAAAAACATTTAAATATAATTTCGTCTGCTACAAATCTCTTAATCCATATATGACGCAATTTGACCTGTCGAATCGATGTGAATTTTTGCACCATTGCATAAAGTCGGAGACAATGCATGAATCAGTTGACAGAATAAATAATTTTGATAATTTACAAAATATAAAAAAATGTGAAAAATAATTTTTTTCAATATATGAAAATAAAATTAAAAATTCATTGTACATGTGTAACATCCAAGACACAGGATTTTTCAGAAGTATTGTCTTTAAAAAGTAATTTTTAAACGCATATTATTTCTTATTGGTGTCACAGGACTAGTGTTTCTGAGTGTGAGGGCCACAATTAACAAGTCTCGCTACTCTAATATTTTATTACTTATCACCACTCTAATATTTCCTTACTTCTAGAGATTTATGATGAATACAAACCTCTTTATCCATACAATGCCATCAATGTTCCGTAGATAATGCAGTTTCTCATCAATATGACATGGAATATTCATGTTCTAACGAACGAAGACTTATATGTATATGGTCTACGGGTGGCGTGACCAATATGTTAGAGTCTTTCAATGACTAAGCCGGGATTCTACATACCTCGTGATTTTTCATTACAGTTCAAGTCTCATTTCTACCCACTTGGATGCGAGTGGATGGGGCGAGCTTTTTACTGTGAAAGGAAAAAACTTCGCGCCTGTCCTAAAATGATGAACGAAGGGTCGAAGACAGTCCATGGAGCCGGGGGGAGCTTCTATACTAGAGGAAAATTCAAAGTGAGTTGAAATCTATTTTAAACATAAAATAAATCTTAGAATGTATTTTTTATCTAGCAAAATAGTTAAAAACTTTAATATGAATTGACTAGTAATTAAAGTTAAAGATCTCTCTCGTGACAACACAACTCATCACTCATCAAACCAATCAAGTCTGCCATTTACATTTAGAAGTTAAATATGGATTTAATTTGAATAGGAAAAGGAAAAATGCGATATTCGATAAAACTGAAGTCTTTTTTCTCCCTAAATGATTATTGAAACTTACACCGTCATCTATCTTAAAAACTTATACCAACAAGCCAAATATGTTGAAGCAAAATTTTGGCAGACATGACATGTGATTCAGGAAAATACGGATTCTTTTTCTGTGGAGTGATTGCACGGTTATGCACCTTAATATACGTCCATTTTCACGTACCTACCTTATTTTCCTGAAAAAATTCAAATGTATTTTGAACCTAATCTTATCAACATTTGAAGACAAAGTGGCTCATAGCTTCATGTTTTTAGCGCATTTTCTCATTTATGGAAAAAATGCCCTATTGAGCGTCATGTCAGCCTGTCCGTCCGTGACTTCACGTTTTCGTCGACGAGAAAATGCGCTCTCTGTCACTCACTGCAGCACTGAGTGAGTACTGAGTTATATTTTTTTAACTTGATTATGCAGTATGCACAAGAGCGCAGGAAAACTTGGTATGCCTATAGATTACGTAGCGTGCCCGTATTTTTATTATATTTTCTGAAGGAATTACCGATGTGTTTAAGCATTCCTACTCAAGTAAAGGCCCATTGCGTCACGATGAGCCGGTGATGCAAGGACCGTACGTGGGCTAGCTAAATGTTAACTCTTGCACTACATCCCTAACAAAATTCGGGGTATGCTTCAGCCTCTGCCCCAGAGTTGCTATGTTCGCGTTAGAGTTATTCTGGGTCAGTTGGCCACCTGATCGCAATCAGCGACTAGTCAGAACCTCCTTGCCGACTTTATTGTGTCCTGAGAGTAGGGCAAGAGTTAGCAGCATAAGGACCAGGCGCTTGTAGCTGTCTGATTCGGGGACCGGAATGTAGACCAAAAAGCGGACAGTGAGAAGCTGATTTACATTCGGTCCGAGTCCTAGGCGGTTCCTAATTCAGGGTGGCCACCAACTAAAAATTTTGATAGGGATATTCCCTTTTTGTTTCAAATTTGTCTAGGGTTCTATTAAACGTCGTCGACGTCAATGGTATTCTAAGTATATTTTTATCGTCAGAAAACAAAGGATTTGTCTTTGCTTTAATTACCAATGTATACAGGTGGAATAACTGTCATCAATGTTATTCGTCTTTGCGAGGAATATATAAGTAATAATTCTCGTGTTTTGTTCAATGTGTTGAACATGTCATTTTCTAACGGGTGGTAAAATTTATTATTAATTACAAATCTTGAAGAGCCTCCAACAATAAACATTGAATATTGCCGTGATAATTCAATTATTTATTGACAGCTATTAAGCATGATGTTAATATTTCTATACTTTTCAGGCTTTTTATAAAGCGTGGCAAGAACTGAACATGACGCAGCACGTCAATGAATTCCAGGCAAATTTGAGAAAAAATTTGTCTACAGCTCAAAAGGATAAACATTGCGTAGAACATGAATACATTGACCGGATTCTCTCACAACAACTTGTTCCAAGTGAAAACTCTTCGGCTAGGTATCGGTAGTTAGTATAAAATTAAGCGTGGAGACGATGCATAATTGCTTTTAACTTAAGTCTAAAAAATTTTTTCGTCAGTTTATGCTTTTATGAAATTAATATAAATTGGTTTAAATCTTGTAACAGTTTTTTTAGTTTGTAGTGAAATGTAAATTCACGTTTCCATAGTTTTCGTGCGAATTTTGCACAATCATTTAAACGATTAAAATTATGCTTCCTGCACCGAGTTATAGTCAGATAATTCTACAATAAATAAATTAACCCAACAAATTATCTTTTTCACGTGAAAGACGAATATTAAATTTGTTTGAGCAGATCTCAAAATTCATTCATTTTTGCATCTCATCAGTTGGGTTTCTTTTAAGAACTATTCTACGAGATTTAAACTGATTTTAATACCTAATTTCTGTTGTAATCACACAATGAATAGAGAGAAATAATTCACCGTTTCGTCATTGTGACGTAGATGATGAATGATTTATAGGAATTAAAATAACGAGCCAAGCAATGTTTTTTTATTTTTATATAAATAGTTTCTTAATCTTCTAATTGTCTTTAAGGCATTATACTTCCTTACGAGGTGCGTAATAAATTATGAGTATTATATTTTTGGAAATGTTTAATTTCTAACTTGTTAGATGTGATTTTGTTTACGCTTGATATTTGCACTGAGAGAAATGGAAGAGTCTGGATGACCAATTTAGATGAGTCAACCGCTGTCCAATTAGCGATGCACTTTGCTGACTCACTTGACCGTAACAAAATTGTAAAATATATTATGAAATTCATTTACTCTTTGTTTATTCTTTAGTATTATTATTTTAGGTATCGTCGGTTCTTTCGGCCATTTCCCGTAATGAAATGCGCGGTTAGGAAGTGAACGAATTTCTCAAATTAAGTGAAATTCGGTGCCGAATCATCGTTGTTATCACCCGTAATCACAAATTCTGAAATGGTTGAACTACTCTTCCTGCTGCGCCTGCTGCCGGAGGAGTCCGCCGTCCTAGCTCTACATGGACAGCGATGTCATTTTCCTGCGCCCGCCTGAAGAGGTCTGGCAAATTTTCAATTAGTCCAATGAGTCGAGCAGTTTGCCGCGGCAACTGTCTATGTCGCGGGTTACCATTATTTACCAAAGGTGAAATAAATTAACATGTAGGAATAATTATTTATTATTTATGAGTTATATAAATAGCAGTTCTGGAATCCGCTTTATTTTATGACAGCACAGCAACTTCTTATTTCACACTGAAATATTCGCACCTTAGTATCCTTATAGTATGCGTTTCGGACGCAGCAGTCCGAGGCAGAGCTGGAGCGACTCCTCTGCATTCAACAGCTTTCAGCTTCAGCAGGCAAGTCATCTTAGCCGCTAAGGTTAATATGGCCAGTTTGTAATAACCGCACTTAAGGCTTCAGTTGGGCCAGTAAAAGCACGATT
The DNA here is from genome assembly GCF_000764305.2 of Hyalella azteca. Lineage (NCBI taxonomy): Eukaryota > Metazoa > Arthropoda > Malacostraca > Amphipoda > Hyalellidae > Hyalella > Hyalella azteca. The sequence continues at coordinate 421,710 of NW_025941414.1, forward strand.
TTACTGGTCATGAGCGCATCTCTGGAGGAGAGGGACGCAGGTGAAATTCTGAGATACACCAAAAATTTCACTAGGTTGCTCAAGGTAAACCGATATATGCTATTTTCTGTGAGTATAAACATATAAGGCTTTCGCTACGTGTACAATGTATTTACCTACTATGTAGCCAAAAGTCACCTAATGTTTGATGGCCACTCTGTCTTGGATCGAGCAGCTTCCTTTCAATCGAGTCTAGGAATGATATTGAATCGCCTGAAGAAACAATTAATAATTGTTATATGTTTATTGATTAAACATTCATGGGTTGAGTAACTACAAAAATTTTCGTTTTGTAACAGAAGTTGGTTGTATTAAATGAAGTGTCGAGCAGAACGAATTTCCATCAGTGATTTATATATTTGAACAGATGTATACCGAGAGAAATAAAACATCAAAATGTGCATTGTTCTACGAAACTGAATTCTAGTCCCATAAAAGAGAAATACTCTCCTACGATTCTAAATTATTCAACTATAATCAACTCCCATTCAACATTTAACCATCGAAAAAAGGCCGTTAATGACGTATTAATATAATGATGAAAATGCTGGAAAATCATTAACAAATAAATTGCGGTTATTAATTGATATATACTATCGCTAGCAATAAACAATACGTACACACTAAACCGCTTATATAAGCAGCAGTATAGAAGCAGTAATACTCACTGCGACAAAGCACCATCACTATTTTGATCGCCTCTTGGTCTTCGCGCAGTTCTGCTAAGAAAATAACGCTCGTCAATGAAACGTGGGAAGCAGAAACTGACGTCAGAAATATTTCCTCATACATCGAGAATCCGTTCAAAATTTCTAAATATATTGATTAGGCACAATCTATTATAGTTAATTATAATCCTCATATATAAGTTTAGGTTTCAATTCCGTTCTCTCATATGTTGCATTCTTATGAATGGTAATCTTAATGTTATCATTGTAAAAATGGGAGACCAAAAAATGGAAGCTTGGAACCATGGTATGGAAAAACCAACTGATTATTGTCAACCTAATGATTAAACTTTTCTCTGGTGTACATGAAATATCAATAGGTGCACCTAATACCAATTAAGTACACTCAAATGTTGCCATTAAAATGTGAAAAAAAAACTTGTAGACTTGACTTTTCGACCAGCAAGGTTTTAAGCAACCTTATAAGCAGAGAGCTTCCAACGAGGTACCTACGGATTTTGCGATGCTACTGGCAAAAGATGGATGCCACATAGTAATGTGGCATCTCTTATATGAAGTTTTTTAATTTAAATTAATATACGATGAAAGGTTCTGTTATCGAGGAACTAGCCCGCATAACTCGTTTTGATTCTGTTTCAATGCACGATCGAAAGCTTATGAAACGACTTGTAGCTAATTTCTTTGAATCATGAAACTTCTACTTAAGTTAATGAATCAATGCGCTGTTAAATTCTACATAATTGAGTGAATCAACGCACTCTTAACTTCTACTTTATTTAATGAATCAATGCACTCCCGGTCATCTAATGGAACTAATATGTTTGAGGGCTGATTTTATTTTGAATTTTACCTTATTTATTTTCGCAGTTGCATCTACGACGTAAAAAAATTTAACTCAGTACTCACTGCAGTGAGTGACAGAGGACACATTTTCTCGTCGACGAAAACGTGAAGTCACGGACGGACAGACAGACGAACATGACGAGCACAATAGTGCATTTTTTCCATAAATGAGAAATGCGCTAAAAAGGCAGTGCCGCAAAACTTTACTGTCGAAGTACGTCAGCCTTCCGTACACAAGCATCCAAATTAAATGGTCCCTAATCTGCCTCACGACCTACTCTGCCATACACTCATATTGCCCAAGCTAAATAAGTTGGAATCGTTAAAAATTCTGCACTGAAACAAATGTTGTGATAATTTACTATGATAAAAAGTTAGAGCAGGTGCAATTATAACTGAGCCGGCATTTGTCGTACATCGAAATATCCAAGACGATTCTTCTTATATGAAATTGCCAGCTAAAAATCAAGGGTGCATTTTTAGAGAATTTTCTCATTTATGGAAAAAATGCACTATTGTGCTCGCCATGTCCGTCCGTCCGTCTGTGTCTGTCTGTCTGTACGTCCGTGACTTCACGTTATCGTCGACGAGAAATGCGCTACCTGTCTCACTGCACTGAGTACTGAGTTATATTTTTTGATTAACGTCAGTCCATAACACGTCATTAACGTCATTCTTATTCGTCAGACAATGTGTATGCAATTGTTTTCAATTACGCGGCAAAGTTCAACTTGCTGAGAGAAGCCTGGTTCCTCCTCATTTATTGTCAGAATTCAATGAAACGTGAGAAGCAAATGAGTTACTGACATATAATTTCAAATCAATCTCCAATTTCGTCGTGTAGATAATAATAAGTTTTTCGTTTGAAAAAATGATTTTAGGGATTGAAAATCATTTGCGCCATTCATGCAAGCTTTAAGTTCCCTTGGATTATAAAGCCACTGCAAGTCATAGCTAATAAAAAAATAACAACAGACATTTTGTAAGAAAAAGAAACACGATTCTAAAATAACACTGCTTCTTTGACAACAGATAATTTATTCTAGGCACGAAAAAAAATCTTGAATCAAAGTTCGTTTCATAGACATTAGACGATATAATAATAAAAATATGATATTGAACCGGTCCGAAATAATCTTTATGTCATCACTAGATAACTAGGGAAAATAACGGAGAAAATATAAATTCTTTGCTTTAGCATAATCCTAGAAATGTAACTCTCGATTGAAAATCGAGAGATAACTAGTAAATTGAAATTTGCCAGAGTTCTTCAGGCGGGCGCAGGAAGATGACATCGCTGTCCATGTAGAGGACGGCGGACTCCTCCGGCAGCAGGCGCAGCAGGAAGAGTCGCTGAGACGCGCTGGGGCGGAAGAGGCCTCTCATGTCCTCGTGCTCCGGCGGGTACCACGAGGCCACGATGGCTGTGCAGAGAGGCAATGCAGCTAGCATTCTAACGGCGGTCAGAGAAAAGTTCGACGTGGGCCCGCTCCTCGCTCGCGTCACAGCTCAGTGACCCTCGGAGTCGGTGTAGGCCACCATCAGAGGCGTTAAGGTCGGGGCCCTGATCATTGACCTGAAACCATTCCCTGTTTTTAATTAATAAAATCAATTCCTTTTTTTTTGTTGGAATGGTGAGTGTGGGAGGCCTTTAAAAAAAAAAAATTACAAAAAATCCTAAACATCTTTCTCGCAGTTATTCTATAACAGATAAGACAACCTGAACGTTCACTTAAATCACAAGCGGCTGAAGGCTTTAATTAATAAGAAGGATCAACGAATGACCATAGACGCTTCCAATATTTGGGTCGACGTTGCTAGAACATTTCTTACGAAACTCTTAAAGCTAAAAATCCTTACATTAGGGTTACTTAATATCAATGTTTTTATTAAGGGTCTAAATGAATTACATAATTAAAACCAGACATGAAACAGAAAATAAATTACATTGAAAGAGTGGCTTGCAGAAGCCGGGAAACAGTAAATAGCAAGCAACATGAAGAATCTATATTAGTAATACTCCTTTGCTTCTCAAGTTTTCTCGTGGATATTTATTTAAGTTAGTGACATTAAAATCAATCAAGCATCTTGGTGGCTGTTAATATATGCTGAATGCAATTAAGTATTATGACGTTGTTCTTTTAATGGTTGGGAAAGATATATTTGATTTAGTATCAACTTGGATTTTGAAATAGGGTGCCAGGATAGCTGCTCCCCGATTTTGTCTAGACATGTCTGGAGAAATGTTTAATGCGTGTAAATTTCCAGTGCCTCAGATAAGAAAAACTACAAATCTTAGTTCTTTTTTACAAAATTAACTTGAAAGTTGACCATCTTCGTATTTGCTAAATTAATATTTAGCAAATATTATACAATATAGTATTTGCTTAAATACAATGACATCATTTCAATCTTTAATGATTGAAAAATAAAATAATGATGTTGAGTACCACATCATAAAATAAAATTCTAACCTGGTTCTTGTGTCGCAAACCATATCACAAATGGTGGAGTAGATGTAACTTTTCGAAACCATTTCAGAAAAACGAATTAGCTCTTTGTTTTCTATGTAAAATTGATTTTTTGTGAGGTTTAGATGTATTTACACAGTCTGCAGCAAAGTGACTTGCCATAACGATTTTAATAATCAAATCATTGTATCATTTAAAATTTTAAGAAATTCGGTCATTTCTCTACATTTTTCCCATATTATAAAAACAGCTCAAGGTTGAGCCAATGTAACAGACAATATTATCTCAACAAACGAAGTTTACTCTCTTCTCTCAATAATCAATAGTTTTCCCGTGACTGATTAGATTGTGAGCAGTACATTGTCATTCGCACAACAATCGATGCCAACGATCGTGTAGCTGCTGTTTTCATGCTCATAGAGCAGTTACATATTCTAAAGTGAGGTTTAGCTGTTGGAACGAGTGTATTTGTACTAATATTGCGAAGCATTCAGATTCCCTGTAGGTGTTTAGCTCATCCAGGAAAAATAGTAATTTTGATATATTATAACAATCATAGTATTGAAATAGCCCATCAACGCAACTAAAGCACCAGTATTCTCCGTTTTGAAGTCCATGAAGTTTTATTTAGGACCGACAACCTCAAGTGATGATTGTTATCTTACTAAAAATGTGGTGGGATTGGTGTCATCAACGAAGATGCCCGATGTTGTTATAAATGAAATTTTTATTTTATCTCTAAGCTTGGATGGGGAATACAAGCGTCATCACCTACACCACCACCATTATCAGGATCATTACAACCAGTCTCATCACCTATTATTTTTGAAAACGGAAGGGCAAGAATTGAGAGAATCCGTGGTTGCGAGGAAGAGACAATATATTCCGAAAAGTTAATACATACTAAAGTTAAAAATTAAAAGTTAAAAAAGGAAACATTAGGCATAGCCTTGTTTTTATGCATCTAATTTATGGAAAACCTTAGTGTGGCAATGAACATCGGATTTAATTCCCTAATTAACTCCCAAAAGTTTCCCGACGTTCATCGCTGTAGTAGACAATTTCATTGTTTTCATTACTGTACAACTTGATTTCCCAGCATTCATTTCGTTACTAGTTAATTTCCCAACATGCACCACTCTTCCAGGTAATTTCCTAACATTAATGCTTGACGTAATTTTCAGTATTAGTTACCTTAAAAAATTTTCAGACGTCGACATAGTGGATAAATTTCATTCTAGCTTAAGAAGTGACAGTCCAAATATCACGCACCGACCTGAAAAGTTCTCTGTGGGGAATTAACCTACCATAGGAGGGATTTTTTTTGTGGATCGATTTTCAGATAATATAATTGACGATATAAATTTAGGGGTTTTATGTAATTCTATTATACATACTGATAGCGCGTCAATTATGATTGCTTCTTAAAATAAGTTTTGGTATGTTGGATTGGGGGGCTGTTACTTTGCGGTATATACAGGGTTACCAACGTGAAACTCTGTGAAACTCACACTTACTAATAATTATTGCCGAAGTGATGCATTGTGAATGAAAAATGTTTAATGGAGTACGAAATGAAGTGTATGATATTCAATTTATTAATTTTAGAGGCACATTTATTAATATTCGTTTAAATTATTATTATTAATTGGAATTAAATAATTTATGAAGATATATTATACACTATACTTTCCGATGTCGGGATATTATTTAAGACTTGTAGCTGCCTTACGTTGAGAACACGTTGATGAGGTCAATTCGAATGAGCCGGCAATGCGGCCGAGCGGCTACGCTGTTGCTCCTGCTTATGATGGCCTTGTATGTGCTGCTCACGCCGAACATAAAGCGACCCTTTCTTGAGAACAACCTTGGTAAGCTCATAGCAATTCATCGCTATCATAAGTCTTAACATGCAGAACCCGTGATATTGTAATTTTGAAATAATATATTAAAGAAATTTAGTCAATGAGAAGAGACAAAATTGTTTTTATGTCTGCTGTGTTTCATCTCAACTTATGGATATCGGTACACATGAATAAATTGCCTCAATCTCGATTCATCTAATTTTTATTGGCTCTCAATAATTTAAAGTTACTCACACGCTTTTTGGATGAACCAACTACAGAAATGTAAAATTTTTGCATCAAATTGCCCTGTGTGATCGTTTGTTCTTTGACAATAAACATTTTCAGGTATTAATTGAGTCTCTGTTGAGATAATTATTAGAGTTCAACTATTGATTCTAACGTTGAACTCACATCCAGACTGTGATACGTTTTTACGTGTTCAGCCAAAGCTCGCCCTTTCCCATAAAAAATGAACTTGTATACTCAAAGCTTCAACAATGAACCATGCGCGCTTTCTGGTCGTCCAAAACAATGCAGATTTTTCAGCAAATTTGGGAAATTTAATATAATTTACTGATCAAAGATAAAATTTTCACTGACACCTATAGAACATTGATATTTTTCTATCAGAACCACGCGGAAGACAGCAAATTCAGGAGGAGATCAATATAATCCTGGTTATTTGCCGCAGTGAGTATAGCATTTTTGAACTGGTGATTTGACAAACTTTTTATTGTGTATTTACAATACAATTAAAAATATTTTAATTCCAATATCTAAATCTCATTCATGCATAAATAATATTTTATTCGCAGGCAAATCAAAGAAATTGTTGAATTCCATTGATAGACAATTACTGCAAGCAAGCGTGGCCATCAAATCAGCAGTATATCTCTCCCTTCAACGCATCAGGTGGGAGTTGTAGAGCATGGTTATCTCTACATGGTGTTTGCGTTGAAAGTCTCGTTCATAGACCTTCGAATAGGTGTTAACGTTGACAGTCTCGTTCGTAGGCCTTTGAATAGGGGTTTAGGTTGGCAGTTAGCAAGTATCTGGAAAGTTAATCCCAAATGCAACTGTCAGAGCAAGCATCCGGAAACCTATCCCCAAATCCAAGGCAGTTTCGTTCATAGACCTTCGAATAGGTGTTTACGTTGAAAGTCTCGTTCATATGCCTTTGAATAGAGGTTTAGGTTGACAGTCACGTTCATAGACCTTTGAATAGGGGTTTAGGTTGACAGTTTCGTTCATAGACCTTTGAATAGGGGTTTAGGTTGACAGTCTCGTTCATAGGCCTTCGAATAAGGGTTTAGGTTGACAGTCTCGTTCATAGACCATTGAATAGGATTAGGATTTTAGGTTGACCGTCTCTTTCCTAGGCCTTTGAATAAAGGTTTAGGATGAGTCTAGTTCATAGGCCTTTGAATAGGGGGTTTAGGTTGACAGTTTCGTTCATGGACCTTTGAATAGAGGTTTAGATTGACAGTCACGTTCATAGACCTTTGAATAGGGGGTTAGGTTGACAGTCTCGTGTAAAAGGCCTTTGAATAGAGGTTTAGGTTGACAGTTTCGTTCATAGACCTTTGAATAGGGGTTTAGGTTGACAGTCTCGTTCATTGGCCTTTTATTAGGGGTTTAGGTTGACAGTTTCGTTTACAGGCCTTTGAAAAATAGGGGACTCACAGCCAAGGAGTCGCTACACTAGGATAATAGTTATTCTGTTTTTTTGCCATTCGATCGAAATAATTTTCTGATAGATATCTTATATCCGACCTTATAGTCTCCTGAGAGTACGATAAAGGTTGGCTTATGCCGTGTCATACAGAGCTAGCAAGCTGCTTAGATGCTGAACTTCAATCGGTGTCACAGGTTGTACGTGTGTAGCGGCTGCTTTATTTGTTCCCTGAGTTCTATTGTAGACACCTGCTGTGGAGTAGTCTCGCATCCAAATTTCATTATCCTACTCCCCAATAAATGGTTGAAGTTAACCAACTAGACGACTTATTCGGCATGGTATTGTGTTTTGTTTCTATTTCAATGGACAATGTGTCTGCGTCTCATTTTTAACGGTTAAATTCCGTTCGGCCACATCTCCGAATGTCTCAGACGGTATTTATGAAATATTCAGTCATACTGTTTTCTCCATAATTCAGCTTTTGCTGTGGCCGACAAAGATTGGCTCAAGCATTTGGTGCCTTTCACAGTTAAATCACATGGTGCTTTTAACAGTTAAATCACATGGTGCTTTTAACAGTTAAATGAGGATTGAGTTGGGGATTGAGTTGTGGTGGGCAGATTATGAGTACGTGCGAATCATTCCGATTCATTCAAAGAAACGAAATAATTCTTTTCACTCTGTAGGTCATGACGCTTTGGAAAACACATATTTGTGCACTATAAAAACGACAAGTTTCTAATTCCAGTTCTAACTGAGCTAATTTGCTTTATATTGACAAAAGTTGAATTTAATTGTGAATTATTTTCAGATTCTTAATCGTGAGCGACTCCCAGGACGTCTTCAACGAACTGGTAGCTCTGACTCAAGCCTGGCCAACGGCCTACAAAGAAAGAATCTCTTTTAAGGTGACACTTCTCGTGTACATATAAGGCATATATTGATTTGAATTTATAATCGAGATAATCTCGGCACTAATTAATGCTATAGTAGCAAGTTTATCAATAACAGTAAGAGTTTTAGAAGTTGCAGTTCATGTAGAAGTTATGTAGAAGTAAGAATTTGAATGCTACGAGCGGTTGGATTGACAGTCGAATTTTCAGTAGAAGAACCTATAGAATTGATGTTAGTTTTCAAAGTTGTAGTGGTTGAAGATGATTAATAATTGAAATCCGAGTTATCTTCAGGTATGAGATTCATTGATTTATTATGCATTTCATTCTAGAAGGTTAATGAGCTAGCCGAATCAATGAAATTATACATCTTTATTGCTACCAATCTTTAACGCGTGAAAAGTAATCTTTGCAAGTCATGAGGCAGTTTGACATTTAACCTGTCTAATTTCGTCTTTAAACACATATCAATCAATACTTCTTCATATTCAATTTGTAAAGATATTATTTGTTGATTTATTTATATAGTAATCTAGAGGAAATTATATAGTTAATTATATAACTATACTAGAAACTATATATTATATAGTTTCTAGAGAAAAACTAGAATCACTAGTTTTTATGAATAGGGACGAATAATTGTACGGCCTACACAAGTTATCGTGCAGAATATCCTTCAGTTGTGCATAGTGTAGATTTCACGTTACTTCAAATCATGTAAATCAGAAACACTGTAGCGGGAGAATTGCGCCCCATACACGACGTTACTGGATCTCTGCCTACGGGCCCTAGCGTACGAGGATTAATCAAAGTGGCTCAGCGAATCTTCACAGGACACAAGGTATATTTATATTTCACGGAGAACTCGCAGCCACGACATAGGACTACAAACTTAATTCATTCAAGTTTACAAGTACGGACATTATACAGACAATTAGACACAGATATTTACAGACACTACAAAGTGTAGTGGCTCGGGCAAAAGTCGGCTGCCTACTCGTAATCAGCTTCTTTCTTTTCTTTCTTATTTATTCTTATAGGAGCACTGGAAACTAGACCACAAAGCCCCTTGCCTAAACTGGGTTTAATTAGTACCTAACTGTTTAACAGCTCTGAAAGTGAAAACCTGAAACAACTCCTAATCAGCTACTTCTCTAGAACACCATCTACTCATACTTTTTCTCATCAGTCTTTGTCAGAGAGGTGCGGCGGCTGAATAAAACTAACAGCGTTTTAAGCGTGGCCAAGGCTGGCCCGCTACAACACGCATAGTTGAATTTTAGGTCAAGAATTAGTAGACACTTCAATCAATCGAGAATACTCGCTGCCTCACATATCGCTGTAAAATAAATTCTTAGCACCGTATCTATGTAATTTTAGGCTCCCAGATAATTTATTATTAAAGATAACCATTTTAAAACTTTCAGTTCGTGGCCTCGTGGTACCCGCCGGAGCACGAGGACATGAGAGGCCTCTTCCGTCCCTGCTCGTCTCAGCAACTCTTCCTGCTGCGCCTGCTGCCGGAGGAGTCCTCCGTCCTCTACATGGACAGCGATGTCATCTTCCTGCGCCCGCCTGAAGAACTCTGGCAAATTTTCAACGAGTTTGACGAACGCCAGTTTGCTGCCGCGGCTCTTGACAAGCGAGATTATAATTATATACCGAAGGTGAATGAGCTTAAGATAGAAAGCATATTGCATATTGTCTATTGCTAGCTGCGGGCATCAGTACTATATTTTAGAAAGTCAGTCAATTTTGAACATTAATTAGGCTCCTATTGTTATGCTCACTTGCATAGATGGTTTAAACTGTATATGATTTCGAGTAATCTCATTTATGAATGACTCTGAAATTTCACATTCACAAATGTTTATTTAAGTCAAGTTTGTATAAATTTGCGAAGCTCTCTTCAAATATAACGGCTAAATATATAAGTATATAGTATATATATAATGTTATAGCCGCTTGTAACATATAACGAGAAGCTAATGAAATAATGGTTTACTTATCAGTGGTTGGAATTCCATCTTTTCTTCGTGAGTGTAAAAACTTGAAAAACAAATGTTTGCGGAATTGATGATTTTCTTTGTATCCGCAATGAGTGTAGAGGTGTTTCTCGTGGGAATATACATCAAGCTGACCGACTGAATTGCTTCTTATTTTTGCAGGAGGTTCGGATGACAGAAATGGGGTTTAACGCAGGTTTGATTCTGATGAATTTAACCCGCATGAGGCAGTTCCCAGGAGGCTGGGAGGACCAAGTGCTCAACATCACGGCTACATACAGCGATTATTTTCAATATGGCGATCAAGATATACTCAACATCTTCTTCGCCAAGGTAAGTCGACGTCCCATGACACATGACAGCTTAACACGCTAAACAGGTTCGATTGAAATTTCAAAAAAATTATCGTATCTTACCCGGATTTTTTTTAGTTTTTTTATTATTGGTAAATTAGCGTTTTAATAAAACTGGCCGTATGAATTATGGTCCTTTCATCACTAGATGTTGGAAACCATAACGGTTGCTCAAGCAAAGTGTTTTTATAAGTAGTGCGAAGTATTGTTTGTTTCAATTATTGTTGTAAGCCACTGTAGCTCAGCGGTTAGCCCCACCGATTTAAGGAGCTAGCGCGAGCCCATGAAAGTTCTATCCATGAAAGCTCTATTAATTTCTTAGCGGGTGCGCGGCGCCTAGTTGCCGTCATAGGTGGTGATTGCTGCATGGCCTAGGGTTGATTTCCATAAGCGAACCCTGGGTATATGGTACCTGGGAAAATTTCAAGACATTAAGGTAATGATCAGTTCATCAAGTCAACCAAAAGAAAAGTTAGCATTAGCGGAGTTCATTGGTGAGTCCCATTTGGTGAAAACAAAATAGGGGTTAGTAAACTGATATCGATGAGTCGCATTCCATCCCACGAAAAACGGTGAAATTGCTAATCTCGATATTTTACATTCGACACAAGGGAAAAGACCTAACTAACTCTTTATGAATGTATCTCGATACGGCCGTGAAAAGGTTTCTGTTGAGATAAAAGTCATAAAACACTGAGTTCACACTATATTCAGTAAACATGTCTGTACAAATCGTTGTGCCCCTGTAGTCCTTACCAGTGCGTAACTAGAACATGATTGAATGAATCCTGGATGCTTGCATAACCTAAAGTATGAAAAGCTCTAAATGAAAAACGAAAAATTATTACTATGCATTATTACTAATATGAATAAATTTACACCATTCCCTTACATCATATCGACAAGTCTAATCTGAAAAAGGGAAAATGATTGAAATTATTTTCAATGTTTCAAGAAAATTTAGAGCTAGAAAGGCCTTAATTAATTGGTAACGATAGTTAACAGATACATTGAGTAAGTTCCGTGGTCAACAATCGACCGTTGTCCTTAATTTCGACCTTTTATGAAACACTATCTGCTGAAGGCGACCGCTGCCAATTTTCATTGCCCTACCTCGAAAATTTGATATTTCGTATTGGTGTCGCATGACTAGCGTTTCTGAGTGTGAGAATCACAATTAACAAGTCTCCGCTACCAAGTTTATCATACATTCCAATCTAAAATTTTGTTACTTCTATCTATATATATGATGAATATAAACCTATTTTACTATAACATGCCATTAATTTCCGAAGATAATGCGATTTCTCATCAATAGGGCATGGAATTTTCATGCTCTAACGAACGAAGACTTAATGCTACGGGCGGCGTGATCACTATTAGCGTATCTCAATGACTGAGCCGGGATTCTACCTCGCAATTTTTCATTACAGTTCAAGTCTCATTTCTACCCACTTGGATGCGAGTGGATGGTGCGACCTTTTTACTGTGAAAGGAAAAAACTTCGTGCCTGTCCGAAAATGATGAACGAAGGTTCGAAGACCGTCCATGGAAGCGGGGGGAGCTTCTATTCTAGAGGAAAATTTAAAGTGAGTTGAAATCTACTTTAAACATAAAATAAATCTGAGGAATGTATGCTATATCCAGCTAATTAGTTAATAACTTTAATGTAAATTGACAAGTATTCAAAGTTCAAAAGCTATTTCGTGACCACTCGTCACTCTTCTAACCAAGTCTGCCATTTGCATTTACAAGTTAAATATAGATTTAATTTGAGTAGGAAAACGAAAATGTGATATTCGATAAAACGAAAGTCTTTTTTTCTGCCTAAACGATTATTGAAACTTACACCGTTATCTGTCTTAAAAACTTATACCAACTAGCCAGATGTTGAAGCAAAATTTTGGCAGACTTGACATGAGGTTCAGGAAAATACGGATTCTTTTTCTGTGGAGTGATTGCATGGTTACCCACCTTAATATACATCCATTTTCACGTACTTATTTTCCTGAAAAAATTCAAATGTATTTCGAACCTAATTTTATCAACATTTGAAGACAAAGTGGCTCATAGCTTCATGTTTTTAGCCCATTTTTTCATTTATGGAAAAATGCCCTATTGTGCTCGTCATGTCCATCCGTCCGTCTGCCAGTCTGTCTGTCCGTGACTTCACATTTTCGTCGACGAGAAAATGCGCTCTCTGTCACTCACTGCAGTGAGTACTGAGTTATATTTTTTAAACTTGATTATGCAGTATACACACGAGCTGTGGAAAACTTGGTATGCCTATAGATTACGTAGGTGCCGATATTTTTATTATATTTTCTAAAGGAATTACAGATGTGTTTAAGCATTCCTATTCAAGTAAAGGCCCATCACGTCACGATGTGCTGGTGATGCAAAGGGCCGTGGGCTAGCTAAATGTTAACTCTTGCACTACATATATTCCCTTCTGTTTCAAACTTGTCTAGGGTTCTATTAAACGTCGTCGACGTCAATGGTATCTTAAGTATATTTTTATCGTCAGAAAACAAAGGATTGGTCTTTGCTTTACCAATGTATACAGATGGAATAACTGTCATCAATGTTATTCGTCTTTGAAGGCATATGGTAACAAGAATTACCTGCTGCAGAGAAATGGTTACGGCGAATACTGTAAGAAAATTCGAAGATCCCTGAAAGAAGAGTCTTAGACTTCCCATCTAAATTTATAAACTGAGAGAATGGCCTCTCAGAATTAACAGAGAGGCCATTGAGAGAATTTTGATAATATTATTGCAAAATTAACCTACATAAATTTTACTATTTGCGCTTTCTTAGCACGCAAATTTGGAGAGGAACTGAATGTTGAAATTAATGATGGCTACTCTCCTTTGATATAATTATCCTAATGACTATTCTATTCTTTATAGGTTTGATTTTATTATTGTTTTATATTTTCATTCATAATTCATGCTCATTTTAGTAGGCTGCGAGGAATAAATAAGTAATAATACTCGCATTTTGTCCAATGTGGTAATAACAAATAATTTTCTAACGGGTGGTAAAATTTATTATCAATTGCGAATCGTGATGAGCCCGCAATAAAGAAACATTGAATATTGCCGTGATAATTCAATTAATTATTGACTACCAAGCATGATGTTAATATTTCTATACTTTTCAGGCTTTTTATAAAGCGTGGCAAGAACTGAACATGACGCAGCACGTCAATGAATTCCAGGCAAATTTGAGAAAAAAATTTATCTACAGCTCAAAAGGATAAACGTTGCGTAGAACATGAATACATTGACCGGATTCTCTCACAGCAACTTGTTCCAAGTGAAAACTCTTAGGCTTGGTATCGGTAGTTGGTATAAAATTAAGCGTGGAGACGAGGCATAATTGCTTTTAACTTAGGTCTAAGAATTTTTTTCGTCAGTTTATTCCATTTTGAAAAAAAGCTAACATGGTTTAAATCTTGTGATATTTTTTTTTTCATTTTACTTTGTAGTGAAATGTAAATTCACGTTTCCATAGTTTTCGTGCGAATTTTGCACAATCATTTAAACGATTAAAATTATGCATCCTGCACCGAGTTATAGTCAGACAATTCTACAATAAACAAATTAACCCCAAAAATTATCGTTTTCTCGTGAAAGACGAATCTTAAATTTTTTTGAGCAGATCTCAAAATNTGCACACTAAACCGCTTATATAAGCAGCAGTATAGAAGCAGTAATACTCACTGCGACAAAGCACCATCACTATTTTGATCGCCTCTTGGTCTTCGCGCAGTTCTGCTAAGAAAATAACGCTCGTCAATGAAACGTGGGAAGCAGAAACTGACGTCAGAAATATTTCCTCATACATCGAGAATCCGTTCAAAATTTCTCAGTCCTATGAATAAGTTTTCATATTGTCTAGACACAATCTCTTATAGTTCATTATAATCATCATATATATGTTTAAGTTTCAATACTGTTCTCTCATATGCTGCATTGTTATGAACGGTAATCTTCACGTTATCACCGTAAAAATGGAAGATCAGAAAATCGAAGATTGGAACCACGGTATGGAAAAACCCACTGATTATTGTAAACCTAACATTTCAAACTTTTCTTTGTGTGCATGAAATATCAATATGTGCATCTAATACCACGTACACTCAAATGCCAAAAAAAAAAACTTGTAGACTTGACCTTTCGACAAGCGAGGTTTCAAGCAACCTTTTCCCAAACATCTTATCAACACTAACAAGGCATTCTCTATTTTTGACAGTTTGGTAGAAATTCGATCAGTGTAGCAACCATGGATGACAATGCCAAGGCATTTTTTATGTTCATATTCACGCAATACTTGTACCTAATGTAGCGATCTGCCGATTATTTAAATCCGAAATGGAGAGCGGGCGCATAGTTACGTATAGCCTGCACCAAGTTTGTTAATCACATTATTTTTTCTGTTAAATATTAGCATTTCTCAAGCCGGTCATCAAATCGGAGACGAGTTTTTATCTGGAATTTAAAAGTAAAGAAAATAGCCAAAAAGTTCACCATTTCTTATAAGAGAAAACATTTCGGAGTACAGCTCCATCGTCAGTTCAAAACCTAGAACACAGGTAAAACAATTAGTAGCCTAAAATGCACATTCAAGCAATTCACCTAAACTTGACACAAGAATTAAAATCGAAGATAAAAGAAATAAAAATGAGATAACATGTAGAGAAGGTACTATCTATTTACAATTTGTAGAGGATAGGAACTGAATGCGGCATTTAAACTGGGTATCTGTTTGAAAATATAAAATGATTCTAAAATTCGTAGGTCAGAAACACCGGTTGTGGAGGCTAAAACTCTAAAATCACTATTGGACACCGGGACGTTGCACTGCTCGGCATGAATACGTACGGCTGAATGAGGGAGATGCGCAGGTATGTACCCTGGGGCCATACTTTCAAAATTCGCTAAATGAACGTAAGTACTTACGCTCTATTTTCTTGTCTATGATTGGTGGATTTTGCTTGAAAGGCCGTCAATGATTGGTTCAGGAACTTACGATCTCTTAACTTTTTTTGAAAGTATAGGCCCTGTTCTATAACTCCTGCCTCTATGCTCTGCAAGCCTAGTATAAAAATTGCGCAATGTCATACCGACATACGCAGATGCGCACTGCGCACAACTATATTGATAGACTAGGGATGATCGCAAAAGAACAGGGAGAGGATCTTTGTACTTGAAAAACGAGCTAATTTTAAAATTGTTCACCAGCAATATATTAAGATTTAAATTCGGGAGGTAGTTAGAGAATAGATCTTTCAACTCCTGGGCCATCGTCACAGATGCGGGACAAAGTAAGGAAAAGAAGAATAAACACGATTCCTATCGTCACGTTCAGGAACCACTTCAGCATATTGTTTGGACAAGAATTTTTTAATTTGAGTATGCACCAATTGTGAAGGAAACCCATTCAGTGAGAACATACTGCGCAAATATTCAAATTTAGTGTGCATACTATGGAGAGTAGAGCAAATTCGGAAACCGCGGTTTAATAATGTTTGAATCCCATTTAATTTGAAACGAAAAGAACAGAAGCTAAAAAAGCTGAGTTACTTGAGTTCATGTTCTACTGAGCAGAAAAAAACGCATCAAAATATATCATTAAAGCATGTGTACCTTAAAGGTGGATATTCCATTACCACACTAGCCTATGAGGTTCACTGATCTGAAATCACTAGCCACTGAAATTTCGTAAATTCTGCACCTTTTGATTTCATACCTTGAACAATATGACTTAATTATTCAAATTAATTCTACAATATAACATTTCTCCTAAAGAACGTACCCTATGTGAAGATAAATAAACTTCTTAATAATAACAAATAATGACGAACATTGTCTAACATTTCATTTGCACCGTAAGCATGAGAGCTTCCAATGAGGTATCACATTTACGGAATTTGCGATGCTACTGGCAAGAGATGGATGCCACAATGTATAATGAAACACCTGTCGAAACTAAATCGCACCACGGCGGTACCCATATCTGAAGTTTTTAGCGCATTTTCTCATTTATAGAAAAAATGCACTATTGTGCTCGCCATATCCGTCTGTCTGTCCGTCCGTTTTCGTCGACGAAAAAATGCGCTCTCCGTCACTCACTGCTGTGAGTACTGAGATATATTTTTTATTTAAATTAATGTACGATGCCAGGCTCTGTTATCGAGGAACTAGCTTGCATAACTCGCTGTTATGCTTCTGTTTCAATGCACGATCAAAAGCTTATGAAACGGTCTCTAGATAATTTCTATGAATCATGAAACTTCTGCTTAATTTAATGAATCAATACGCTCTTGAATTCTACATTATTGAATGAATCAATGCATTCTTAACTTCTACTTTATTTAATGAATTAATGCACTCTTAACTTCTACTTTATTTAATGAATCAATGCACTCTTAAATTCTACAATTTTGAATGAATCAATGCACTCTTAACTTCTACTTAATTTATTGAATCAATGCACTCCCGGTCTTCTAATGGAACTAATATGTTTGAGGGCTGATTTCATTTTAAATTTTACCTTATTTATTTTCTCAGTTACCTCTAAGACGTAAAAAATATAACTCAGTACTCACTGCAGTGAGTGACAGAGAGCACATTTTCTCGTCATTGAAAATGAGAAGTCATGGACGGACAGACGGACATGGCGAGCACAATAGTGCATTTTTCCATAAATGAGAAAATGCGCTAAAAAGGCAGTGCCGCATCAATCTCTACTGTCGAAGAACATCAGCTTTCCGTACACCAGCATCCAAATTAAATGGTCGTTAATCTGCCTCACGACCTATTCTGCCCTACACTCATATATTTACCAAGCTAAATAAATTGTAATCGGTAAAAATTCTGCAATGAAACAAATGCTCTGATAATTTACTAGGATAAAAAGGTGAAGCACGTGCAGTTATAACTAAGCCGGCATTTGATGTGATCGAAATGTCAAAAAAGATTTGATTTTTTTTTATGAAATTGCTAGCTAAAAATCAAGGGTTCTGACCTAACGTAACGTCAGTCCTAACCACGTCATTAACTTAATTCATATTCGTCCGACAATGTGTGTGCAATTGTTTCAAATTGCGCGACAAAGTTCAACTTGCTGAGAGGAGCCTGGTTCTTTCTCAATTGTAGTCAGAATTCGATGAAACGTGAGAAGCAAATGAGTTACTGACATCAAGTTTAAAATCCATCACCAAATTTGTCGTATAGAAGCTTATTAGTTTTTCATTTTCAATGATTTCAGTATAATTGAAAATCATTTGCGCCATTCATGCAAGCTTTAAATTCCCTTGATTATACAGCCACTGAATGTCATAGCTAATAAAATAAAATAAAAAAGAAATAACACCCGATATTATGTAAGAAAAATAAACACGATCCTATAACCTCTGCGTTTTTTTAGACATCTGCTTTCAAGCGATTCATTATAAAAAGTTCCTCATTAGTGCACGTTTCAAATTCACGAAATAGCAGACGTAATATTTTGTAGTTAAATGCTTAGAAAAGTTATTCTAGGCCCTAAAAAATCATCATAAATTAAAGTGCGCTTTATACACATTAGACGATGTAATAAAAATATGAAAATGAACCGGTCCGAAATAATGTCCAAATACTAGACAATTAGACCTAATAACGGAGCACATATAATTTATTTTCTTTGACAGAATCTTAAAAATGTAACTCTCGATTGAAAATATTTTGTTCGCTAAATTAAATTGAAAAACAAAATTATATGAAACTTTGGGCAAGCTATGGGTGAACTAACATCATGCAGTTTACTGTAAATGAAAAGATACAAGCAGGGAGCAGGGAAAAAACTTGCGTCGAAAATATCATGTAATAAATTTCACATGTCACTGAAGTGATGAATTATTTATATAATCTTCTATGTATGTTACTTAGCCTTGAAACAAACCATGCAGATCGAGGTATATGATACCAATGATACTTCGGATGATATATATGATATTATTAGCCTCGCACAAAATCGATTAAACTATTTCTAAAAGTTCTATGCAAGTGTCAAGCGTCATACAGATCGAGATTTGGTCCGACGAGAGGACTTTCTCCCTCCATGCATGTATAAGCTACTTGCTAATTAAGGTGCGGGTTACTCATCATAATAATTTTCCCTGGGCTTAGCTAACTATCGGAAAATCTCAAACTTCAGTGAAGTACAAGTTTCGGTTAGTTTATGGTTTCATGGTTGATTTTTCACAGCCTATTTATGAGCAGCTTACAGTTTTAGCTATTGACTTGACTATCAACCCTAAGGGGTGCTGCACTAGTGATAATTAATAACAACAACCCTATCGAAATTCGAAGACCTGTCAGCCGCTGGCACACGGACGCCCCAATACCCCCGTATGGCGGGAACTTCGATTGTTCGTGGGTTTCCTTGTTCAGACTCTGACCAGCCCCATCGTGCGATAGCGTCATCAGCGTTTGACCAGGGGCATCATGACGAAGCTTGACCAGCTGCTCTTTTTAAGCATGTTACGCAGATTTGGCCTACCGGGCAATTGACTTCCAAAAGAAGCTGGTAAATAGAAGCAAAACACCCTACGTGGCCGACTTGCTCCTGATTCACCCCTAAGCCGAATATAGTTCCTCTAAAACGACCTTAATCGGCACGAAAATTTTGACAGGGAAAAAACATTCTAGTAATCTTTGCGTATAAATCTATCGAAACAAGTTTTCACACAATAACCACTCCGCAAATAGAAGGTTGAAGAAACACGTCGCTGATAAATTATTTAAAACTCAAAATTAAAAAAAAATCGACCATACAATTGTTTCAGAATGTTGATTTCTGAAATCTGCTAGATATCTAAGTTATATATAAGTAATTATATGGCCAATAGGTACCGTGCTTCAAACCGGTTAGAATAAAAATTCAAAGTTATAATCTTTGAATAGTTCCGTTGACCCTATTCGGCCACGTATAAAAAGGAAGTAGAAAGAAATCTTTATACGTGAAAGAAATCTTTCAGCTCCTAACGGGCAATGCGAAGTGTATGATCGAAGTATACTGCTCGTTAAAAATTCGTTTGTTTATAATCAGGGGTGAATATCTGAGCGTTTGCTGCTATCGGTTATCCGTCTAAAGAACATCATTCGAAATAAGTTGTTGTGAAAGAATTCGGTCGATGTAGTCACGTCCGTGACAGCCAAATTGATCTTTAGATTTTGTGGCGGCCAAATTTGTTTTCAATTCTGCTTGGAACTCAGCGAAGGACTGCGTCATGTTCATTGCCTCCCATGTTTTGAAGAATGTCTGTAAGAAATAAAAGACAGGAAAAGACAGTCGCGAATTGTAGTTTATCATTAATCATCTAATCAAGATATTCTTGAATGTTTGATGTTCTACCTAAACATGATTTTTCGACTTAAATTGTCAACGAGTTGAAGGTTTAACAGATTATCAAATAAATTCTCCGAACAAAATTCCGACAACCGCAATAATTATTTCATGTTGCCTAAATCAGCAGTAGAATAAAATTCTCTTTGTAGATCCAAAACAACAGATGTTATTATGCTATTATATAAATTAATCTTTTGCCATTACGTTTTGTTGCTGAAATAACCGCTTGTGCACGGTTGTTTCACCTTGCAAGACAGATGCAGAAAATTCTATTTTTTAGTTAAAAAATTACCGTTATGAAGGAAAAAAACACATTCTTCGAACTAACAACGTATCATCTTTCATAATTTCATTGAAATGACAATTTCTGTCAATAAACAGGAAATATTCATTTACATAAAAAGTTGAATCATATGCAAATTTAATTAAAATAAATCTTGAACTTAGAATAGTTAGCACTTGTATTAATGTGTTTCGTTAATTGCCTCGTTTCACTATTGGATCAACTTGTAATCATAAAACTTAAAGCAGATATACGAGTTTGGTCCTCGTTTTACTATTGGATCAACTTGTAATAATAAAACTTAAAGCAGATATACGAGTTTAGTCTTGAGCTCACCATCAATTTCCCGGGCGAGTAAAATGATGCCGCTGTTCCGTGGACCGCCTTGGCACCAGCCTTCAACATTTCATTCAGGGCACAGGCGAATGAAGTTCGATTGGCAGTAAAAAAATCGTAAGTTCCATTCACATCCCAAGGGATAAAAGTGAGACCTGAACTGTAAAAAATGCAAATGAGAGTGGTGTCATAGTTATTAAAATGATATGGCGGAAAAACTTTTATAATGCATGCATGTAGAATGTTCACACACTTTACATATTTAAATACATATTTCCTTTAAATATTTGTATCCACAATGGGTTTCTCGCACCCACCCCTCCCGTAACAGCGCCTACGTAAAATATGGCACAAATCGTCTTTGGCACTATGGAAATGGCACTATGGAAATCTTTCTATCGGTAAAAGTTATAAAACTTGATGCTTTAAATTAAGTATAGATATTATTTAATATTACCTTGTCGAAGAAAATGTTGAGTATATCTTGATCACCTAATTTGAATATACTGTGGTACTCGGCCGTGATGTTGATCACTTGGTCCTCCCAGCCTGCCGGGAACTGCCTCATGCTGGTGAGGTTATACAACATCAAACCCGCGTTGAACCCCACATCGCTGTAACGCACGTCCTGTGTTTCATAAAAAGGATAAGCAGCCCTTGTCATATTAATCACAAGTGGTTATGCAGCTGTGACCCTTTGTTGCTCACAATTTATTTTGATGGGAAATTCGGAAAGGACTAAAGAGCTCAAACAAAAACGTTATAAAATGATTGTACTGTTGGCTATCATTATTCATTCCATGTTTTTCGAGTATAGATTCTCTCACGTTATATATCTGATATTTTCAAGGGTAGTTCAGGCACATCAACACATGATCCTAAATTGTCTCCATAGTTCAACAACTCGGACAAAATTATCATATCGATTACACACATTCGATTGCACACAAAATTATAGAATCTGCGCTCACCTTTGCATGAAGGGAACAACTCGCTCCTTAAGCATTTTGGTGGAGTGAACATGTTATGAATTTCAATGACTATTTTCATATTTATGCAACCTTTGGTATGTGATGGTAGGAACCGACAAAGACAGCAGCCGCGGCAAACTGCTTCTCGTCGAACTCATTGAAAATTTGCCAGAGCTCTTCAGGCGGGCGCAGGAAGATGACATCGCTGTCCATGTAGAGGACGGCGGACTCCTCCGGCAGCAGGCGCAGCAGGAAGAGTCGCTGAGACGCGCAGGGACGGAAGAGGCCTCTCATGTCCTCGTGCTCCGGCGGGTACCACGAGGCCACTTCTTCAGGCGGGCGCAGGAAGATGACATCGCTGTCCATGTAGAGGACGGCGGACTCCTCCGGCAGCAGGCGCAGCAGGAAGAGTCGCTGAGACGCGCTGGGGCGGAAGAGGCCTCTCATGTCCTCGTGCTCCGGCGGGTACCACGAGGCCACGAACTGAAAGTGTTCGAACATGATGGATGTAACTTATGCATTGAAGCTTCTCCCTCATGTTTTTAGAAGAGATATAACATTATAAGAAGGCAGGGTGGCCCAGTGGTTAAAGTTCAGAGTACCAAGATTGGCGCAGAGAGGCGCGGGTTCGATCCCAGCTCTGTGCGCCAGTTTCTGGTCAGAATCGGCAAGGAGGACGGGCGGTTATGCACAGCGAAATTTTAACAGTGAGTTGCGAGGTCGAGACAGCAAAATGCTGTGAATGTTCTGCGATGTTATTATTATTATTATTATTATTATTATTGTCATTATTATTATTATTATTATTATCATTATCATTATCAATATTAGTTTTATTATCATTATTATTATTATTATTATTAACATTTTTTGTCAACTTCCGTCCCACATGGGGCATTCCTAGTATTGCTGTGAACAGCTGGACAAGAACTAAAAATTTATCTATCTCTGGCGTCTATATTTTTCTCAGCTTTGGAGAGCGCAGGATATTCCTTCAAATACCAGAAATTACACAATTCTTCTATAAAAAAAACATACAAGATATTATTCAACATGGAGCCTGAAGTTAATTGAAATTACGCCCTGAATAATTACGAATTAATTCACACATACTAATGTCGAATGCAGATACCATTGCCAAATACACTCAAAGATATAATAATAGCACTACAGTGAGTTTTAATGCGGAATGAAAAGCGCACCTGAAACGAGCTTCTCTCTCTGTAGGCCGTTGGCCAGGCCTTAGTAGAAGCGACGAGCTCGTCGAAGATGGCTTGCGAGTCGCTCACGATATGGAATCTGAGGACCATTCGTTCTTTAGTCAGGGCCTTACGTTATTATTGCAACTTATCAAGTATTTTACTCTAGATTTTGGTAATCTTAGTTGTATTTAAGGGTTAGCTCGTAAACATGGGTTCATTAGTTCAAAAGAAAGAGGAGAGATCGAAATAATTGAATTCCTGCTGATAAGCTGGTATGGGTTTGGAAAAATATTCCATGTTTGCATAATTATGTACTTCACTGTGTGGTTTATCGAAATATAATAGGTCAAGATTGCACATTGAATACTAGGTAAATGACTGCTTAAAATAAATAGATTAAAATAACTCATTACATGATCTCACCTACTACGCCGGCGTGACAGAAAAATTACCGCTTTGATAGACACTTTGGCTTGCTGTAACTGCCTGTCAGATGAGTCCTGTAAAGTCTTAGAGTCGCCTGTTGAAAATACTACATTTTTAAGCAATTCGTATGAATTTTCTTCTCAATTTTGCGACAATTTCTGTAATTTTA
This sequence comes from Hyalella azteca, assembly GCF_000764305.2. Lineage (NCBI taxonomy): Eukaryota > Metazoa > Arthropoda > Malacostraca > Amphipoda > Hyalellidae > Hyalella > Hyalella azteca. The sequence goes on from NW_025941414.1 coordinate 445,312, forward strand.
ACCACGGATAGTTTGAAAAAATTTATTAATAAGATAAACACTTTAATCCGGTACGCGAACATTAATTTCCGAAAAATATTGCGAAAATCATTTTTAATTCCGTATAACGAGGATAGATTTAGCTGCGCCACTGAATATTAATTTCCTATCTTTAATAGTTTTCCAGCGTTCAATACTCACTGCTGCACACCGCGAGCATAATTTTTAACTCGTCCAAAATTTCCAGGTTTTTGCTTGATTCTGAAGGAAGAATAACATTATATTAAATTGTTGAATCGGAAAGCATAGTTTTTGTTAATTGGAAAATGTATCTGACTTTACGAAAAGTCAAAATCCGCGTTGGCTGAGAGCACTGTTGCACGAAACTCTGTGAACTTGAGGAACTAAATCTAGACAAACGTACGCATGCAAATTCTTTTTCAACAATAATATGAATGGTTTATTATACATTATACACGATGATAATCGACATGAGACACATGTTTCGCTTGAGTTTTACTCTGACTCATGAATTGTTATACAATGATTTACTACAAATAAATATTTCATGGTTAGTATATTAATTGCCTGACTGATAGCCTGCGGTTTGCAACAGCAACATCACAACAGCAGTGCTAGACTGCCACATTATGTCAGGACAATCTTACATTGACATGGTCAAACATCAAACATTATACCTATTATAGGGCAATAAAATTCTTCAAAGCAATACAATACTTCAAGGCTATACAATACTTCAAGGCAATAAAATTCTTCAAAGCAATACAATACTTCAAGGCAATACAATACTTCAAGGCAATACAATACTTCAAGGCAATACAATACTTCAAGGCCATACAATACTTCAAGGCCATACAATACCTCAAGGCAATACAATACTTCAATGCCATACATTACTTCAAGGCCATACAATACTTCAAGGCCATACAATGTTTCAAGGCAATACAATACTTCAAGGCGAAACAATACTTCAAGGCAATACAATATTACAATACTTCAAGGCAATACAATACTTCAAGGCAATACAATACTTCAATACTCTGCAGACCTAATACGTAATGCGGACGCTGTAGATGAACCGTAAGCAGCAGAAGCGCGGACGCGGCAACCACCAAACGCAGCAGCGTTTCTGCTCGCCGGCTGCTCTGGCGCCGCTGCACCGATCGTAGCATATCCTTCGCAACCCTCTCGAGATCTTCCATAAATTGCTATGCGTCTGCAAACTTGAAATATAGGACAAGATTGACAATAATTTATTCTTAATTCATGGGATGAAATCTGATAATTTTTGTAAAATGAAATCTGGGATGAAATCTGATAATTTTTTGTAAAAATCCAAAAAGGAAACTCATTTCAGTTAAGGAAGAAACGTTAGAAAAATGTTGCTTTATCGTGATACCAAATTAATGGTCGTTGGCGACTCGCGGAAAATATCCTACTTTCGATCTTGGAATATGCATTGCGCTAGCCTTTACAATCAAAATACTACGAAATTTAAGCAATATTCATTGTATGATTCAATATCTCAAGAAGAATAACCGGGAATTTAGTTACTTATGGAAGAGTTCACTTCGTGCGTTAAATCAAATGGTCACAGCTGTTGCCTCGAGACCCCTTCAACAGTCTGAATAGGGAAAATAATCCTATATGATTGAAGAATTTCGTTCCATATATATTGTTATCCAAAATTCCGCTGCCAATTTTTCACGTGTGTTGTAATAATATAAAAAACGTTCAAACCGACATAGTATTCCATTTCAACTCCCCATTAAAGTTCTTTGCAAATTTTCTTTGGTTCATTTCATCGAACAAAAATAGCATTTACTGTCCCGAAACAAAGGATTACAATTTTCATTGCAACCCTACTTCCTTGATGTTTCAATTGGCTGATATTTCATAATAATCCATATTTTTCAGGTGTTGCGCGGGAAGTATTGTGAAGAAACTGTCGATTAACCACAAAAGATAATAAAAATTCTCCTGTCATCAGAAAAACAGCTAAAAAAACATGTAAAGTATTTAGCCGATTTATGAAGTGTCGGAAATACAATTTTGTCCATGAATGTTCAAAAAATGTAACTCAGTACTCACTGCAGTCAGTGACAGAGAGCGCATTTTCTCGTCGACGAAAACGTGAAGTCACGCAAGGACATACAGACGGACAGACGGACGGACAGACGGACATGGCGAGCACAATAGTGCATTTTTTCATAACTGAGAAAATGTACAAAAAATTTGCTTACATTAGAAGCAGTTGCCTCATGAAGTCTCCTGATTCAAATACGACATCGTAGTATGTTACGTGGGGAGAAGAAACATATATGTTGTGTGGATGGATTAGCTTACAATAGTATTGTTTCAATTAATGTTACAAAATAATTATTTTTCTGTTGTAGAGGAAATAGATTTATTGCTGATTTTTAAGTTGCAACGTATTAGGGTTAGGATTTTGATTTTGTCATTTGTAGTTTTCAATCACCTTAGCCGTGACCTCCAGCAACATTGCGTTTTACCTGATATTGTGTCTTGTGTTCTTGCCGTGGAGGTACGTTAATCGATAGCTCTGTGATTATATTTGTGTTTGTTCAATTTTAGAAGTGAATAGTTTCGTGTTATTGATTATTTGTGCTTGTTAATTTGTTTGTTTATTATATATTCATTCTCTAGTTAGTTATATCAAGCGTTATTTTTGTTCTATTTCAGGAAGGCCTCGATGTTCGAACTTGATACATGAGCCCAAGTTATGAACTCTATATTTGGACGTGATTAGTGAAGTGAAAGTGAATGAACGCACGATCAAAGTCAGGTTAGGATTAGGGTGTTAGGTTTGTTGTGTTTTGTTTCTATTTATTCATTTTTAACTATATTTACTTGAAACTGTTTATTCATTGAAAAAAATCCTTGCCCTTGAAAAGTTTATTAAAGTCTTAAAGAACGATCACGTGCTATGTGTCGGGGAGACGTTAGTTTGACAAGAGATAGTCCCCCAACACTGTGAAACTCAATAAATTTTTAACTTTACAATTAGACATTTCAGGCACAACTTCTGCATTAATCACTATTCCCACTCACTTCTTCTGGTGTTCGGTCAACTTTATAAAATACACAACGTGTCCGTTACCGAAAAAATGCACGTTACTCCCGAGGGAATTGTTTTGCTACTGGCGTAGAGACGACTGCTTTATCAACTTAAATTAGACAACACTTAATGTGCACATGAGTACGCTTGCAGGTGTGTTCTTACAAAGACCATGTTTATACAAAGACCATGTTTAAACAAAGACCATGTTTAAACAAAGGCCTTTTGTTATTTAAAATGTCGGAAAGTTACATTATCTTGTAAATGCAAAAAAAATAAATACAGTGTAACATAAATGGCAACGATGATATTGTAAGTTAACCCATCCACACAACAAATATGCTTCTCCTCTCCACCTAATACCATCTAATATTATACGATGCGCGGTATTGCCTTGACGTACATCGTAACATTATTAAAACTATGTAAATTAGTGCATAGTACATTAGATTAGTAGATTAGTATCATTTGTGCACATGCAAACGCTGCGTGTTTTCTTCAAAAGTCCTTCAGAGCCCTTTTGCTATTCAAAATGTTGGAGAAGCGCTATATTCTCTTGTGAATGCAGCATAACAAAATATATAGCAAAAACATACGAATAAAATGTAATAAGTAATAATGGATATCTGCTTATATTTTTATTACAATTTGTTAGGTGACATGCCAGCAAACGCTATGGAAACTAAATAGAGTTTTACAAGTACCAGATGGATACTTCTGTCATTTCTTCTCATTAGAGATCAGAAATACTGCTCGATATTTGAGCAGAATAAATTTATTGTCAGGCAAGTTTTAGGATACGACTGCCAGATTTATACGTTTAAATATTTGCGTCAAAAAATTACTTTTTAAAGATAACACTTCTAAAGAATACAGTGTCTCCGATGTTACGCATTTACAATGAATTTCTAAATTTATTTACATATATTAAAAAAATTAATTTCTAAATTTTTTAATATATGAAAAAATTAAATTTTCATAATTACTTAATGTGTCAATTGATTCATGCATTAACCCCAACTTTACGCAAATGTGCGAAATTTCAGGTCGATTGGACAGGTAGAAGTGTGTTGAATATCGATTATAAGATTTGTAGGTGACAAAATTATTTTTTCAATTATTTTTTTTCAATTTTTAAAATTATAAGTTCGGTCAATTGATTCATGCATTGTCCCCGACTTTACGCAAGTGTGCAAAATTTCAGATCGATTGGAGCGGTAGAAGTGTGTTTAAGATTATTAGACTTGTAGCAGACAGGCAAACAACAAGAAGTGAAGTTAAAGAGAAGTGTTGTAAAAATTAAAGTCGTTTAATAATCACGCCCTAACGTCGGCGTTGAATCTAAATGGATACTGAACAATAGGCTTCTCCTATTTGTTGGACTAAGTTTACATGAATTGGATTTCACGGCAATTATTTATCCACAGTGAATTTCTTAACGCAGACGATTTTCCTCGCCTGAAGTGTTAAGAAATCACATGATGAAATATTTAAAATCCCAAATTAATGCTCTACAAATTTTGAACGGCGAAAAAATTCTCAAATACGAATGACAGCTAAAAATTTGAAGTTCAATAAAAAGCCTGAAAAATTACCACCTAACGAGGCTATTCCCCCCCCCCCTTCTTTTTCCCATGTAAACAACTCAAAGTTTAGAGAGTTTACCAATTAATTATAAAATATTTATAGATATTACACGATTTTTTATCTCATAAAATATGCCAGTAGCTCGCGTCAGTTCGCAACCTTAACAATACATCACAATCGTTGAAGAATGAAGTTTTAAGCGAGTTGGGGATAATATTCTTCATGTTAACAGGCCAGTCTTTTCCATGTGTTTCGTTTCAGAATTAATTGATCAAATAGGTAAATATTTTGGAGTAGATATATTCATGTCAGAAACTTTTGATTTACCTTATGAGTTTTTTCTAGTGCTTAGTGCTTTTTCTAAAAAGAAACTGAATTTTTTAACATTTTAAACACCTGTCAACCCTCGAACGACGTCCCTTCCAAAGTTTATTGGAAGTTTTGCGGTTTTACTGCCATTCACTGCTTGGAAATTTAAACCAAACCTGTATCACCTTATCTCGCTAATTTTTTATTTATAAAATTGAACTTTCGTGCTCAATTTAGGATTTAAATCCTGTAAAAGAATTCTCTGACCTAAGATTTATTTTCAATATTCGAAAACTTTCAGTATTTTTTAACAAGTTAATGCCGTAGAACCAGAATTCAGAGAGTTTTACAAGTATTGCAATCAAATTGAATGATTGCCAAAGAAATTTAAAAAAAACGGAAAACTTCATTAACAAAAATGAAAACTGGCACAGCTCAAACAAACTGGCACTTAAAGAGCGATGACGGCAGTGAATGGCAGTATTGCGGAAATGACAGCTCCAATCACTGTCGGCTTTAGTAGAAATTGTCAACTGGGTATAAAGCTTGAAAATGGCCGAAAAAATAGGCCACATACTAAGGTAATCATTAAACCAAATGCTAAGATAATCAAGATGATTGATGAACATAGTTATTGATACTTATAGAGTGCGGATATTACTTGTACGATCTGGCAATCATCAAATTTCCAAATAAGAAGAAAACAACACCTGCGCCGCTCATATTTGGACAACTGTTGTTCACCAGATTACAAAGTTCAGCTTTCGCCAGTAGTCGAGAAATTTCGTCAGGGGTGACTTGTGTCTTCACTCTCACTGACCAATAAAAAATTAAACAGAGATTATCGAGTAATATAGAAAGGTCATTATTGCAATTAGTTATGAATTCGTGGGAATTTCCGAAACATATCCATTTTCTCAAAGGCTTATAATATTTGAAAGGCTAAGGATGATTTAATTCTACTGCTGAGAGGAGAAAATATTTCCGCCCAGCTCTGGCGTTGATTTTTCCACGTGACATTCAACTGTGTGGTACTCAGGATACGTGGTTTTATGTAGCAACTGTTCCTGGTTAAAAGGAAGTCAGTTTTTTTTAGAACTTCAAATCTTATTATGACCTGACTGTAATTATATATTATACAGACTATTCTTCCACTCATCATGAAATTTGTATTGAATTTATATAATTGTGCGAATTGCATATAACATAAAAAAATTCATACACAATTGAATGCCAAAATATGGCAACTGATAGAGAAATCGAGTTGTAAATGTTTTCAAATGTTTAAAAATTTTGTTTAATTGTACAGGCCCTGCTTACTACGTCTTGATAAATAAGATTAATATTTCCTTGTTGAAGGATCGTGTTACTTTATGATGATAAGACTGGTGTCTCTGAGCCTGTACAGCCGGGGAGCAAAAACGCTGCTGCTGCTGCTGGGAGTTGTGGTGTCAGCACTTCTGCTGCTCACGGTTGATCTCCAGGGTCAGCTATACGCAGATAGCCTGCACGGTATAGCATCAATTCATTGTTCTATGCCTGGTAGTGCCGAAATTATTATTAATTCTGTGACTTTACCTCTTTAACTATACTTTAATTAGGCAATATTTTATTTATGAAGCTGGAAAAGATTAAAATTTCTGAAGCTGGAAACGATTGTCTACGTATATATATATGTTTTTGTTGGTACAGCCACACCAGATTTCTAATTCATTTGATGTTCGTATATCAGAGGGTTAGTTTACAGACTAATTAGACTAATTTAGGTTAGTTCATCAGTCGACCCACTGCTGAATCATAAAAAATGCCAGACCATGTTGTAAAATGCATCAATTAAGAAATATTTGAGAATGAATACAGTAATTTAATTTTTTTGTCAGTTACAATAGAAAATTTCTAACTAATAAAATCGTTATCGAAATCCTGTATGATAACGAAAATTCTTCAATGTGATTTTCTTTCAGAATCACGCACAGACCTGGAAATCTCGCAGGAGCTAAAGATTATGCTCGTAGTGTGCAGCAGTGAGTATTGAATGTTCGTAAACTATCGAGTCCGCACATCAATTATTATACAAGCGTTTATCAATATTAATATTCATTTAATGTTGAATACATTTTACTCGTGCTAAATGTGTTATTCTAGTAGTTGACATTCTCATTTCACATTTAAAAGCATTTTTTATAAAAAGAGGAAGGCGTGTTTGTTGTAGGGTAAAGTAGACTGGAAACGGAAAAAAAATTTTGTATATTGTGTTGAAATTCCAACAATTATATATAGGGAATCTGTTCCAGTTGTAAGTTCTAACCAGATTACGCTCTATTCTGCTGTAATAGTTGGCAAACGATGCAATAATGCTGAGAAATTAAAAGAAATAAAATCTTAGAAAATATTCTTTATTTCATGTCGCCAAAATTTTGTGTGCGATCGTTGATGATCGCTAATACATCAAATTATTTCTAAAAGGCTCCTCAACGACCCTGCTGGACTCGACGGACCGGCAGCTACAGCAAGCTAAGGTGGCCATCAAAGCTGCAATTTTTCTATCTCACCGGCGCATTAGGTGAGGTCTCATGAGTAGCTACACATTAGTTTCTCTTTTCACGTTAAAAAATCACTGACGATCAGTATTAGTTTTATGTAATCTTAACAGTTGTCCCCCTGTGTAAACCTACCGCATCAAGCGAACGTTCGAAATCCCACAAGCCACAACACAGTTGAGCGCGGATTGCAGCAATGAATTGTATGGGCCAACGTGGAAGATTTTCTCAACTTCAACACAATATTTGCATATTTCTGATAAATTCGAAATTTATCATTTCATCTCCAAATTTATTTGAAGAAAGAGGAAATTTTTCTAGACCCCTCTAATGTAGTAATTTTAGTCTCAAAACTCTAAGTATAACACTTATAGATGGAATGATGTATTTGATTCTCAGGTTCCTTATCGTGAGCGACTCGCAAGCCATCTTTGCCGAGCTCGTCGCATCCACTGAGGCCTGGCCGAAGGCCAACAGAGAGAGAAGCTCATTCCAGGTGAGATTTCGTGTTCCAAAATTAAGAACCCATAGTTATGCGAGTTTCGGCAATATCGATTCCACTTGTTGCAAAACTGCTTTTTCTCATTGAGCTGCCGCAATTCTGTAATATGTAGGTTCCCCAAGTTCCCATTTCGGATATTCTCCCTATTTAATAAAAATGTATATCCGGAAAAAATAATATTATGACTTCACATGATAAAAGTCTGAAACGTGAGTATTCGATACACTTTAAAAAAGATACTCGTATACGGTATAAAATGTTGGAAGAAAGTACGAAAAAAATGCAAATAACAGTTAACGTTCAGAAATATTACGGGAAATTTATGTATCAGGTTTTGCAGAACTGAATATTAATGGTTTAGTCCAGGACATTAATTATTATGTATCCTGCTAATGGTCGGAAAAGCTAGCACGTATTGAAAAAGCACGAAACGAATATACATTTAAAAATTAGCAATAATTGTAGTTTGAAAAGAGGCTCTTTACAGTGGTAGTTTTAACAGTGGTAGATTAACATCTGGTATCCCTGGTTTCCTTGGTATTTGTTTCGGACGTAGCAGTCCCAGGCCACGATGGATCGCCGCGTCTGATTATCGCGTATCCGCTCTCATCTGGTGAAATGTTATAGATGAAATCCTTCCGTAAATATTGCACAGATGTTCCATACACGAGAAATACTACAGACTTATTCCATGAACTATGGAAGACATTCAGTTACTTACGTGCATGCTTATAGCAGAATGAAGTGGATGGAAACTTAGGTAACGTACGTGAAGGTGTTCACAGGTTAGAACAAAATCTGTTGGCGAAATTCGCTTAGAAACCTAGAAAAGCGTTTTTTCTTCTCATTTCAATTTAAATGTGGTTATTAGCACCTTTTTTTAGCTAGATTTGCCTGATTCGTCACCATGGTAAGATGACAGTGTATCGGATTTGAACGATCGGCGAGCTTATTGAGTGTTCGGACTTCACAAAATATTCATCATAGCTTCCCTGTTATGAAATTTTTTTTAATACAATTTCGCAAGAATCTTCAAAAATTTAGTCAAATGACCTTCCAGTCATTGCTGCTCATGGGCAAGACCTAAATCCTGACGAATAATGAACATCAGCAGATGCGATGGTTTGAACGCTCAAAAGTCCCTATCGCCCGCAGTTCCATTAGAGCGGCCAAATACTGCCAGAATTTTATTGAGTATTATTTAATTTAGCAAATCCTGCTGCACCTTAGAGAAACAATTGACATGCAAGAGAATCTATTGAATAATTTATCTTTTTCATGTTTAAACACTTGCAGTTCGTGGCCTCGTGGTACCCGCCGGAGCACGAGGACATGAGAGGCCTCTTCCGCCCCTGCGCGTCTCAGCGACTCTTCCTGCTGCGCCTGCTGCCGGAGGAGTCCGCCGTCCTCTACATGGACAGCGATGTCATCTTCCTGCGCCCGCCTGAAGAACTCTGGAAAATTTTCAATGAGTTCAATGAGGAACAATTTGCTGCAGCTGCAGCTATCAATGGACCTTACAATCACATTCCAAAGGTGAGATAAATAACATTGAAAAGAACATGAGAATTGCTACAGGTCGGATCTACAACGGTTGTGCTCTCGGAACCATATAATCTCATACCATGGGCGAAATGAAAGAGCAAGATTTTCAGATTTGATATTTATGATGCATCCGAAAAAAGCTGTTTTTATCATGAAGGTTTACGTACAGAAAATGTGAATTGATGTAGAGTTTTAGTTGTTCCACTTGGAGAACCATCAAGAAACCTGTACTTAAGAATGAACCTTAAGGAACATATCGGGGTGAAATCTATTCGAGTATCTCGCGATAAATTATAGATAATCTGTGGAAGAAGAAATTAATAACATAAGGTCACTAGCCGGGCTAGGCAGTCTCTATAAATATTTTTCTATAGCCAGAAAAAAAACGTTTTGTCGAACTATAATAGGATGTGCGTAATGAAAATATAGCGAATACCGTAAAATAAAATACTAATGCCACATTTCACTCGTTGCTTCTGAAGCATAAGTTTAATTCGGCCATGAATGCTATTAAAATATAATGAAGCTTGAGAATCGTTTACAAGGTGAATAATAATCTATTTCACGTCGCACAGGAAGTGCGTTACAGCGATGTGGGGTTCAACGCGGGTTTGATGTTGTATAACCTCACCCGCATGAGGCAGTTCCCGGCAGGCTGGGAGGACCAAGTGCTCAACATCACGGCCGAGTACCGCAGTATATTTCTGTACGGCGATCAAGATATACTCAACATCTTTTTCGGAAAGGTGAAATTCAAAGTTCGTTTGTTTCTCCAAGGTATTAAATCCCCATCTGATCTTTTATGCGCACGTTGAACGATGTCTAAGCTTACAGAAGATGAGTGTAGTGCTGTTTACTTTAATTGAAAAAACATTGCCTGGACATTTTACGGTAAATCAAGCATAATTGATAATCACAGCACGGATCCTTTTATCGAAATTTCAGACGTTGAAGTCAAACATTAACGATGTTTATAATATTTGGCCTGGAACATATTATGAACGGGCTCATGTTACCTCTACAAAGTTCGACGACACTCACGAGATGTTCTTTGTCCACAGTTCAGGTCTCACTTTCATGCTCTAGGATGTGAGTGGAACTTACGACCTGCGTACTGTCAACTGCACTTCATACACACCTGCCCTACACTGATGAGGGCTGGTGGCAAGATAGTGCATGGTGTTTCTGGGTCTTTCTATACCCCCGGCAAATTCATGGTGATTATTAGCCTTACTCCACTACAAATCAAACACATAATTATATAGTCAATACTCTATTGTCTGCAAAACTTGGCATATAATCGAAACTTAATAAAGAATTAAAAATCAGCAATGTATCAAATTTTACTTTGATTTTATTATCGAGAGTTTCAATCAGGAGTGCAGGCAATATTTGCAGAAGAAAGTACGTCAAATGGCAATAGTGCAATCATGTCAAATGACCAATCAGTGGAATGCAATTAGGTTTAAGGGTCAATACTTGTTGTCTGCTAGAGTGGTTTTGAAAGCATATTAATATTTTTTAGTGGATATCATATGAGGCCACTGCTTTCATGTACAAGGACTCCGGCCTGTGTCTGAAAAACGTGCGTCAGACATTGGTGAGCTATCGAAAAACTATAATTCGCAGACTCTAACTATGTATTTGCTTCGATAAATCGGTAATTTTTATTGTTGAGAATTATAGAGGGTTTATTAACGTCCTTGGGATCTGAAGCAACAGTATTGTACTAGTTTCATTGCTAGAAACAGTGACCAGACAATATGAAATTACAGTTCGATATCTGGCAAACTAAACATAATTTCTTTTTTGTCCAGCTTAGTGTCTTGTGATGTTGTAATTAAAAATCGTACACCAAGAAATTACGAAAACATTTCCAGAAATCGCAATAATTATATGAATATATTATTCTTATTTGCTGTTAAATAGAGTAAGACGCTTCATATGTTCTATTACATCCAGGCTTTCTTCAAATCATGGGAGGCCCTGAACATGACGCAGCCCCTCGCTGGGTTCCAGGCAGAATTGCGGAAAAATTTGGCCGCTGCAACACAAAAAGATGTCCGCAAGTGTCGGGAGCGGGAGTACGTCGACCGAATTCTCTCGCAGCAACTAATTTCCGGGAATAATAATTAGCCAACAAATGTTCGGCGTTTGTGTGTTCCAAATGAAATTTTTTCTGATGCTAAATCTGCTTCACGTTGCACTTTTTGATGATGGGCTAATAGTCTGAAATTTTTTAGAATTTTTCCATTTTTGCAAAAACTAGGAATTTTTTTGCTTCTGTTTCTTCGATTTTTTAGACAAGGTAACATACCAATGAATAGCATATTCATCTCGAACGAAAAACGCTTTATAAGTATCGAATTAATTTGGTAAATTTCTCCTGCCTATTAAATTCAAGAACATCATGACGAATATTTAACTTTTGAGTGTCAGATCCCATTATTCTTGACTGATTGTGGAAGAGTTAAAATATCTAAGATAAGTTAAGCTGCCGAGGATAGTGTGAAGCCGGAGACGGAAGGCTGCGTATCATAGCGACCGTGGATCAGCCAACCTATAGGATCAGGTCCTGGACCTGAGCTCACGAACCAAGTTAAAAAAATGTATTTATAGAAAAGTTCCGTCTTTTGATGTCGTTGGAAACATGAACAAACACATACCATAACCTCCGCATTAGATTTCTTACGAATTCTTTCCCCGGGGTATTTGAAGTAAATATCATTATTGAGAAATCTTTGAACCAGCAAACAATTCAGCGTTAAATAATAAAAGTTTCTACTACTTGTTTTCCTTGCAATTTAACTCTGATAAAGAGTATTACAATTTTTCATACATCTGCTCATCTCAAATTAATCATATTTTGCTATAGCTGCATGAAACAAGCTCTGATATCTATCAAAAGAGGCGCTCTAAATATCCTGACCATAGACTCAAACATTTTAACTGAGAAGTTTTGCTATATAGAAGCCTAAAAGAGTTACTAAACGATCAATTAAACGATTAAATCAACCGATTAACGCGTGTTTTAATAATTAAGTTCAATCAGGCTTTCAATTTTTTGACCCAAAGCTCCTTCACAGAAATGGACCCGTGCACATCTGTTGATAGCTTCAAAGATTTCGGCATTTTCAACGCTTCTACGATTTTATCTATCTTGTTTCTCTTGACTAATAATTTTGTTTCGGTTTCTGTACTTTTTTCATTTGTGATAAAATATTCTTTAATCTTCCCATAATTCCTGCCAATTGCCGAAAAATTCGATTAAAAACTTAAAATTCCCGATGGCAGCTTTCTGGAAGTCCATATTTAGTGAGAGTGGACGCCAAGGTTTCTATCTGGTGACTGCATGGCGTAATTTACCAGCTCCCAGTAATGAAACTAATAAAATAATGTTCCGTCATTTCTCAAGGATACCTAATTTTTTTTCCAATTCTCAACAATAATTAAAGTTTTATTGAGATTTGAGATGACATGAATAGCCTCTTCCGCCCCTGCGCGACTCTTCCTACTGCGCCTGCTGCCGGAGGAGTCCGCCGTCCTCTACATGGACAGCGATGTCATCTTCCTGCGCCCGCCTGAAGAACTCTGGCAAATTCTCGAAATTTTCCGCGAACGGCATTTTGCCGCAATGATCCATGGACCTAATGATCATTTCCCGGGCGTGGACTTAATTATCGGTAAATTCAGATTAAGGATGGCATTATATTCTCGGGGCTCACTTACAGAATTCTAAAAAAAAACACTGAATTTTAATAAATTAGTCTCAGTGAAAAATATTTTATTTTAGAACAATCCTGACGTGACAACGTTTAAAATCTGTTTCTACATTGATTACAAAACGCAGGGCATACGGTACAGTAATATGGAGTTCAACGCAGGTTTAATATCTCTTAACCTCACTCGAAAGAGGCAGTTCCAGGCAGGCTGAAGACCAAGCGCTCAACATCACTGCCGAGTACCGCACTACATTTCTGTTAGTGTAGTGCATTTTTTAACATTTTTTTGGCAGGTCCATTCCGCGTCTTACCAATCGCCTAACCATTTTGAGACCTCTTTATCAGTTTGCAATAGTAAAAGGATTTATTTATACATAATGTGTGAGCCAAAAATTACCTTCAATGGCATTAGCTGGAGAAAAAGCATAAAAAGATCTATGGATATACGAGTATTGCTGAGGATAGAGTTAGACTAGATAGAGTTACCAGTTATATTAATTTCCTTATTCATTGTTTTTCACCTGTTTTATACCAAAAATGTGCATAAAACGGTAAAAAATACAAAAACTCACTTACAGTAAAAATAATTGGATTGTAAGGTACAAAAAAGTCATTTTTCATACAAAGTTCAAAAACGTTAGTCCAACAATTTTTTTTTTCGACGAGTGCCTCAAATTCAAATAAGCTGAGAAATTTGCCACAGCTTTTCTGTCCATTATATTTATCAAACATGAATTTAGTGACAGCGAAGTCTTCAGATTTCAACTGAATTTGTGTTTCTTTATCATTTGGCCAGTGAACAGGTAAATGCTTACTATTACTTTTTCTGGTAATATTTCTTCCAGATAATAAAAGGTTTAGCTTCGCACATTAGACTCTAATATCCTCTCAACATTATCTCGATCTGGAATAGAGTTTCAGTTTTTAGTTTTTCTTCTTCGAAAGCTGTCATGAAATTATAAAATAGCATATCTAGTAATTAACAAATGTAACAGCCTTAATACACCAAAAATACTTGAAAAATTGACAATATAATCTTATAACACACCTACCTTTAAACTCTTTGATAACGATAGTTCAAATGTGAAAGTTTAGTGTAAACTGTAAACGAATTCCACAACTTTTTCACTTTGACAATGGAGCAGGCTTGGAGTGGTCGAAAAATATGGAACTAAACCCGAACATCCTGAACAATCAAGTTACTAACTATCGAGTGACGCATGAACTAGGTCGATAACTAATCACCCATAAATATATCGATAGCACAACATCGATAAATAATCACACCATATAGCACAACAAACCCCTTTTGATTTTGAGCCAATGTTACACTCAAAAAAGCTAATATTACCCCAGCTGACGGTATTAAATCTACTCGAGGCTGTTTACAAGATAGAGGAACCTAGGTGATTCAAAACTATATAAGTATAATAACTCTTTTATTTACTTAAATTCAGTTCACTAAATTTGTTTAAGAACATTTATCCTTTCCAGCCTCAGATACAAAGTTTATTAAGGCATAATAGTGTTAACGTCCGTGCTAATATTTTCATAATAAATTAGCTGCTGGGAGAGAATTCGGTCGATGTAATCCCGTCCGACACACCCAAATGTGTCTGTTCGGTTTACAGCGGCCACATTATTCTTCAGTTCTGCCTGGAACGCAGCAATGGACTGCGTCATGTTCAGGGCCTCCCATGATTTATAGAATACCTGAAATAATAATAAATATGATGCTAAGTTTGACTGGCAAGTCTTAAAAATCTGAAACAAACGCGTTAATTATTTAAATATGTCGTCAAGCACGTGCAAATAATAGCGTCCTTTGATTATTGCTTATTCGTGGCACACTGCCTCCTTAAATTTAAAATAAAATATTGAATTATAACAATACAAAAAACAGTCATAACATCAGACTCCCAGTATCTTTGCGTGCAATTACGGAAGTAAAGATGCTTATTTTCAGCCTATAGATCCTCTCCCAGGTACCAATCCATTTACATTTTGGATGCAAACTGCCCAATAAATCCAAGTGCAGAGATGCTGTTATCCATTTCATTCATGACAAAATTATTCGCAAATTGACATTTATTTATTTCCTCGATTTGACATCATCAAACTTCAAATGGATACTTTTAATGCACATAAATACATTGAACATTTATGCAAATGATTTATGCAATGCTTCAGCTCGCCTTGAATTTTCCTGGCAAATGAAAAGATGCCGCTGTTCCGTGAACCGCCTTGGCACCAGCCTTCAACATTTCAGGGCAGTGGCGAATGAAGTTCGATTGGCAGTAAAAACTTCGTAAGTTCCATTCACATCCCAAGGGATAAAAGTGAGACCTGAACTGTAAAGAATGCAAGTGAAAGTGTCGTCATACTTATTAATGTGAAAGGGCGGAAATACTTCCAGAATGCATGCCAGTAATGTTCACGCACTTTACATATTTAAATACATATTTACTACTTATTTGTATAACTCATTGGATTTTCTTGCACCCATCCCTCCCGTAACAGCGCCTAGCTACAACAAAATTGTAGAAATGGAGGGAGGCTTTGCAGCTCCATGAGCATTGTCAAGCCTTAATTATAGGCAACTTATGTTGGGAAACTTATGTTTATGTTCGGCAAGTGGCAAATGTACAATCTTTTCGGTAATAGATCTATAATTGATATCAGTATAACACATAAACTCACACTCGTAATTCATTCACAATATCGGTAGGTCAATTGTCGTTAACTATGGAAATCTTTCTATCGGCATACGTTATAAAACTTGATGCTTTAAATTACGAATAGATATTATTTTATTTAGTTTTACCTTGCCGAAGAAAATGTTGAGTATATCTTGATCACCTAATTTGAATATACTGCGGTACTCGGCAGTGATGTTGATCACTTGGTCCTCCCAGCCTGCCGGGAACTGCCTCATGCGGGTGAGGTTATACAACATCAAACCTGAGTTAAATCCATCATCGCTGTACCGCACGTCCTGTGTGTTGTGAAAAGATAAAATAATTATATATTATATATTTAAAATAAATTTTGTATTCAAATTTAAAGTGCGAGATAAATCTCTCGTTTCATTTTTGTTCAGAATCATATGCATATTTTTCAATATCCGATGCTCTGATTTGTGAGTAGCGTTATGCAAAATGAGCGTCAGCATACGTATAAATGACGTACGTCATGTAACTTCTATATCCGTGTTGCATGAGGAGTCGCAATGCAGAGGAGTCGCTCCAGCTAGTTCAGCCTGGGACTGCTACGTCCGAAACACATAATAAGGAAACCAAGGTGCGAAGATTTCAGTGTAAAACAAGAAGTTTCTGTGCTGTCACAAAATAACGCGAATTCCAGATCTGCCATATATAATTCATAAATACTTATTCCTACATGTTGATTTAATTCACCTTTGGTAAGTAATGGTAGCCAGCGACATAGACAGCAGCCGCGGCAAACTGCTTCTCATCAAACTCGTTGAAAATTTGCCAGAGCTCTTCAGGCGGGCGCAGGAAGATGACATCGCTGTCCATGTAGAGGACGGCGGACTCCTCCGGCAGCAGGCGCAGCAGGAAGAGTCGCTGAGACGCGCAGGGGCGGAAGAGGCCTCTCATGTCCTCACAAGTGTTCGGTTATGATGTATATAATTTGTCCATTACAGCTTCTCCGTATTTCATTACCGTTGCAGTGGTATAACTTGATAATTTGCTGGTATGTTTCGTCTAACAAAAGGCATCAATACAGTTGCTTCTCAAGGCGAACTGCTAAATATGAACGGAGAATTAAACCTGATTAAACCTGGATCAAACCTGTTTGTCAATATTTTTTCTCATCTTTTACGTTTAAATGTAGTGAAGAGAGCGCACTGAAATGAATTATTCACCAACGGTAAATAACGTTGAATTGAAATACAAAACCTCACCTGGAACGAGGTTTTCTCTCTGTAGGCCGTTGGCCAGGCCTCGGTGGCAGCGACGAGCTCGTCGAAGATGGCTTGCGAGTTGCTCACGACCAGGAACCTGAGGACCATTCAATCGTCCCTGAGTCAGCGCCGTACAATTATTGGGACTCGATAAGTGTTTTACTCCAAATTTTGGCACTATATAAAGTGAAAGAATGAGATTCCTTAGCTCCAAAGGAAAGATTAACAATGAATATAACAAATCCTGCAAATAAGGTGATGTAAGTTTGAAGAAATGTTCCTTGCTCGTGCAGCACAGAGTTATCAACAAGATATTTTTTAATGAGTTACTCGTCCATATATCGTCGATCATGATTGTATAATTAAATGTTGTCAATGACAAAACACGCTGAAGAGAAAGATGCAACTCATTCACTTCACTCAGACTTACCTTATACGCCGGCGTGACAGAAAAACTGCCGCTTTCATGGACACTTTGGCTTGCTGTAACTGCCTGTCAGATGAGTCCAGTAGAGCCTTTGAGTCGCCTGATGAAGAAAATTTCATGTTCAGGCCATGCAGATCGATCAACTCGTAAATTTTCCGTCAGTCTTCTCTAGTTATATTCGTGAATCGTTCGGAACAATTTGTAGTCCATAGATTTGGAACAATTCTGATGATACAAAATATTTTGATACTATGAATTTGAAATGATTCTCTAAGTTTTATGGACTGTAACACAGTTGCAAACAATTGGGGCAATATAAGTCGTGATTGATTTGATAAGTTTATCACCGTTCATTTCTACATAATTTTAATCACTTGGACACGAGTATATTTTATGCCGTCCTGCATCAGTAGCAGAATGAAAACACAATAACAATTGTTTTTATAAGCAGAGTCTACTTTAATCTTGAGTGTATCAATATCAATTACAGGAAAATACGACGTCAATTAGCTTCAAGTTGAAACAAGGTTGATAAATCTGACTACACTATTGAAGATGAATTCTTTGATTCAGTATTGCACGAGCGTTCAATACTCACTGACGCACACCACAATCAGAATCTTCAACTCCTCCGATGTTTTCAGCTCATTGCGTGATTCTGATGAAAGAATTACACGTATATAGGCACAATCACATGTACATAGACACAATCATTAACACGTTATTTCGTTCCTAAAAAGTCTTTGACTTGCAGCTCCATTTAAATAATACTTGAATGAAGCATATACGCTATAGATACTGTTCTCCACATAATTGACTATTTTTGATTGCCAGGTACAAAATAACCTTGGTAATTTTTTCTACTTTATTTATAGGGAGATTCGTGAATAGTTGTACAATTATTTGCTGTACATGACCATTCCTAGCCTGATGCTCATCTTCTATCCTGTTCCAATTAGTCTGTGGTAATATCTGAATAACCACATAATTAATTGAATTCAGTTTTAGTAAGCTACATTATATCAGGACAAAGTTACATTTGCATGGTCACACATCAAACAGCATATCAAGGCAATACTCTGCAGACCTGATGCGTAAAGCGGACGCTGGAGATCAACTCTGGGCAGCAGAAGCGTATACAAGGCAACCACCAACAGCAGCGCGGCTACAGCTCGCCGGCGCAGCGCCAGTTGCAACTTCTTCAACATGCCTCACGATGTCTCTAAACTGGATTTTGGTTTTTACCTAGAAATAAAATACATAATAAATGAGATGCTTGGAGATAAACTGAGCCAGTTTTATTGAAGCCATAAAATGATGTTTTCTGTAAAGATTCCTAAGTATGTTTCGTTATCGATATACCGAATTAATAGTATTTGGAGATTCGTTGAAAAGTTCACATTTTTCGAATGAGGAATGCAAAATACGCTTGTCTTTACCTCCATCATAGGAAGAAATGTTAACAAAACGTGAATTTCCTAATCGACATTTCAATAATGAAGAATTAATATCAGGGAATTCAATAACTCGCACAGAAGTTAACTTTGGGTTTGTAATTAATCAAACGATCACAGTTACTTCGAGTTAGAAAATACCCTGAGTGGTGCACAAACTCGGAAAACACAGCCCTGATATTCGTGAAACCCGCTACTAATATTGTTAGCCAAAATCCCGCTCCTATAATTTTACAATTAAAGTATTGTTCTTGTAAAAAGTACACGTTCGATCTTACACGTGTATGTACTATTGATGCTCAAAAGAGCAAGCGGCTTCGCAGTACCGTAAGTAGTCTATTTGGCATTTGCTACGAGGCAGGACCTCGTCCAACCTCGAAAAGGCAATGTATCAGTGCTTGAATGAATGAAAAGGCGATGATGAAAAAATGAAATGAAAAGGCGATGATGTCGGTGCTCCTTATAGAAAAATGGGAATCTTGCTTACAAAGTGAAAGTATGCTGATGTTATTCACAAATTCGGAAATCATTATCATTGCAAAAAAAATTGCAAAGATCTCTGGAGGGCGGGCGGACTGATCAGATCTTATCAGCCATCGTTCAAATCAGCGTGATCGTGAGCGAAGCTTACTGCCTCCTACTGCCTCCTTTCTTGGCTTTGCTTATTATTAAAGGATGGACTTGCTGGATCATAGGATGCATACTGGCGACACATCAATAACCTCACTGATGCCCTGCTCATAATTTTTTTCGCAAAAAAATAATTTGCAAGTACGAATTAAAATCAACGAACATGACTATCTAACTTTGAACCGAAGACAAATGGATGGTGCTCCATCAGTAAAGCTGACCCAGCATGGACAATCCATGCTCAGCAGAACTACAACACAAAATTCACCCACATCGAAAATTCGCCTACATCGAAAATTCATCCACAGCAGAAATTCATCAACAGCAAAAATCATGCACATAAAAATTTTATCCAAATCAAGAACCCTGCATCTAAAATTCATCTGCACCCAAAATTCACCTACAGCAGAAATTCATCTGCATCAAAAATTCACCTCAATAAAAAATGCACTTTCATCAAAAATTCGCTTCAGATTATTATCCACAAAGGGAAATCCACTTGATAGAAATCTCTAGAGCATTGACAGGATATCAAATGAAATTTTCATTCAATCTTCAAAGGCAAAATCATAAAGAATGAACACTTCTGTATGGGCAGGTTGAACAGCCTCCGTTAGCTCTACCACTTGCGGAATCAACTCCACTCAGACACGTGTCTGAGAATAAAAAACTCCACAATTGATAGCAACTCACGTGTCTGAACAGAACACTGAGAATCCACTGGCATGAAGAAACCTCCAGCACTCTTCACGCTGATCAGCCTGTTCTACTCGCAAGATCCACACTTCTTCTCAAATAAACTGAACGACTGTCTAAGATTCATTCAAAAGAGATAGGTAAGCCACAAGTCATCAATACAAAACTGATGAGCTCCGGAAGGTTGTGAGAAATTATAAATTTCTCACCGATTATTTCTGTAATTTCCAAGCTAAATATTATTTCCAAATAATATTCCATAATAATAAAGGTAATCTTGAATTATTTATTTCCGACGCAGTGCGGTTGCCTCTTGTCCAGCTTGTGCGGACAAGTCAATGTCCGAGACTGGGCGAACAAGCTCGTCAGATTTCTTAGATTCATTAAGCTGTTCCGAGCGGTGGTCGTCAATCTGTGATACTTGCGAACTTCAGTTTTTGTGCCGTCAACTAATCAGTGTCTCCAGAAGCTTCATACTCGTCAGTCATTAAGTATTTCTCTAACTTCCTATAAAACCTGATTCGCTGTCCCTTAGTTTGTGCGAATGCCGTGTCATTTTCCTTTTGTTTGGTTTGCAATACCTGTGCTTATTTTTACTCCTGTGGGAAGTTGGACACATATTTTAAGTGTATCATTTTAAACAAATTTATATCAAATTTCTATCAGATTAATATCTAATATATTTCAAATCTATAGCAAAGTTTAAGTTTATCTCAAATATATATCAAAGTTATTAAATATATGGTATGATAAATATATATAGCTAATCCCAGCAAATAATTTAAAATTGTTTCAAAGTATAATCAAAGTTTATTAAATATCGATAGTTCTATATCTGCATATAAGCTTAACATTATATTACTACAATAGCAAAGGAGTTTCCCAGACCTCAATACAAAATAGAAAATTTTGCGGTTCTTTGAATTTTACTGTATTAACAAAACGAATTTATTTAAATTCACGTTGCAAAATTTACATTTCTTGTGAAAAATTTACCCTTCGAAGATGAAGAAGCACTTAAATATGCTTACAATATTGAAACATTCACTAATATTTGATTAACACCATAAGCAAGGAAAATCGTAAATGCGCTTAAAATAAGATGTCACTTCTGTAGCTCATGCGAAGCTACTGGCACGCCATGGAAGCCGCGATCTAGTTAGATAGAACAGGTGCGCGGGATATTGATTTGGAATTATAAGTCACCCTGATACATATTAAAATCACACATTCAAAAAAGTAATGATACCAGATGATCGATCCTATCGGTGTAATGGCTCATAAAAAAATATTTTTCATTCTGCCTCTGTGAGAGACCAAAAAAATAATGAAGTTGTTTTTAGTCAGATTCTATCTTACAAATTTATTGAATTGAATATTTCAAGGTAGTCAATTGATGTTGAACTGTTTGATGGTTGATTCTTTTATGAATTTCAAACTCATTTTTTCTAGCCACTTCCCTTATGACGTAGAAGAAAATCCGGATCGGCTAATCCTGATGAAGTACGAAAGCTTTACCCACAAGAGGATCCAAAAGGATCGCTGATCTGCTACACGGGCCAAACAACCCTTTACCAATAACAATCTACATGAATTCTTAATTGCACACAACCTAAAGTATGTACAAATATTAAAACGATTTACCACGGATGAAAAGGTGTAGCAGATTAAGTCTAATACCAACAGAGCATCCACTTGACTCGCACTGTAATGTCCGAAACGAATGTTTTTTTAAAACACACACAAAAAAGGAGCTTGTGAATTTGTTCATGATCGCCATTCACATAAACATCAGAACCTCATTCATTAAAACATCATGAACCTAATTGCTTAGAACGCCTTGATCATCGTTCATTAGAACGTCATGAATATTATTCGTTAAACAAGAGGCCGCTTGCTCCAAATTATGCAGCTGTGGTCAACTGCATGCATGAGAGTTACTTTCTGAGAGTAACCCAGTTTCTCTTAATGATTAGTTAGATTTCGATGCAACATGAATTAAACCCACGCTGAATCCCACCTCGCTGTACGCACGTTCTGTTTGTTATGAAAGTCATTTGTATGTAACAGGTCATAGATTCCAAAGCTTCATTCTACCGCGAACATTTTACCTTTGATGTCCCACTTCAATTTTTGCTTCAGAAGCAACGAGCGAAATGTCATCAGCGCGTATGTTATTACTGTTTGGCAAATCATCGTATTCTGGTTTTAATTGAATATTTATAAGGACAACCGATTTCAGCTAGTGGTAACTTTCTTCGTCTCATGATCATTTTCATTGAAAATGTTATTATTCGAGTTTTTTTTAGATTTTACCGAAGACATAAACACTGGTATCTTGATGGTCGCGGAAGCATCACAGCCACGACTCTACCGATTGGCAGTCATGAGTACACTATCGTATGAAAGAATTAATTTCCACGGTCAGACCGTATTGCTAATGTATCATACGCATCCATTCAGTACAACGTACTTGCCCCTTGGTTCTCTTCTCGTATGTGCTTGTATGGTTCCACAAACTAACTGTAGTAGCCCAGAAATGCAGTAACTCTCATTTCCTCTTTATTGTTATTTTTGTCACCTTTAAGTACGAATGTGTCTCCAGGTCCGTCGTTACCTGCGGCCGCAGCAAACTGTTGCTCGTCAAACTCGCTGAAAATTTGCCAGAGTTCTTCAGGCGGGCGCAGGAAGATGACATCGCTGTCCATGTAGAGGACGGCGGACTCCTCCGGCAGCAGGACGAGTAGTTCAACCATTTCAGAATTTGTGTTTACCTGTGATAACTACGATGATTTGGCACTGAATTTCACTTAATTTGAGGAATTTATTTACTTCTTAACGCCGCCTTTCATTACGGGAAATGGCCGAAAGACCCGACGATACCTAAAATAATAATACTAAAGAATAAAGAAAGAGTAAATGAATTTCATACTATATTTTACAATTTTAATTGTTACAGTCAAATGAGTCAGCAAAGTGCATCGCTATTAGGACAGCGGTTGACTCATCTAAGTGGGTCATCCAGACCCATCAATTTCTCTCAGTGCAAATATCAAGAGTAAAAAAATCACATCTAACAAGCTAGAAATGAAACATTTCTTAGAAATATAATACTCATAACTTATTCCGCACCTCGTGACGAAGTGTAATGCATTAAAGACAATTTAGAGATTAAAAAACTATTGACAGTCGCCACACATTGCTTGGCTCGTTATTTTCGTTCCTATAAATCATTCATCATCTGCGTCACACAATGACGAAACAGTGAATTATTTCTCTCTATTCATTGTGTGGTTACCATAGAAATTAGGAATTGAAATCACTTTAAATCTCGTGGAATAGTTTTTATTTAAAAGAAACCCAACTGATGAGATGCAGAAATGAACGAATTTTGAGATCTGCTCAAAAAAATTTAAGATTCGTCTTTCACGAGAAAACGATAATTTTTTGGGTTAATTTGTTTATTGTAGAATTGTCTGACTATAACTCGGTGCAGGATGCATAATTTTAATCGTTTAAATGATTGTGCAAAATTCGCACGAAAACTATGGAAACGCGATTTACATTTCACTACAAAGTAAAATGAAAAAAATATTACAAGATTTAAACCAAGTTAGCTTTTTTTCATAATTGCATATACTGACGAAAAAAATTCTTAGACCTAAGTTAAAAGCAATTGTGCATCGTCTCCACGCTTAATTTTATACCAACTATCGATACCAAGCCTAAGAGAATTCACTTGGAACAAGTTGCTGTGAGAGAATCCGGTCAATGTATTCATGTTCTAGGCAACGTTTATCTTTTTGTGCTGTAGACAATTTTTTTCTCAAATTTGCCTGGAATTCATTTACGTGCTGCGTCATGTTCAGTTCTTGCCACGCTTTATAAAAAGCCTGAAAAGTACAGAAATGTTAACATCATGCTTGGTAGTTGTTAATAAATAACTGAATTATCACGGCAATATTCAATGTTTCTTTGTTGCGGGCTCATCACGATTCGCAATTGATAATAAATTTTACCACCCGTTAGAAAATTCTTTGTCATTACCACATTGAACAAAATGCGAGTGTTATTAATTACTTATTCTTCGCGGCCTACTAAAATGAGCATGAATTATGAATGAAAATATAAAACAATAATAAAATCAAACCTATAAAGAATAGAGTAGTCATTAGCATAATTATATCAAAGGAGAGTAGCCATCATTAATTTCAACATTTAGCTCCCCTCCAAATTTGCGTGCTAAGAAAGCGCAAATAATAAAATTTATGTAGGTTAATTTCGCAATAATATTATCAAAATTCTCTCAATTGCATGCCTCCATGTTAATTCTGAGAGGCCATTCTTTCAGTTAATAAATTTAGATGGGAAGTC
Organism: Hyalella azteca; assembly: GCF_000764305.2. Lineage (NCBI taxonomy): Eukaryota > Metazoa > Arthropoda > Malacostraca > Amphipoda > Hyalellidae > Hyalella > Hyalella azteca. The sequence goes on from NW_025941414.1 coordinate 470,105, forward strand.
TAAGCCTCTTCTTTCAAGGATCTTCGAATTTTCTTACAGTATTCGCCGTAAGCATTTCTCTGCTGAAGGTAACTCTTAATACAAGGCCTTCAAAGACGAATAACATTGATAACAGTTATTCCATCTGTATGGATTAGTGAAGCAGAGACCAATCCTTTGTTTTCTGACGATAAAAATATAATTAAGATACCATTGACGTCGACGACGTTTAATAGAACCCTAGACAAGTTTGAAACAGAAGGGAATATATGTAGTGCAAGAGTTAACATTTAGCTAGCCCACGGCCCTTGCATCACCAGCACATCGTGACGCGATGGGCCTTTACTTGAATAGGAATGCTTGAACACATCAGTAATTCCTTTAGAAAATATAATAAAAATATCGGCACCTACGTAATCTATAGGAATACCAAGTTTTCCTGCGCTATTGTGTCTACTGCATAATCAAGTTAAAAAAATATAACTCAGTACTTACTGCAGTGAGTGACAGAGAGCGCATTTTCTCGTCGACGAAAACGTGAAGTCACGGACGGACAGACTGACAGACGGACACGGATGGACATGACGAGCACAATAGGGCATTTTTCCATAAATGATAAAATGCGCTAAAAACATGAAGCTATGAGCCATTTTGTCTTCAAATGTTGATAAGATTAGGTTCGAAATACATTTAAATTTTTTCAGGAAAATAAGTAAGTGCAAATGGATATGCATAAATGGATAATGCATAACCATGCAATTACTCCAAAGAAAAAGAATCCGTATTTTTGACATGTTTACTGAATATAGTGTGAACTCAGTGTTTTATGACTTTTATCTCAACAGAAACCTTTTCACGGCCGTATCGAGATACATTCATAAAGATTTAGTTAGGTCTTTTTCCTTGTATCGAATGTAAAATATCGAGATTAGCAATATCGCAGTTTTTCGTGGGATCGAATGCGACTTATCGATATCAGTTTACTAAACCTATTTTGTTTTTACCTAATGGGACTCACCAATGAACTCCGCTAATACTAACTTTTCTTTTGGTTGGCTTGATGAACTGATCATTACCTTAATGCCTTGAAATTTCCTAGGTACCACATACCCAGAGTTCGCTTATGGAAATCAACCCAAGGCCACGCTGCAAGCACCACCTTTGACGGCAACTAAACGCCGCACACCCGCTAAGAAATTAATGGAGCTTTCATAGGCTCACGCTAGCTCCTCAAATACGGTGCCGCTAGCCCGGTGGTGCTAACCGCTGAGCTACAGTGGCTTACAACAATAATTGAAATAAACGGGAGCGCAGCCGTGGGTAACAAAATTGACTCGTAAACAGGCCCTGGGCCCAACGCCAACCATCAGCATGCAATAGCTACACATAGCCTCAGATCAATGAGCTGTGTGTAAGTGACTCGTATCACCACACCAACTTTAAGTCAGCGCTGTCTTACTCCACAAACCACTACATCCAATAGTCAATTGTAATCTGGCTCTGCTCAACAGATTTTTACTCCACACCATCCCTTCTTACTCGTGCCGTAAGTCTTAACAGCCGCAGACCACTACGGCTGACAGTAAATCCGCTTTGCACAACACAGCCACTGCTTCACAGCGCCGGAGCACAACTGGCCGGAGTGCAACAGGCCCTACCTACAACGCCTTACGATAGGTTAGGTTAGGTTAGAAGTAGGGCCGGGGTAAGGCGTCGTAGGTAGAGCCTGCTGCGTTCCGGCCGGTTGTGCTCCGGTGCTGTTGAAACAGTGCCTGTGACTGAACGGCGCTGTTGTGGTGGGCGCTCTGTGCCGCAAGCCGTGAATATGCCAGGCTGCGTGAAGTACAGCCACGCTGCAGTTTGGCGCTTTGACCACGGCTGTTGTTGCAATGGCTTGATGCTATTTGGCCTATTTACTCACTTCCGTGAAGGGAAATGGCAGCTATGGCTTTAGGCACGTTATAGAATAGAATAGAAGTGTCGGCGTTGAAGAAATAGGCCCATGGCCTGTTGCCGATTCTTGAACTTTTCGTGACTTGATTCACAATGGATCCGGCCTTTGGAACCCGATCTTTCCATAGCTGACGATTGATTGTCTTGAAATCCTTAGTGTACACCAATCGTCCGAGGACCCTAGCTGAACTGAAGAACAACATTCGCGTTGCTATTGCTGACATTGGTCCAGACATGCTTGAGAAGGTGGAGCGAAACTTCCGATCTCGTCTGACAAAATGTATTGAATGTATTGAACAGCATGGAGGTCACCTACAAGATGTAATATTCAAGAATTAAACTTGTAAGTAAACCCAACGAAACTTTAAATGTAGCTCTTTGTAAAAAAGAAAGAATTAAAACGCTATCTTTAATACTTTTTACTTTGTGATTTTTTTAAAAGAGTAAGTTCCCACGCCGCACCCTGTATATAACAGGTCAAAGATTCCAAAGGTTTAATCTACCGCGAACATTTTACCTTTGATATCCCACTTCAATTTTTGCTTCTGAAGCAACGAGCGAAATGTCATCAACGTTTATGTTATTATGGTTTCGCAAATCATTGTATTCAGGTTATAACTAAATATTTATAAGAACAAATGATTTCGTTTCGTGGTAATTTTCTTCATCTCGTGATCATTTTCATTGAAGGTGTTATTTTCGAGTTTTTTCTAGATTTTTCTGAAGACATCGACACTGGTTTAATTAATGATGGTCGCAGAAGCATCACAGCCATGACTCTACCGATCGGCAGTCAAGAGTACACTTTTGTTGACAAAATCAAGTTCCATGTTCAGGCCGTATATGCTAATGTGTCATACACATCCATTCAGTGCAACTTGCTCCTTTGTTTTCTTCTCGTATGTGCTTGTATGGTTCCACAAAACAGCTGTATAGTAGCTCCGAACTGCAGTAATTCTCATTCCTTTTTAAAACCATATTTTTCACCTTAAACTAGAAACGAATGTAATTGTAAGGTCCATTGATAGCTGCAGCTGTAGCAAATTGTTCCTCATTGAACTCGTTGAAAATTTGCCAGAGTTTTTCAGGCGGGCGCAGGAAGATGACATCGCTGTCCATGTAGAGGACGGCGGACTCCTCCGGCAGCAGGCGCAGCAGGAAGAGTCGCTGAGACGCGCAGGGGCGGAAGAGGCCTCTCATGTCCTCACAGAATTTTATTTGTAATTAAACTTTTATTAATATTATTTCGATATCAGTCAGATAGATTTTCTCAATAATTATTTTTAGGATTTATCTTGTTAATTTTTATGATAACAACTAGCGAAAACCGAAATACTCCTTCTTTAATAATCAATTTTTTCAGTCAAAAATTAAAACGGTTATGAGAAGTTGCTCAGGATCAGTCATGTGTGGGTTCTCCTCGCAAGTCTTTTACCGAAACTTCGTAATAAAAGCACACCTCAATCGTTCCGGCATAAAATGATGATTGTATTTAAACAATATGGCATGCGCCATGGATCTTGTATCCTTAAATAATATTCATCCTGCGTCCATCCATCACCGGGCAGCGACACTCTGATGGATTTTTTAGCAACCAACGATTCCATATTAACTTGGCTGTGTAATTGCTCACATAAATCTTTTCTTTTCTGTTTCTGTGAGAGTCCAACAACTTTTGAAACGACTTCTGATATGCTTCTTTAATAAAAATTTGTTCAATATTGGACCAAATCGGGGCTGTTAATAATGTTAAAATGGTTGATGGTAGATTTGGTTACTAATTTCACAATTTATTTCTTCTACTGGGGAATCACAAGGAAGTCGCGACATTTAGATTATTTAGTTAGGCACCCATAATTATGTCATTGCCTAGAAGAAAAACCCCGAAAATTAGGTCTAGTATTATAAATAAAATATTATTAAGTATCTCGTTGAAGTTATAGCAACGAATTATATTAGCTGCATGGATGGGCGGTCTCAAAACCTCAGTGTATCAGGATAATTAAATCGTTATCATTACCATTGTCAGCAAATCAATATCATTATCTTCGAATAAATGTCATTATCATCAAATCATTATCATCAAATCATAATCATTACTATAAAATAATTGCCATTATCATCAAATCATAATCATTATAATCAAATCATTATCATTATCATCAAATAATTATCATTATCATCAAATCATAATCATTATCACCAAATAATTATCATTATCATCATCAAACAATTTCAGTTATTCATTAAGATTGATGCGCTATAGAGATTCTGACGCCCGATAGAATATTTTAATACAAAATTTTTATATTACTCGATCATTATTGTAACATTTTCAACTTCTCTAAATAATTTTAATTAATAATATTTTTGAAAAAATCATAGTCCCATATATAAAAATATTGAACGTTGAATTTCCATTGATAAATTTGGACGAAATTGATACTGCCAAGCTTAGAATTTAGAGTAATCTTAAATTTTTCCATCATTAAATATTATTTTTTGCAAGCCCATTCTGCGAAATCGCCGATATTGGTAAAAATTTCTCGTAGAGGTAATATCTGCAGTATAAATATCGCGGATATATTTAAAATAGCCCTATAGCATACCAGCACTTGACACCATACAAACAAATACAACCTTACGAACTTCAAGTTCAATCAAAAGCTAGAATTTTCGTTGGCTCTCATTATATGCTATTCGTTATCTGTCAACTTAAACCCAATGCACAAATAATGTATCCTGTAATTAAAAAAAATATATATAGGTATGACTAACCGCCCTGTTTTCAGTTCATTATGAATTGTTTTTTTTTTTCATATGATTCAACTTTCAAACTCAAAAAAAATATCCTACCTTGCAAATTAATTACAAACATGTTCGATTGAGCAAGATTGTTGCAAGTAGAATATTTTTTTAATGCAATAATGAGAACTTTATTATCATACAAAATTATTTATTGTCGACTCTATTTTGCGTATACTATAATTTTTTCGATCATAACTTACAAAATTCGTTGCGAAATCATCACCTCACTTACCCATATTTATAATTCAGGCTGAAGTTTCTTCGCTTAGCCCACTTATTATAGACATCTTCAACTATTTATTCCAGTTTGTGCCGTTAATAATGTCGAAGACTTTGTTCTCATAACACACAATATGTCAACAAATTTAGTATGCCTCTATACATTTCATAAAAAGTTGTTTCAAACATGAATGCAGAAAAAACTATGCTATAGTTACTGGTAGGTGGCTTCCGGTTCTTTTTTTAGCCGCCACGAATTCTTGTCTTTAAGCCCTAAGTTTTGTAGCCGCCAAATGTCTTTTTGCCGCCCCGATTTCTTGTCGTTCTGTTGTGGGATGATAATTCCATGGCAGAGCGGGCCCAAGAAGTTCGAGGAATTATACAGACACCGCCTTATACTGTCTGCTTCACGCTCCAACAAATATCTATCTCTGCTGTATCATTGAAGCCCGTGATATCAACCTTAGTACAATGTGGCAGTGAATTAAATATTCGTGGTATCATGAATACAAATGTACACATTCAAAGTTCGTGGCTACCGAGTTGTTTGCGGATGCGCTTTATACTCATAGTAGATGTAATGGAAAATTCACTGATCAAGAAAATTCTGTTATTTGATGACAGCTTTTACCGGTTTTCTCAGATGGATATATAATTTGTTCATTTCATAGCTGTCCTTATCAATCACCTTAACAATCAGCTGAAGTGAATATTTCACTTCATCGTGGACATAATAGTCTATGTCTTCTTTCTTCTCGCTTCGAATCACCGACATGTGGAACAGCCTCCCCAATGACATCGTTGGCGCTCCAAGTATGAACGCGTTCAAGAACAGACTAGATAAAGCTATGCAAAAATATATGTTCAGATTTGAAATGCCTAGCACCATATCGAACCCTGTGGAAGTCTAGTGGCTACTTGAAACTATCGTCAGTCATGAAAAAATCCGGTCAAATGAAAAGATATTAGATCTTCTGTGAACAAGGCACGAAAAGGAAAAGAATCGGCGACAGGCCACATCAGGCCTGCACTTCAGCGCCGAGATCACTATGTTATGTTATGTTATGTAGAAAGCGGACTCCTCCGGCGGCAGGCGCAGCAGGAATTAGAGTCGCTGAGACGCGCAGGGGCGGAAGAGGCCTCTCACGTCCTCGTGCTCCGGCGGGTACCACGAGGCCACGAACTGCAAGTGTTGGAATATGTTGGGCATGAATTGACCTCAACAGATTCTTTATATGTCAACTTTTTTCCAACCTGCTTGACTATTTCCTATAATCTTCCTATTTTACTTGTCTTGTAACTTATTTTATTCACCTATTGAATGAACCCAACATCATGAATGAGGCATTTTACTGTGATAAAAGATGTGGCATATTACGCGAAAGAGTACGAGTTTTCAGTTTCATGTAAAATTGAGCAACTTCAGCCGTTGCTAAAATGCGTTTTCCGATTAAAACTGAAATGATTCAACTCCAATTTTCCCCTTCAGAATTTTATTCATTTTTCAGCATTGCAGTGGCTGCATGAATTTCAGAGTTGTTAGTTCAATCATTTCAAAATTTTTATTTTCCAGTGTTAACTACAATGATTCAGCACCGTATATCACCTAACCAGTTGAATCCATTCATTTCCGAACTTTTAATGGCTTCAATAATGTCAGTTATATACTTTAGAACGTGTGGCCGTTCCAAAATTATGTTCTCCAATATTAAAGAAAAATCAGTGAAGCCGTTTTAAAATAGCATTTCCAGTCATAACTTTGATAATCTGATGTTCTAATGCTGTTCAAATAAATAACTTTTAGATTCAACTTATAAATTTGAAAAAAATAAAAACAGAAATTTATTCACTTTGAAACGGTAATAATGCAGTTCTAATGTCATGAAGGTGGGTTCAGCTGCTGCTCCCGAAAAAGAATTACTATGCAAATAATTTTTTTTATTTAACTCGAACATTCTCTCAAATCTAGAAACCTTTTTTTTACTCCTAAACGACAAAAATGCTGTTCAGAATATCTCGAGTGTCAGTTCAGTCGTTTTAAAAATAGAATTAGTATGAATCAATTTCCAAATATAACTTGAAAATTCCCCTAAACCTGAAGGTTTATTCACTTTGAAACGACAGGAACGTTGTTAAAATTTCAGGAGAGTCAGTTAAACCTTCTCTGAAATTTAATTTGTGTTAAATAAATTTTCACCTTTAACTTCAACCGATTCCGTTCAGCTGTTTCCTAAATGCGTTTCCCGGTTAAAACTTGAATAATTCAACACCAAATGCCATCATACTCGAGGGTTTCTTTCACTTCTCAGCTGTACAGTGGCTGCATGAATTCCATAGTTAATAGTTTAACCATTTCAGAATTTGTATTTTTCGGTGATGACAACTTTTACCTGTTTGCAATTATTCTACACTGAATATCATCTTACTCGAGGTATTCATTCACTTCCTTACTGCGCAATTGCTACATTAATGGCATTAATGTCGTGGCCGTTCCTAAATTTGATTCTCAAATTTTAATAGGAGTCAGTTCAGCCGTTTCAAAATTTTATTTTTGTTTAAACTTTTATGATTCAACATTAGTTGTATGTTCGACAGCTATTCAAATAAATAATTTTTTAGATTCAAATTTAAAACTTCCTGAACCTAGAAATTTATTAATCTTGAAACAGCCAAAATACTGTTCAAATTTCACGAATGTCAGTTCAGCCGTATCTGAAATAGAATTAATATAAATTATTTTTTGGATTATAATTTAGAATTCCCAAACCTATGAATGTTACCGACTTTAAAGCGGCATAATTATTGATGTTCAAATTTCAAGCGTGTCAGTTCAGCCATTTTTTAGATATAATTAGATAAATACATTTGCAACTTCAATTTCAGCCCTTTCCGATCCTTTGTTTCCCAAATGTGTATATCGGTTGCAATTAAAATGATTCAGCACAAAATATTACATCACTCGAGGATTATATTCGCTTATCAACTGTGCAGTGGCTGCATGGATTTTATAGTAGTTTGTTCAACCATTTCAGAATTTGTGTTTACCGGTAATAACTACGATCATTCGACACCGAATATCACTTAATTTGAGGAATTCATTCACTTCCTAACCGCGCATTTCATTACGGGAAAAGGCGGAAAGAACCACCGTTACCTGAAATAATAATACTAAAGAATAAACAAAAAGTAAATGAATTTCATACAATATTTTACAATTTTATTACGGTTAAATGAGTCAAAACCGTGTATCGCTATTTGTACAGCGGTTGACTTATCTAAATGGGCCATCCAGACCCATCCATTTCTCTCAGTGCAAATATCAAGAGTAAAAAAATCACATCTAACAAGCTAGAAATGAAACATTTCTTAGAAATATAATACTCATAACTTATTCCGCGCCTCGTGACGAAGTGTAATGCATTAAAGACAATTTAGAGATTAAAAAACTACTGACAGTCGCCACTCATTGCTTGCCTCGTTATTTTCGTTCCTATAAATCATTCATCATCTGCGTCACGCATTGACGAAACAGTGAATTATTTCTCTCTATCCATTGTGTGGTTACCATAGAAATTAGGAATTGAAATCACTTTAAATCTCGTGGAATAGTTTTTATTTAAAAGAAACCCAACTGATGAGATGCAGAAATGAATGAATTTTGAGATCTGCTCAAAAAAATTTAAGATTCGTCTTTCACGAGAAAACGATAATTTTTGGGGTTAATTTGTTTATTGTAGAATTGTCTGACTATAACTCGGTGCAGGATGCATAATTTTAATCGTTTAAATGATTGTGCAAAATTCGCACGAAAACTATGGAAACGTGAATTTACATTTCACTACAAAGTAAAATGAAAAAAAAAATATCACAAGATTTAAACCATGTTAGCTTTTTTTCAAAATGGAATAAACTGACGAAAAAAATTCTTAGACCTAAGTTAAAAGCAATTATGCCTCGTCTCCACGCTTAATTTTATACCAACTACCGATACCAAGCCTAAGAGTTTTCACTTGGAACAAGTTGCTGTGAGAGAATCCGGTCAATGTATTCATGTTCTACGCAACGTTTATCCTTTTGAGCTGTAGATAAATTTTTTTCTCAAATTTGCCTGAAATTCATTGACGTGCTGCGTCATGTTCAGTTCTTGCCACGCTTTATAAAAAGCCTGAAAAGTATAGAAATATTGACGTCATGCTTGGCAGTTGTCAATAAATAATTGAATTATCACGACAATATTCAATGTTTCTTTGTTGCGGGCTCATCACGATTCGCAATTGATAATAAATTTTACCACCCATCAGAAAATTATTTGTTATTACCACATTGGACAAAATGCGAGTATTATTACTTATTTAATCCCCGCGGCCTACTAAAATGAACATGAATTATGAATGAAAATATAAAACAATAATAAAATCAAACCTATAAAGAATAGAGTAGTCATTAGCATAATTATATCAAAGGAGAGTAGCCATCATTAATTTCAACATTCAGTTCCCCTCCAAATTTGCGTGCTTTGATAAAATTTATGTATGTCAATTTTGCAATAATATTATCAAAATTCTCTCAATGGTCTCTCTGGTAATTCTGAGAGGCCATTTTTTTCAGTTAATAAACTTAGATGGGAAGTCTAAGCCTCTTCTTTCAAGGATCTTCGAATTTTCTTACAGTATTCGCCGTAACCATTTCTCTGCTGAAGGTAACTCTTATTACAAGGCCTTCAAAGACGAATAACATTGATAACAGTTATTCCATCCGTATGGATTAGTGAAGCAGAGACCAATCCTTTGTTTTCTGACGATAAAAATATAATTAAGATACCATTGACGTCGACGACGTTTAATAGAACCCTAGACAAGTTTGAAACAGAAAGGGAATATATGTAGTGCAAGAGTTAACATTTAGCTAGCCCACGGCCCTTGCATCACCAGCACATCGTGACGCGATGGGCCTTTACTTGAATAGGAATGCTTAAACACATCGGTAATTCCTTTAGAAAATATAATAAAAATATCGGCACCTACGTAATCTATAGGCATACCAAGTTTTCCTGCGCTCTTGTGTATACTGCATAATCAAGTTAAAAAAATATAACACAGTACTCACTGCAGTGAGTGACAGAGAGCGCATTTTCTCGTCGACGAAAACGTGAAGTCACGGACAGACAGACTGACAGACGGACACGGATGGACATGACGAGCACAATAGGGCATTTTTCCATAAATGGGAAAATGCGCTAAAAACATGAAGCTATGAGCCACTTTGTCTTCAAATGTTGATAAAATTAGGTTCAAAATACATTTGAATTTTTTCAGGAAAATAAGTAAGTGCAAATGGATATGCATAAATGGATAATGCATAACCATGCAATTACTCCAAAGAAAAAGAATCCGTATTTTCCTGAACCTCATGTCAAGTCTGCCAAAATTTGGCTTCAACATCTGGCTAGTTGGTATAAGTTTTTAAGACAGATAACGGTGTAAGTTTCAATAATCGTTTAGGCAGAAAAAAAGACTCCCGTTTTATCGAATATCACATTTTCGTTTTCCTACTCAAATTAAATCTATATTTAACTTGTAAATGCAAATGGCAGACTTGGTTAGCAGAGTGACGAGTGGTCACGAAATAGCTAATGAACTTTGAATACTTGTCAATTTACATTAAAGTTATTAACTAATTAGCTGGATATAGAATACATTCCTCAGATTTATTTTATGTTTAAAGTAGATTTCAACTCACTTTAAATTTTCCTCTAGAATAGAAGCTCCCCCCGCTCCCATGGACGGTCTTCGAACCTTCGTTCATCATCTTCGGACAGGCACGAAGTTTTTTCCTTTCACAGTAAAAAGATCGCACCATCCACTCGCATCCAAGTGGGTAGAAATGAGACTTGAACTGTAATGAAAAATTGCGAGTTAGAATCCCGGCTCAGTCATTGAGATACGCTAATAGTGATCACGCCGCCCGTAGCATTAAGTCGTCGTTCGTTAGAGCATGAAAATTCCATGCCCTATTGATGAGAAATCGCATTATCTTCGGAAATTGATGGCATGGTATAGTAAAATAGGTTTATATTCATCATATATATATAGATAGAAGTAACAACATTTTAGATTGGAATGTATGATAAACTTGGTAGCGGAGACTTGTTAATTGTGATTCTCACACTCAGAAACGCTAGTCCTGTGACACCAATACGAAATATCAAATTTTCGAGGTAGGGCAATGAAAAGGCAGCGGTCGCCTTCAGCAGATAGCGTTTCATAAAATGACGAAATTAAGGACAACGATCGATTGTTGACCACGGAACTAACTCAATGCATCTGTTAACAATAGTTACCAGGCCTTTCTAGCTCTA